>NW_023596225.1:11515699-11722138 GCF_011947565.3 Pollicipes pollicipes | reverse complement strand
TCTCTCTCTCTCTCTCTCTCTCTCTCGAGATTATTCGGAAGTAGACCGTGCTCTTCAAACGTTTGCGTCCATTAACAGTGACACTGTGACCGTAACGAGCACTCAATCGTTGATGAGATGCATCATCCAGGGCGCGTTATTCTCGGAAAAAACTGGAGTATGGAGATATATTTGGGTTGATATTCGGCAACATGCCTTTATCGAAAACATCAGCTGAAATTTCACTTCAGCTATTTTTCGATAAAGGCATGTTGCCGAAACATCAACCCAACTTTATCTCCATTCTCCTGTTTTGTTTTTCTCCGAGGAATGAGACTGATTCTACTGTCTTATGTATGTAAACAATGTTCCTCGCTAACGCACTGAACAACTCACGTGTCCAGGACGCCATTTGACTTTTCCTGAACGTTGTTCTGGGTTTGCTTTAAGTCTTGTGGACTTAGCAAGAGGTATATTACTATCCAAAACGGAGCAAATACCTGTTTTCTAGCGTACCTGTCATAAGTGACGACAAATTGTTTCAAACGGTTTTGCCATATTTTGTTAACTTCTCCAGAAACACTTATTGTCATCACTCAACCACCTCACGTGCCGATGTTAATTGTTGGATAAACATACATCCAGCTAAATGAGCATCAGTTTGGATCTTCCGCTGATAGCAGTTTCGTATGACTTGGTTTGGACATTGATGTCATATCGGCGGCGCAGCGTTGCACTCACTAATAACGCAGCTTCAGCCGATAGGTGAGCTTGAGCTTGAAACATATTTTGCAGCTGATGCGTTTGTCTCGTTGTCTAAGCCTTGCCCCATATCCTGCCGTAAATATGCCATGATAACCTTTCGGTTAAAATGCTTCACAAGGGTAAATCTATGACCGATGATAGATGTGTGTCATTCAGATTAGTTTATATCGCTAGAAAGTTTAAGCGTTTCGACAATGATTTGCATCCATGCAAGACTTCCGATTCAGTATCTGTTCTATTTTTACACTCACCCAGTCACTTGAATGAACGTGGCCCTACGTTTAGTAGTGTACGACATATGCCACTTAACCCTTCCAGTCGCCGATAGTTCATCACAGCGGACCGTGTACAAGTATCTTGACGATGATCTAAACACAGACTTTCGACAAGCGGTTGCGTCTTCCAGCCTGAGACAATGGGTCGCACACCATGGTCAAGCACCGTGCAAAGCCCGTCCGCACAGAGTTTATAGACTCGTCCGTGGTGTCTTCCTGCTGTCATTGATCTGGCGGCGCTGCTAGTCTTCTACTGTGGGACTGCTCACCTTCCTATGGCAAGAGGTGAGTGGGGGAAATAGCGAGGCTCCATCACAGATCGACCTTGTGTCTTACCTGTTGATGGGAGACGGTGTCTTTGTCGTGCCATCATGATGAAAGGCTCAGTTACGGTGGAGCTGGCAAGCAATACAGCGTCGAGTTTCGTTGGTCGTGGAAGCTTTTGTGGCTCCAAATATTTTCGAGCATCGATCATTTCAAACACGCACCCGCGTCTTTTAGAGCGGAACATTCCGATCGGTTATTTTTTCTTACTTGTAAAACAGCGCATGTCCTCCATCACATCCATGCAAAATCATTGCGACCTGAATGTGGCAGCAGAAACATGGCTTTATTGGATGAATGTTTCCTCATAAAAACAATGTCGTCTTGCTGTCATTTGAATGCCATTACATATGTCTTATGTCAAACATCCTTTGCATGTCACTGTATTGAATGCATCCATTTCATGCATCAGCTTAATGCCTGAGTACGGGGAGGATCCTAAGCACCTAAAATATGTGGAGTTTCAAGCCCATGGCATGCGATGTCATTGATTGCGATGCGGTGGATACGGAGATACTTAATCTTGCATGCAATAGTGGGATGGGGCCGCCGACTCAGTGACCAATGTTAGGATGCAGACTGGTGGCGAAGGCGCCCGCATATACCTAGATGTAGCTGGCAAGGCGGACACGATTTATCTTCACAGGGCTCCTGAGGAAAGAACGTAGGTGGATGTGAAGTGTGCTATCGTCTTATCAGCTGGCGACGGGCGATATCAGTAAATTATTTGTAGTATCGTGATCGAGGCAACGGGACGCCTACGTGTCTTCCAAATCACCCACGTAAAATTGGTGGACATAAAGCCGCATCTTGTAAGGGATGAACGTCTAATAAGTTTTCCCTTATTCACTGCTAAGTTCATTGCTGGGACATCCAGTGAAGCCAAACCAAGACGAGCAGCGCTCTTTTATGAAGACGGCATCATCGATGGGCAGCAACAGTATTGTTATTTTTTGATAATAATAGAATTGCATTAGTTGTGTCATTTAATGTTATACTAGAGTTCAGTGCGATACACGATTTAGCATTTTTTGGTGGTTCCAGAACATATGCATGCTGGCAATAAATAGACCAAATATTACTACAGTATTGTAACGCAATTAGCCGACATGGAAATACAGAAACATTTCCAAACGTAAAGTTATGAACTACCCCGTAAAAGAGCTAGTTCCAGGAAACTAGTGTCAATGTATGAAAAGTAAACATGCAGCCCATGTTGCCTGCCACTTAAAATCGTTGATTAATCGTTTTTGCTGCCGAGACGATTGTCTCAATGAGGGCAGCAACATTCAACACCATAGCCCCAAAATGGATGGCGATGGAAGCGAGCTAATGCATTCGTCGCCCGCCCCCCTCCCCCTCCTCCCCGGTCCCTAGGTGTGCGTGTTTTTCCATTCGCATTGACGGCCTCACAGCCCAAATGATTGGTTGCTCAGGCAAGGCTGTTGCTTCGCAAAATGAGTTTGCGGCGGCTCTGAGTAAGGAAAATGATTAAGTCTGACACAAAATAGCCATAAAATGGGTTTCTTCTCGCATTCAGTCCACTTTTTCTTAAGGCTGGAAGGCTAGATCTGAGTACTGAACCGAATGGAAACTACAACCCCTGCACTGATGCTACACCATGAGTTATCGCCTTTAGTCAGAACGGAACGAACTGCCAGGTTACTGCCTAATTGGCTAAACATTTACTGCAGGCGACAGAGGGTCAAAAAGCCGTAATATCACAAAATTTAACAGCAGAATTGTTCATGTCTCCTTTAACGGTCCTTTCCGAACCGTGACAAGTAAAGTTGACGATTGGACAAGCGACGTTTACGGCTGTACTAGTCACACCCTCGTCAATTGCTTCTAAAGTAAACACGTATTCATCCAACTCATTAGTTTGCAAGCGATGTAGCATATTGTACGTGTGATAAACATGGTGACCAAAGGGACTCTAGCAAGATAATTGAAATGATCAGTAGCGATTAGCATAGCTCTGTTGCATGCCAGCCACTTTGTCTTACCTACTTTGGAAATTGTGCCCGTTTAGCGTATTTGTTTCGTGGGTATCCCCGGGCCGGCCGATGGTCGCCGTATCCCCGGGCCGGCCGATGGTGGCCGTATCCCCGGGCCGGCCGATGGTGGCCGTATCCCCGGGCCGGCCGATGGTGGCCGTATCCCCGGGCCGGCCGATGGTGGCCGTATCCCCGGGCCGGCCGATGGTGGCCGTATCCCCGGGCCGGCCGATGGTGGCCGTATCCCCGGGCCGGCCGATGGTCGCCGTATCCCTGGACCAGTGACTTCCGGCCACTGCCGGCCAATGGTAATGGAGCACCGGAGCCGGAGGCAAATTGTCTTCTGTCGTGGCCAGACGACGGCGGATGGCCCGCCTCTCTGGGTGGGCGTGCCGGAAATTAATAGATGTCAAGTGGCAGGCTGGCGGGTCGGCCGCTCTGTGGCCCGCATGCCAATAGAGTGTCTCTTTGTCTCTCGGAAGCCGCCGCTGGGGCGGGGCAGGGGAGTGGGGAGGGCCAGCGGGGTGGAGCGCACGCTCCTGGGAAGACGGGCGCCCCACGACGCCGCCCCGCAGTCTAGGCTTGTTTACCGCGCGAGATGCCGTCGACTGGTCAGGCGCGCTGGCGGCCGTGGCTGAGCCAAGCAGAGTCCGCCGTAAAAAGGAGGTGCAGTTATGGGAACAGGAGCACAACAGGTGGGAGGTGAATAGGACATTTTCGGATTTGGTCGATTCATCCTTCATTCAATGCGCCATTGGACATGCTTTCCCTCTCGACGCCTGATTGGGATCCGGAATTTTTTCTCACTGAACTAGCCGTACGAATGGTGCATTGCCTGGCAGTGTAAGCGTCTGTTTTTAATGCCCTGACATTGGTTTCGCTCTGTCGCGATTACGACTGTTTCAAGGCTACTGCACTGCAGGGAACATACGGCGCCGGGCAGTATAACGGTAGGGGGGCATACGGCGCCGCGCAGTGTGACGGCAGGGGAACATACGGCGCCGGACAGTGTGACGGCAAGGGGACATACGGCGCCGCGCAGTGTGACGGCTGGCTAGTAAAGACTCCAAGCATGGCGTGGCGGGCACTCCGATTCGATACAGACCGGCCCAACGTATGTTCGGGTGGGGCTGGAAGAGCCAGGGCAGCCTGGGGAGGACCGCTCCGACCGCTGCTGCCCAGCTGTCGCTGCCGTCGTGCCCCAGCGCCGTAGATCTTGCAAGAGATCGGGCTTTTCCACCCACGATCGTGCGCAAGAGAATGAATGGTCTAATGGCTTCGTGGCTTGCGAAGAAGCGCCTCCGCTTTAATAACCCATGTCATCCATGTGATTTATGGCTGACATCGTCACGTGAGGACTTGCTTGCATGGCTGCTTGGCCATGCTGAAGTGTATAGTGCACGGCATAAATGTTAGGCGTTCAACCTCATGCCCCCCGCCAAGTAAAATGCACATTGTTAAGGACAGAATTGGCTTCAAAGAACCGTTGGTGCGGCGTAGTAGCGGCAGTCTTACCGCCGCGTCACCAGCAATCTCCTCAACACAGCACGCGCCCGCCAGGCTTAAATTGCCGCAGACGACCTTTTCGGATTAATTTCTGTCCAGGAGTGCACCGCCACAAAAGGTGATTAAGGTCAGCGACGCGGCACTGTGCTGGCCCTCTCTCCGGGCGACCTGCTCCGGGCCGAACCTCGCGCTGCTGCAGCACCCACTCTCCTTCGCCCTGAGCTCCGGGCCCATTCAAACCGAGCTCGGCCGGGTCATTCAAGTCTGCGGGCGGTGCACGGGGTCGTCTCAGAGCGTGGGGCGCCGGCCGGCGCAGCGCCTTTATTGAATGGGAACGCGGCGGCGAGCTCGGCGCACAGCCCTACATGCTAATTTGCTGGCGTAATGGGTCGGAGAGGACGATCGTAATGGGTCGGAGAGGGCGATCGATAGCTGCCAGATCGCTCCTCAGAGCAGACGGATTATGTGGAAGAAATTAAGAGCTGAAATTTTCGCAGCTTAAGCACGCGTTATGCCTTGGGTCATACTAGTCTGAAGGGATGCTTGATTTTGTTAAGGGACTTTGCATTGTGGTAGTCAGCACGTGGGCCATGGGCCACGTCGTGGGCCACGGACAAATATACGCAGGGATGTCTTGGTTAGGTCCTGAAGTGCTTTCATTTCCAGGCTTGATTGCAGTTATTCTAAGGTGTGCTTTTTTAGACTTTTCAGTAACCATGGCTTTATTATGATTATGACAGTAATTTGGCATGACACCATTTTTGAATTAACGTGATTAATAAAATATAGCAAACAAATCAACCGATCGGGCTCCTACATGCTAGCGCGCATTCACGGCGCTGAAAAACGGGCTGCGCGGAGCAGAGGCGGCGAAGCCAGCAGGTTACAATGACCCACACCGAGTAAAACGTTAGAAATTACTTTCCACGACTATCAGACACCAAGATCTCAAGAACATCTCAAATATCCCACCCGTTAAGTGCCTCGCGACCTAACATCCATGCATGGTACTCTGCGAGGGGCACTTGGGAGACGTAGTATCTGCCCAACAAATTATGTTTTCGCGTCTGATCAGTTATGGTTCTGCTGTGCATCAGGCACCTTTGCATGATGCCCCTAACGAACCGATACACGTTACGTTACCCACGTAAAGCCGTCATATTCATGCACACCTCTGCTTATTCACTGTGGTGTCACCTGTGGACCAAGCACATGGCTGACATTCAAACAGTCGGGGTTTTCGACCCCGTTTGACAACACCACTGCACGGAATAGCTCAAAAAGTGGAAAGTCTGCATGCATATGACACTCATGACCCTTCACCCGCCGTCGGTTAGCGGTAGTATGGTAATTAATAGGCCAAAACCAATCTTCAAAATATCTAAACTCTATCAGCCTCGTGATTCGGAAAGTCTCAGCTGTGCGCTGTATTCCATAACTCTTGACGAAGGAACTCCTTAACAGCTCTAACGACAGATTAAGAATGCAACGACATCATGCACACGAGACACGGCGCCAACATCATTTAGCACAGCCATTTCCAAGTTTAGAAAATGCAGATCATTTCCGGTTGAAAATTGCGTGTTGTTCAGTGCAATAGTGAGGAACATTATTTACATAGATCTGACGGTAGTATTATAATTTTTCATGTTTCTACCTTTTTTACTTGACGAACTTGGGCGTGATATACATTGGCACTGTATACATATATGTATACATATGTATGCTGTATATATGTGTATATGTGCAATGTATATATGCGTGTATATGTGCATGCATTTATATATATATATATATATATATATATATATATATATATATATATATATATATATATGTATATGTCACTGTAAACGCATGCATAATCCTTGCTTAAGTAGTGCACCGCTGGCGACTCGGAAACATTCATTGATTTCATTTTTCTGCGGCTTGCCTTCTCCTCACTACCCGCATATTTCGGTTTCCTTAGCTGGCGAAGTGACACGCTTACTGACTTACCGCACGTCGGGCTTGGCTGAACGCGTCACATTCCGCTTTTAAGTGCTGAATGAGCAAGCCTGGGCATGGGCCCATGGCAGGCGGCGTGGTAAGATCCCGTTTACGAAAAGTTTGCTTGCGGTTCAATGTAGGGACTTCTTGTTGGCAACAAGGATGTTTTCTGTTAGACATGGAATTCGTAATACGTTGTCACGCCCTCCAGCATGCCAGGCATGCAGCAATATCAGTTTAGTTTACAATGTACCGCTTAAATTTTTTGGTGTCGCCTTCTTCACATGATGGCGCACCAAAACACAGGAACATATCCTTATGTATTATATGTATCCCAATATATGGTAGTGTGCGTTCGTGCGGGCGTGTCTTTCGTTCATAATGACCTCAAATCTGCAGTTGGCTTGTTTTCAGGTAAATATTCAATTTTCCGAATTCATCGTTTCCATCTATCATCGGAAGAAATCAAACTGTTGAGAAGGCTGCCTATGTTGTTTTGCAATGTTTCACTGATTTCGTTAACAGCATCAGACGAAATCGGCGTGCACTTGGCCAGCATGGTGGCATTTTTCACCAATTCACATCAGGATAGTGTCCTTCCACGACCTGTTGCCACGTGCCGCTACCACCCCCCGTCCTGGAGGTGCATCGCCATCCGCCTTGATAGCGTGGTCGTAATGTGGTCAATGTACGAGCGTGGTCGACGCGCGCAGTCGTCGAAAGGACACTGGAAATCGTAGACAACGTTGGCTGTATTCAGTGGTACACTTATTGTAAACGGGCTATCCTTCATAATTAGGTTTGACAATCGTAAAAAGCTTCCTCTTCAGCCTTGTATGCCGTGGAAATCAGGGCCTGATGATACAGTTTAACGCCAGTGCTTTCTACTTCTCCATCTGCTGGTTCCTCGCATGAGTGGAAGTGTTTGTGAAGCTGCCAATGGATCTGATTGTATCAGCGAGACTGTAACTGCCATTGGCGAGACTGTGTAATTCTATCCAGCTCCTGATGTCTGAGCGGCCATGTCGCGCAATGCTTAAGTGCCTTGTGTACATGCGACCAGATCACGCTTTCTTTATGTCTGTATGGAAACGCACTAAGACCTTTCAGGTATTTGCCAGTGTCTGTGGATTTTCTAAATGCTGACGTTACGTATTTTCCCCCTGAAGCAACAACAGAACGGTCATAGCCTCTCAGAACGCAGTATTGTGGTCAGTTGATGACTACTGTAAATTTCAGAACTCAGTGTCTTTCAAGTTTGAAGTTAAGACGGTTAAATCAAGTTTTATTTTAGGCATGGGAGTTTTATTATTGAGCAGGGAAGTTACCCGTGTGTCTCACTAGGAATTGCCCAGCCTCACAAATGTATATCGTTGTGAAATGAGCGCGGGGTGCTGTACGCTGCTGAGTGGAGTATTCAGTGCAAACCGGTCACTTTGAATACAAAATTGGGCAATTCTGCTATAAATATCACAGGGGACGTGAAGAACAAAATGAACATCCTTATCAATCCTGCAATATTATCAAACCTCAAAAAATTAATTTTCAACACGCTTGCAAATGTTACAGAACTATGTAACTTACCTTTATAGCCAAATACCACAAAAGAGGACACATGGATTGTTCTGTGACCAAAATATAAGTTAAGGTTCCTCAGAAATGAACTCCAAACAATGCTGTAAGAAATTTCAGATCGTTGCGAGAGACACTGAGAGTAAAACCAAGCATTTTAAATCGCCATGACCACCTCTATTTTTCTCGCAAAGCCAAGAGCCCTCAGATAGGAAAAAGGGAAATTTGCGACATTGCAGGCATCAACCAACAAAATACTTACTCGTGCCATGTAACGCTAGTTTCTAGCATGACCAACACAAGCCCAAATTTCGTCAACCATTGTCAACGTTGTCACATTAGCAAGATTAGTGCTTCTAGGTCATGTCGCTCCAATTGTTTGCCGCCCGATCTCCAGTATTTCAAATGCATCCAAACTCATGGTGAACTTTACAACTGACTCTTCTAAGCATGTGTGTTTACCGACCCTAATCATTGTATGGGTTTACCACTTTTAATGATTGTACGTTTAATCACGACATTATGAAGATTTCACGGTTAGGAAATCTATAAAACAGGCAAGCAAATATGTAGCTGTATTTACGCAATGCTTCGACGCTGACGGGTCGCATACCATAACACACCCTTCAAAGGAGACATAGTACGTTTTTAAATTTCTCACTTATCGTTAGATCAGGCACGTCCGGTTTTTGATCAGTGATACAAGTCTTCTCGCAATCCGTCTCAATAGCTGAGAATACCGATTTGAAGTAGCCGACCGCACGGGAGAAATGTTATTGCGCCCTCTGCCCACCACTATGAAAGTGATGCATTGCTTTTACCTTGCTTTTTCCAACGTGTTCTGTGTTCTGTTCTGTGTTCTGAAATGTTTCCAACGTACTCTTCGTCAAAGCTTTTGCCTAACGAACGTTACAAATTCTGGAAACTTTCTATTTAGGGGGAAATATATGAAAACATGGGACTATCATTCCACGAATTCAGCGAAACTTTATAGCATAGCTTTGGTTTATTCCCTATGTCGTTTAGCACAGGCGATCTTTTCGAATTGCACTTAGGCTTTGGGATACGGTGTATCACATGGTCTACAGTAACGCACTGTTTCAAACCCCCACCAGTGCGCTATTCGGTGACTGACCTTTGCCGCCCACTGTACCAATCACAAACATTCATTTGTACTGACCTCATTTATACCAACAGAGCTGTCACTTTTAAACGCGCAAGCCCGCAGTGTGCGGGTTAAAAGAGCTCAAAAGTGTTCCATCTAGCCCGTTACAGTTGACAACGACCCACAGCAGTTGCTCCCGTCGTCATGGCGACGACGGTCGCGACAGCTGCGGTTGTCGCGGGCTCTGGATACATTCTGGGGCTACCGAGAAAGGAAAAAGTGTAGTGCTATTTCAAAGAGTTGAAAGCGTACTTTTAGACTCAAAATGCTTAAATTCCGTATTTTGAATATATATATATATATATATATATATATATATATATATATATATATTGATGGCGCCGTGGTGGCACTACCTTGTGCTATTTTTAGAAGTAAATGGTCATGCTGTTCACCAGAGCATGTTTTCTGAAATATGCTCCAAAGGAAGCGCGTTAGCTTTAACGAACAAACAAGCATACGATACATGACAGTATTGGTGAAATGTCTTCTTTAGCACGATGGAGGCTTACACATAATCAATTTCACTTGCATTTCACCTAACGCGAAATCCCGTTCCCTTGATATCATTGATTCGTCAGGCATTCTTATGGTATGGTCAACAACTGGCCAGCATGGACCCGTGTTTGGCATAACCTTTTAGCGACGATATCTTGAAATGTTGCCCACGTCCGAGAAGCGAACTTTTTGCGATACACAGCTGTGCAAGGTGTTGCTGTACTATTGCTGCGAAAGAACTGAGACGAGGTTTGGTATCACGGATGGCAAAATTGTTCGGACTATCTTTCTCCCCTGGTGCGTTAGCGTGTATACAACGTTTTAGCCAGCAAACTCTCCGGCCGTTGTCAAGTGACATGGGATCCTGAGGAGGGCTGCATCACGCTTGCTGTCGCCATGTTTGCATCACAGCCCGGCTTCTCCCGTTGGAACTTCTGCTATTCGAACCAAGATCTTTTTGACTACGAGTCCAGCCTTTTACCAACTGAGCATGCCTGGAAGGAAGGATAGGAAGGTTTACGTAAAAAATCAAAGAGCCCGAAGGCGAATACGGAATCGTCCTCCCTTAAATAACAGGGTTATAGGGGTTTGGTTTCCAATAGCAGTTTTTCGGGTGGATGAAAAAGCATGGTTTTACACCACTCTGATGTGACAAGATATCTGGTAGCAAACTTAAGCTCGTTGACATGGCTAATCCTCAGCAGCGGGAATAATGGCAAGCGCGATTTATTCAGCCGTACTTCACTGACTAATGCCATGCTATAACTGACAGTAGTGCAATTTGTACTCGTGTCTTATAGAGCCCATGCTGATGTCAAAACCGCGTAGTTATGGTAGCATAAAGTAAACGCTTCTGGAAAAAGGAAAATAACGCATGAATCTGGAGGTTATGTAAAGTTTTTTTTTCCGAGAGGAACCTTCCAGCAGTCCAACTTCTACTCAGACCGCCAGCTGTTCCACAGAGTTCACATGCTCTTGTGGTCCAGCGCTCTGGTGTGTCTGCCCGTTCCACACAAGGCTCTGAAAGCCTTCTGTTATGAGCCCCACGTGCCCTAACTGAACTGGTCGGCCGGTCAGCCGTAGGTCGGTCAGCCGGTCAGCGTCTGAAGCCGTCTACCGCCAGACGTTATGGCCTATATGGCCTCAGCCTACCGCCAGATGCTATGGCCTATATGGCCTCAGCCTACCGCCAGATGTTATGGCCTATATGGCCTCAGCCTACCGCCAAATGTTATGGCCTATATGGCTTCAGCCTACCGCCAGATGTTATGGCCTATTAGCGATGAGGCATTATCCAAAAGGTGTGTCGACCTGGTTGCAGGCTGATTGTGTAAGTTGTTCAGCTGAAGCGCTTTTTGTTCATAAGATATGACTTTCTCGTTTATTTCTTTCATAAAACGACATCTCCGTACGTAAATTCCAATTGAACCAACCGATTAATTCGTCTGGATGTTCGCTGCCTGTACTGGCTCGGAAATCAGAAGAATTGCGTCATGAAATTTCTGTTAATGCATGCATATATACACAAATAACATATCTGTGTGTGTCTAACCAAATAGCAAGTATTTGATAGATCCAACGCCTTTGAATAGCTGGTTGTATATGGTCAGGTGTGAACAGACCCACAGGAAGCCAGCGGTGCCGACGTGTGGTTGATTTCTTTTAACTTTCTTCTGAGCGGCGGCACAACTTGCGTCCGAATGTTAAAAGCGAGTAATTAAGAGCGCTGGTAAACGCTTACGAGCCAGGCACGGCATCCATTTAGATGAAAACTCCCAGCGGTCATTCGGTAAGTATAACGTCATATTCAATATCACGCAGCATGCCAGCTAGGGAGCAGGTGGAGTGGCTGCCTCTAAGCTGTTTAAGAATTAGCATTAGCCTTTTAGTGTTGTGTGGTGAGAAATGATTCCGGTGGCTCAAAAGGCACACCCGTCCCACGCAAGCTAAAGGGAGTGCTTCACCTTTATCTGGGGTTTCGAACTGAAATAGGCATTTTGAGAACCTTTTGATGCAGTTCACGGTCTTGCCCTTTTTAAGACCGAAACCCTCCGGTTCCTGAGTTTCGCTCCCGCAAACGTGGGAAAAGGTTTAAAAGGGAACTACTTCAGAGCCACTTTGGCGTTGATGTCATCATAGAAACGTCATACGATCGCCGTTATATTACGGGCTGTTTTCTGCTAATAGTCAAAACAGCTTGGCCGCTGATAAATTCGCCAAAACGATGATGCGGCACGTACGATACAATCCGCGGAAGGTGATTGGCTGTTAGTAAGATTTCGCTGCTGCACTGAAAAGCAGGAAAGCCTGTCGAGAGTTCTCAAAGCCCATCGTGAGCTCGATCTTGCCTTTGCAGAGAGCTTCACTTAACAAGACCTTCAGAGGGGGTATTTTTGTCTTGTGTCGTTTTTTCACTAGGTTCTCATCGTCGACGCACATTATCTCGCGTGAGAATGCCTCATTATCTCCGTGACCGGTCATTTGGAAAATGGAGACAATCGAGCATTCTCAAGCGAGATGACCTGCACTGATGCCGAGAACCTTGCAAAAGCCCTGCTTCCAGAGAAAACTTCCGCTTCCAGACAACGCTTTCAGACAAAACGGACGCCTGGATGGTCTCTGAACACTCCCGAGGGTCTCACCCCTTTTTCAGTCATCGTGTTAACAAACTCGCGACATGCAATCATGCAATATATTTCTGCTTGTGATCGCGATCATCTCCATCGACCCGCACCAAAATCAAACACAAAAACATTCAGATCAGCGTGACACTACATCATTAAATAGTCAAGACGCAGCCCAAGAGAACGGACAACCTGCTTAAGAACAATCGGATGACGTACCTCAGCAGATTTACCCATCCCACAGCAACATTACGCGCCTCCATCGACATACGCCGGAGTCACGTCACAACAGAAGTCGTGTCGTCAGAACACAGCACAGCAGAACGACACGCTCTATAGCCGAATGACGCATCCCATAGCAGAGTAACGCACCCTACAGCAGAGAAACGCATTCCATCGTACAACATCACATTTCCATTGACGCTCGCTGACGACAAAAACCAAGTTTTCCAAAGCAGCATTGCAAGCAAACTTGTGTAGTCATAACACAGTACAACAGAACGATGACGACGACGCATGTCAATCAGAACGATAGAAATATTTCACAGCAGAACGACGCATCCTACAGCAGTACGACGCGTCTCTATCGACACAGCCATGAGATCAGGTTTCCAAATCAGCCTCAACGCAAACTCTCGTCAACTATTAATGGTGCTTCAGCGCCGCACGCACTTACTGGACCTGCGTGCCATCACCACCGATTGGGAAGCTCCTTTGTGTTTCCCTCCTTTATGTCTTGCGTTCTGGTCAGAGCTCAGCACGACCTAGGCACAACGCCGCAATTGCGCACCGGCAGCACGAAGTGTTGCAGGAAGACGGGTGGTGGTTGGAGCTCGATCAATCATAATGGTTGTGCGAAGAATGTGTTTGACACTGCCTGCAGCAGAACGGCCGCTACTACCTCCTGTACCTTCTCCACCATTATCTCCTCCGCCTGCACGGTAAAGCGGTTTCCCGGCCAGGCCACTAGCCTAGGCTGTCGATTGTTGTCCCCGACAGCTCGGAACAGGTCAGGTCACATCACTTAGGTGTCCAGAGCAGCCGCATCTAAGGAGAAGTCAAACAGCGAACAGTTAAAAGCAGGATGTTAGTAAGATTTTACCTCAGCTCCAGCTTAAACAAGAGCGATTACAAGGGCCATTTCACGATTGCACGCTAACCGTGGGGTCGCAGAACGGCGATGTCACGTCACCACCGCCACCAGGGTGCGGTGGAGGGAGCGATACGCGGTGGGTGCTAGGAGGACCCTGTCTCCCCCCCCCCCCACCCCCCTCCCACTGGCAGGCACACCAGCTCTATGCATTAGCCAATAGTAGTCGGATGAGCCACGATTCACAGGCCAGTGAGCCAGCGAAAGCCAGTTGAAAAAGCGAGCAAGGAAGGCACGATTAATATTTTCGTTGCGATAAGAAGCCTTACTTATAAAGATGGGCAACCACTCATCTACATCAGTAGAGCACAAAATAGCTGCAGGGCTTTGCATGATGCTGTTGTTGAATACTAATTATGGTGCTTGCAGGCATAATGCTCTTGCATTAACACATTTAAGTGACAGCTAATCAGGGGTGTATCCGGGATTTCGTCAAGGGGGGAGCCACGCTTCACTGTTGCACTTCTGAAGCTTGGTGCCCCCGCCCCCCCCCCCCGATCTCACAAAGAGGTCCCTGAATTTCCCTGATCCCCGATCTCTGCCTCTCAATCAGGAAACTTCACCCGCGCATCGTCGAGGGCTACACATAGTGGGTAGATATGTACATGGCACGCGCTTATTTTTTCCACACACTGTTGGCTAATACCATCCTGAGCTAAGTGCTTCGGAGAAGACTGGCAGAACGAGTTAGATCTGGCTCCTAAATACCAACGAAGACAGGCGCGATAACACCACTCGAATGACTAGCCATCACTAAATTGCTTACGACGAAACCAGCACAGCTGTGCTTTTTTAAGTTTGCTGAGCTTACAACGAAATGTTAGACGCGAAAGCAGTAGCTTGTGCATTAATTCGAAGTCGTAATGACTTCAGTGACATCGCATGACGCGAATACTAACCTGCCACGGTTCTAAGGGCTCTAGCCGAAAACGGTGAACCCAGCGATCTTCGTGGATTTTCTGCAATGCACTTTCTGGTGGTAAAACAAAGGGAAAGTACTTGGAATGTGTGAAAAATTTTGTGGACATCATAGGAAAATCCACCAATTTGTGCCGTACTTTTTATGATTGTGAAGTAAAACAAAAAAACAACAACAAAATGTCGAACTCAGAAACGTGATTTCGGCGATGCAAAAAGAATATGGACTCTACAAGCTTAACAACCAAGGGATGCTAGACAGTTTGCACCGCCGGAATGTGAAAGTGTGAAGCATTCCGGCGTAAAATACGCAGGAATACTTATCTCAAACATCCCGAAGCTTGTCCCTCGTACTTGTTTGACCAACCCAGTATCCAACCAAACATGTCAAGGTGAGCGCGCAGATATGTTATGGAGAAGACTCATTTTTACCGTTTGACAAAACATTTTACACAATGTTTCGCGCGTCCCAAAATGGTAGCTTAAATGCCCTAGCATCAATTAGGTACATGAGAGGGTTTCTTGTTCAGATTGTTCGTAATCCTCGTTCCGATAAACAGATCTTTTTCGCCACGCCGAAGCGGAATAACTTATTTGCACTTTGTTATTGGTCTATATATGGTCCGTTACATATGTGCGTGCGTATCAGCGCCAACTGCGCCTGATTCGCACTTCAGCCTTGTCCCCATCGTTCGTATTTGCTCGATTACGGACATATTCAACTGCTTTTTCCGTTGCCTTACATGGATGTCCGTTCACTGGCAGCGGGTCTCGTTCTAGATATTGTCAAATGTATTGTGCACACTGAACCCCAGCTTCAGCGTGTCAAAAAACAAAAACAAAAAAAAGCTGAATCTCTTGGCCAGACTTGTGACTGAGGTGCAGCACTTGGAACTCATACCACCAGCACTACAAGCGCTTTGCTGGGCAAGGGTGGAAGAGTTGGTGCGCCACCAAGACTGGGCGCAGGGGAAAAAACCCTGTTTTGGAGGATCTAACATGTGTGTTCGTCGCGCCCACGTGTCGTCGCGCGACACTCGTGGCGCGGCCGCCGGGATGCTGCGGCTCCCAAGGTGGCGACTGGCCAAAACTCAGCGAGAGTTTGCATATAGAGCCGCAGCATCCTGGAACGCCAGGTTTACGGAGCCGACCACCGGCGACAGCAGCACATGACGTTGCGGCGCTGCATTTGGACCGGTTTTGATATGGCGTGTGTGTTCATGGGGAGCTTTTTGGGTGGCACCTGGGTTTTGCTTTTCCTGTTTCATTTTGTAGTGCTTTGTATTGTGTTTTGTAGCGTTGTGTTAGCACTTCAACTGAATTCGCAATAACCACCGCGTAGAAAATACTGAGGACTGATTGTGACTATGATTAATTTTAACATTTCTGGCAAGAGTCATTTGCGGTGCTAAATTGTTTGCTTACAAAATGCGGTTCTAGGCAGACCCCCCCCCCCCCCCCCATGGGCTGTGCTGACCTGGGCCGATCTCAATCCCCGGGAATTCGTCACGGGCATGTGGTATGATGATCTCCGATCACCGGTTATGTCAAGGGCTTAGACGCTGTGGCCAGAGGCACAGCCAGAGTCACAATAAGAGAGAGGCACCGCGGTTAACGAGGGGCCTGCTGGTGGAAAGGCAGCAGAGAATCCGTTCCCCAAAACCACCCCAAAATGGACCGCCGGATTTAGTCCACGTTACTTAAGAAATCAGCTTTCATCTTTTAGCCGTTTTAACCAAAGCGACGTTGACTTAAAGCAATTTTATCGAACTTTCTCAGTATGTTACAAATATATTGAATGCATTGTGGATTTCTATTGGCATCTCCAGCTCTTGCTCATCTTGGAAACTTCACCCTTTCTGTAGAATCTACCGGAGAAGAATTACATAAGAGTACATGCATGTGCGCTCGCAGTCTAGGGTGAAAAACACAGATACCTGGCGTTGTAGTCTCTCTAAGCTTCACAGGGTCGGCTTTGCACATAACACTCGGCGGTAGTCAAAGGACGAGCAAGAACAGCCGCCCAGTGGAAAGTGACGTTTTTGAACGCTTTAGAAAAAACAATTGTCATGCGTATTATGTATCGCGGACACAAGATTTGAGCAGTGCGACTCTCAGCTCAATGCTCATAACGGATTAGCCCGTAGAGCACCACAAACTCATGACGCAACGAGGTAATCTCCATTACCCGTGCTACCCGTGCTACTGAACCTGCTAACTTTGTTTAGAGCATCAGCCTCGAAAGAGTACGGCCGGAGTTTCCTAGTCAGGATCGGAATAACCTTTCCGGCCCAGCCCGGGGTCCCCAGCAGCTGCCATTCTGGCGATACGGGGACAGCACATCCTGGTCGATCCGGAGGCCCTCAGAGGGATATAATGCGCACTGCGCGGGTCTCCTCCCTGGTGCGACAGGTCCTCCGACTGGGGCACCTGGCACAGGATCGACGCAGCGGCCCTCACTGACGCAAATGACCCATTACTAGCACAGGAAGTCCAGCATGTAGCCTACGAGACTTATTCGGCTTATTGGCCCCTGGTTGAAACAGTGCAAAGGGACCCTCGTTCGATACCACGACCTCTGACTAATATAGGACACTTCCACTACCTCAATGTGAAAGTGAAACCTTGAGTAGTCATTGCTCACGTCTTCATTGTGAAACGGTCCCCAACCAACTCCAGAGGCCCCATTTGGGGTCCCGTAGCTGTCCCTGCTCAGGAAATATACCCTTGGTTGAAAATGGGCCCGCTGTCAACACAGGTTCTCCTGTTAAGCAGTGTGACCACCTGACCAACACAGGCGGCCCCTTACCGTGTCAGTGGACCGACAAATTCAAGATGCCTTCTGACTGACATTTGCAGGCATGTCTTTGCTCCTGCTTGGGAAAGGGCTTCATAGGACCGAGACCGGCACGGAATCTACTGTTCGGTGTTGGTGGTCTCAATCAGCTGATGTAGAACCCTGACTGTCTCAGGGGCCGGCGATCGGTGCACAGAGCCTCTTACTGACATTTCAGGGTCAGGGCTGGGCTATCTTAGATATGACCTCCGGCCTGCCCATTTGGCCCTCCGATCAGGGCCTTCGTCGTGGGTCCCGCGTGCGTTGCTAGATGGCTTCTCTTGAAAACATGAAAACTTTGGGCCATTTTCGGTGAACTGGAATTTGTCATCACTTGAAAGTGAGGGTTTTGCTGCACTCCGTGGTGCCCTCTGTAAATTACGCTTCTTTCAAACCAATGTGATGTGATGCCCCAAAGGAAAACTTTTGGTGCCCTGCGCCGAGGGGGCTTGATCGAGGATTTCATGAGGGCGGAAGGCAACGAAAATGTGGTGTCCCTATATTTGGTGCCCCTTGAAATCAAGAATTTGCGGCCATTCGAATTCCCCTTGAATTTGGTGCCTTTGGGAACAAATGCTATGGTACCCCGAAATAAGTGTTTGGTGCCTCGTCGCCGAATGGCCGCTGAAGGATTTAGTGAATAAAAAGACACGGACAATATGGTAGCCCTTGAAAATTTTTGCCTCTTGAAAATGAGCCTCTTGGAGCCCGTTTTGGTGTTACCTGGAATTAAGGGACTCTGGAAAATAAAGCTCATGATGCTCCGAAACGAAGGTTCTGGGGTCCCTCTACCAACCGGACAAATCCAGCATTTTGTCAGGGTGAACAGTAAAGCAATTGTGGTGCCCATGGATTTCAGTCTCCTTAAAAAAATAAGGGCGTTGAGCCCTTTAAGTGGTCCGCTTTGATTCGGTGTCTCATGAAACAAAGGTTGTGGTGCCCAGAAATACTTCTTTCTGAAATCAGAAGGAAAGAGCGCTTTGGCGGCCCCTTTCCCCCCGCGGCCAATCTCGAAACTGGCCACGGGGCGATAGAACATTGCTGTGCCCCTGGAATCTGGTGCCTCTTGAGAATAAAGGTTGAGAGCCCTTGTAATACCATCTGGAAATGAATACCCTCGAAGCGTAAATGTCATAGTGCCTCGAAATGAAGGCTTTAGTGCCTGGTCAACTTGCGATTTTGGGGCTCCTCGAGGCATCAAAACTTTGTTGGGCACTGAGGGGCGTGGATCAGGGCAGATAATTATATCACTGCCGCTGTGCAGATTATTTAATGGCGCACACAAATTATTGATACGAGGAGATAACAAAATGGAAATGACTGAGAAAACAATTAAATGTTCACTGCTCAGGCGTTGGTACCGTCGAAGTACTTCTCAATTTGGCGAGCACCCCAGGGCTTCTCTGGGTCCGCTATTGCTGATACCCGGGCCGTGAACTCGGCAAAAATCTTGAGCATAAAATAAAAGCGTAAGCCTTCAAAACCGCAGTCTAGAAGCTGCCTCCGACAGGAATCGCAGCAAGAATTTTGGGACAGAGTAAGATCGAACACACGATTTGACAACCCGCCTGTAAGACGAGGAGTTGGCAAAACACGAAAGTTGATGCAACATTAAGCATGAAAAATTAAGTTTGAGAAATATAGATGAAACACAAAACATGAGCCATGCCGTAAATTCGATGTGCTCCTGGTCCTCCCCAAACAGGAATACAGCCAGGGGGTCGAGCCTCTGTCTCAGTTCCGGATTTTTCATTTTCCACTTCAAATGACAGAAGGCTCCCGAAAAAGTGGGGAAAAATCGGCGGGATACGTAGCAGAGGGATATGGGTAGTTGGGCGTAAATTGCTTCACTAGTTAACTTGTGCCCCCTCCCCCCCCCCCCCAATCCATTAGATCCACACCCCTGCCCCGAGCAAAGAAGCTACATCCTCCACTTGGTTATGGTCGGCGCATCTCCGGACATCCCCCGCCCGGTCTGACACGTCTTGCAAGCTGGGTCAACCATATCAGCTGACCTCTATCCCATTTTAGAACGACACCCTGGCCATCAGCCAACCAGTCCAACGCGTCACATTTGTAAAACATTAACAAAGGTGCACAGATTAGCTTAAGCACGGGAAATGTTGACTTACCACTAAATGCCTCCGATGCCTACACCTCCTTAAGTAGGCGGCCGCGAGCGGTGCGCGTTGGTGGAAATGCAGGACGTTCGAAAATGTGCCAGTGCGATAAAAAGACGTTGTTACCAAAGCTCAACTCACGCTGTTCAAAAGTGTGGTATTTCACTTTAATAACATTGTTGTCTGCGCCTGCAAGGTGCATGAATGCAGCGTTGCTGTTATCATCAGTTGTAAAAAGAAATTTAGTGATTTTGTGGTCTGCTTCAGGGCCACTATGTTATTTTTGATATTAATTATAAAAGCGTTGCAATAATAGGCTTCATGTGGGAAATAACTTCTCCTACAATTTTCAAAACGTCAAGTGAGCTCCAACAAGACCAAACTATAAACTATGTGATTTGGGTTATGTTGAGGCTAGAAAAACTCACTGCGACTCGATTGCAGCGTCACATTTTATTCATAAGCATACCATTAAGTGCATGCATTTTTGTGTAGATGCCGCTGGTGGCGGTATGCTGGGAGCTTTGCGAAGATTGTGAATGGTCTCCACGCCGTCACGGTGGCACGCTGAGAAGTTGGTAAAATTAGCGGCGAGTCTCAAAGCCTTCGCCAGAGGGCCATCCTTCCCAATGATTTCCTGAAGTGACAGACTGGTCTCAGATGAGACCATGTAGCAAGCGGTCTCATCGTGCAGACCGTCCAGCGTACTTTCAAGAGGACTTACGGTGTAAGTTCTGAAGAGCAGTCTTCAGTGCGTATGCACGTCGCGAACATGAGTGTGAGCACTTCCGGGTTGTGTGTCACTTGTTGACAACGGAGGATTTTTCTCAAGTTCTAAGCCATAGGTTAATGCCATAAAAAAGAACGCCACTGTCTGCAAAAAAGTACGGCACCGAAAGAAAGAACGGCGCTCTCCCGAATGTTATAAAAAAAAGAAGACGCGACGGCAAATCTGTCTTTTTCTCCTGTTGGCGTTTTTTCTTCTTCTTCTGACGTATTTCTTACAGACTGCCCTATTGGTGCCTTGTGCACCAGGGCAAAGAACCTTGCACGGGCTTAAGGGGTAGCAATGCATTATAAAATTAGTGAAATAGTACAGTAATTTTAGTTCATGTTTTACTAGAATTTAACACATATTGTACGACAAACTTACATTTTGAACGGCAAATTGTGTCCTACATGTGATTTTCTTGAGCTGCATTGCCATAAACCCTCCTTACTACCTTGTTTTGAAGGCAGCTCAAGACGAAATGCGGTGCTATAGCCAAAATTATGTGTCAAAATTGTGAGAAAACGTGCATTTGAATAGTCCCGTGGGCTGTGCAAGTGTGGAATCACATTTATTTGATATTAGAGTGTGAACCAGGTGTTTGAAATGGATGCGCTCGCCGATCGTCCATTTTTTTTTTAGAATGGATTAGTAAACAAAATTTCATCGAAACGTTTGATAATGTCTGGCCGCAATCTCGAGAGCAAAGACAGCAATGGCCTGGGTTGCAGCTTCCGTAAAGCCGAACGTCGTCGACCCCTGCAAGTGCCACCAGACGGCGGACGCCGTGCAGTCTGTCTTCTGGACAGATTATTGGTTACGGAAACGCGAAAAATAGAGATTCTTCCCTTACTCTTCCAGTTCCACCACGAGATTCCAGCACCACTTCGCGGTGCTTTAACACGCGCTCGGGTGGGGGGGGGGGTCAAATTGACACCCCAAAAGGTTTTTCCAAAATGGTTTCCGAACGGCGCGGCCAGCCACGCCAAATTTTGCGTAGCTGTAAACAACTGAATAGCGGATCGTTTGGTAAAAAAGGTTAGACGCACCTTGTAAGGTCACTGATCTATGACAGGGCAAAGTCAGGTAATGGTTTCAGCGAAGCCAATTTGTAGGGAATCGTTGAATCTGATGCAATAACGGAGTGTTGAGCAAAGCCATACATCTCTGAAATGCTTTCGTAGACAACAAAACAACTGAATGAGCAAATTGCATTGACCTAAAATCAGGTATGAAGGCCACACCAAGTTTAAAACCAACCTGGCTTATTACTCTGGGGATTACTGTATGGAATAGTTTCCGGTGCCCATTTCGAATTTATTGACAGCAGGAACCGCATTCTACATCTTCCATAGACTTCTTAAGGTTAGAATAGGTCATTGATCTAAAATGACCCAGGTCAGCATTTAGTTGTTAGGAGCACACTGCCTAGCGTAATCTTTGTCGCTTATTCAAATGCAAAACTCATAGCAGTCTTGTATGATTTGGGTCAACATGACATTGGAAAGGTTAAACAAGGTCGCTTATCTTAAATGAGCATGCGACCATTTGCTTAGAAACAGTTATCTATGTTCTGCGAGCACTTTGGGAACCAACCAGGAGTTTGACATTTTTTTACCTTATTTGACCCGAAGGTCATAACCTAGGAACCTCAAACTTTTATCTAAGTGAGTTCACGTACATGTCAACATACTCTGCGAATTTAGTGTCTCTAGCTCTCATAGTTCTTGAGATCTCAGGGAGGTCAAATTGACCCCTCACCCGAGCGAAGGGCATTCAGCCGGCCACCCGGGCGGGTGTTAAGGCCCAAACCACTCTTAGCATCGGTCTAAAAATAGTGGATAATTGCAGTCTCCGTAGAACGCGCAGCGGCCTACGGAGACTGCAATGCCTGGCGTTGAGGTTTTTTGTTGTTAAGATTTGCGAGCGCGCATGTCAGAAAATCGCGTTACATAGATTATACCCCCAATCGACTGGCCATGCTATTACACATTGTTGACCATTACATCTACAACCTAATTTTCACCTTCAAATTTCGATCAAACATATTGATCTACAACTGACATTCACGATGTCCTTAATGTTTGTAGAACCTAGATAAAGCATTCCGACAAAGCTTCTGAATTATATCGGTCCATAATGAGTTTACTAAACCTTTGCAAATTAAGGGCACCGGTGATTTATTCCATGCGGTCGTATAACGTTTGATTTCTGCAGATTTCTGACTTCAAAATACAGACAGAATTGATCTCACGGTAGGTTCTGCCTTCTATTCTGGCTGCAAGGTAAAAATAACGAGGGAAGGAAGAAAATCGTATCCCATGTTAACAAGTAGGCTACATCCGTTTTTTTGGAGGGGGGGGGGTCATCATAAAAGGGGCTTTTGTCAACCTGTGCTCCCCCTTAGCAAGGCTCTGGCTACGCCCCTACCCACACACAAAAGCGGATCAAGTCGTCTACGTTGAATGACGGGCAATTACATGTCCGTTGGGCCAATTCACACCTAAGGCGGGCAGCTTCCCGGAGGCTTTTTACGGGTTGGTGTGGTGTAAGGAAAGATAATACGGAAAAGATGTTGTTGCAGGTATCCAACATGTTTTACACGCTTATTAGTAGCACTGCTGATCCAGAAATATGCAACAAAGCAGCCATACAATCAGTTCGCAACCAGTCATGTGGGAGACAGCCGGACCTGGGCGGTGGCCGCCGATGGCGGACGGGAGCAGGGCCCAGATAAGGAATGTATCACAGAAGGGCCTTCATTCTGTGGCTTGGTTGTTAAAACATAATCTTCAGTTTTACGGTTTCGGTCACATTGTTTTTGTCAATTTCAAGCTTCCAAACTTGTTTCCGCCTGAATTGCTGCGACGAGCCTCATTTATTAAAAAGCAGCCAACGGAATGGAGGTGCATCAAAGATCTGTCACACTGTAAGCCATCGATTCACATTCGAAATTATCACCAGCCCATGTCCAGGTCGTATTTTGGCATCTACCCTGAGAAAGCAGGTGTCTCCTCAATAACCCAAAATGCCTACCCGCTTGTGTTGAATTTCGCGTGCCCAGGAAAGATAATATTGAAAGGTACGAATAAACTTCGGAAACTGGATAACTTTATTTGCCGGATGGCATGGATGAGTCGAATAGGCAAAATTGTGCACCAATGAGAAACAGTTCTAGAGGTAGATCTAGCATAGCAGCCATGACATTTGAATAAAGAACGATAACAACCTCCATCCCCCCCCCCCCCGGGTCATCGGGCTTTCGTTTCAGAAAAAGCTCCTGACGTACGCGCTGAGGATGCACCCCACACTTTTTGAAACGTTCCTACACCTATGCTGGTAACAACTGACTTATCAGTGCTAAAGGACTATCATGCTGGAGAATGTCACAATGATTATGTCAGGTTAAACTAGCAATTGCATAAAAGCCCTAAGCAAGAAAAACATTCTTGGCAGTTCAATTTTCTCACCTTTAACTTTGGCAATCCATTCATGGTGATTAATAAAAAGCAACTACTGTGCACATCACATGATATCAATGTCAGAACTACAGCACTGCAGACAAGGATAGGTCGACAATACAGCATTGACATCCTGAACAGTGCTTGGCAGGTTTCGGTAAGAGATTCATTACGCTACATGACAGTTTTAACAGCATATCGTGCTTTGATATTAATAATCTGTCATAAAAGCTGGCGATCGCTACATTGCGTATGTCAAACGGTTCACCAAAACTTTCTTACGATCAGTACCAAAGACAAGAAATCCACAAAAAGCCGTTCACTAATCCGCCCCCCGACGCAGCGCCCGCGACGAGGATCGCCGGCTGGGGTCAGCTTTCGAGCGTTTCGAGGTATTCTTTAGGTCTGGCTGCCAGGTGCTGCTAGGTATTGCTTTCGTCACGAAACGATTCGATGACGCCATTAAGCGATGACGTAATGGAGCGTATTTTTACAGACGTTGAAATTTTGTTTCTTAGGGTTGTTATTAAATCTTCAAAACTTACCAGTAGTTGCAAGTAAGCTTTGTCCATCATATCGGATGCTTATCTCAATATCTTCAAATGTGGAACATTCCCTTTAAGGGAATACGCTGTGCGCCGCAGCTAATGAGACGGAGCCGGTCGGTGGAAACTGAGCCTCGCTATTCACATCAGGCACTCCCCATTTCGAACGGTCCCAGTAAATGTGTTTAGATTAGACTGACCCGCTCGAGATAAGTCATGCTGCCCTTCTAACTCCAGCAAATGTGAGAAAGATGAGCACGCAGCATAAACGGCAGGCTTTAGCCAGCCATTCTGGAATGTAGCCCGGCCCTTTCCAAGCCTCGTATATACATTGGCGCATGTTGCTTACGGCGCAGCGACTGTTCGCGGATAGGGGGGGGGGGGGGCACCCTGGTCTGGGCCGGGTCCTATTCACTGCCACATCATAACGCTGTTATACGTGACGTATTGACCACGAATTGACCCTGCTACTCACTCGCATTTGATGACACTATTCAGCCAGTACGAAATATTTGAACATTTCGTCATTGGAGGGAATGGACGCGGCTATTCACTTTTTGCCTGGTATTACTGGCGAGTAGAAGGCAACCGCACAGTTATTTAAAAATCGGGCCACTCCTTCGTACAATGCCGGCCCCCCCCCCCCCTTCCTCTCCCCCTCACCCATGCTACCATAGTGCCGGCAGCCTTCAATAAGTAAGCTTTTTTAGCACCGGAACAATGGGTGAGCTGTCAGCGTTAGCAACTCACAGAAGCCTGAGAACGTTGGGCTATGTTGAATGGCTTCAGATCTGGTGTCAGTATCGGTACGGAGCAAACCCTACCGATTTTGGCCCGGTGATGGTGCCCATTCACAAGTGCCGGCATGCAAACCCCTGGAAGCCCTCTGGGTCCAGCATCAGCACGCCCAGTGGTTACAACATGAATCGTGTTTCTTGCAAGAAAATCTTGCATGTCTAGTGGCTGGCAGCCGCTGCAGACTTGGTTACCGGCTGCAGAGCAGGGCGTGGCTGGGCAGAGCCTGACGTGGTCACTCTGTTTGCCGCCGCAGGACACGTGAGGTCAGCGATGGACGACTACGAGCACCTGCGGAAGCTGAGCGAGGCCGGCGTGGCGCGGCGAATCTCGTCAGGTATAACGTCATCACCACGCCCGGCGCCCCGGCGTGACCAGGGGTGCTTGATTGTGTATGACGTCAGGACGCGGAGTGCCTTGACGTGGCGCGGTGCGTTTCATCGCGTATGACGTCATGACAGTACGGGCATCTCAGTGTCACGAGGCGCTTGCGATCGGACATGACGTCATGAAAAGGAACGTCCCAGGATAGGTTGGCACTCCTCATTAATCTTGACGTCACGGTGATATCAGCGTCCCGGCGCGGTGTGGCGCACCTCATCAGGTATGACGTCACGAAAAAGCAGTGTCAGAATGTGGTGCGTAGTGAGGAGTGCGCCTTCATTCGAACGATGGCTGCGAACCTGATGGGTCATATAGGAGCGTCTGCTGAATTTTCGTGAGTTTGATTGATGTTAAATCGTGAGCAGCAACTTCCCTACTTTCGGCGGGAAACAGTTCTGAATGTGACCCATAAGCACCCTGTCACCCACGAAACGGCTGGGTAGGCGCTGGGAAAACGTTTAGGGGGAAGGGGCTGCTGGTTTCAGTGACCTTTACTCTCCCAGCAGAAATGACACCTCCTCTTCATACCCGCCAGGTTGTGTGTCCGAGTCTGCGCTTAGAAGACTGCCTTCCTTTGGGATAGTGGGCCCAAAAGAACCGTTGGTGAGACCTCGCAAAATTACACTGCGAACCACTATGATTACGCGGGGCGCCCGCCTTGCCGTCGCTGCTTCTGCGTTGTGATGACAGGTCGAAGAGCCTCCCCTGGCCCCTGGGTCTTGTTGTGGTACTATGAGCCTCGTGCAAGCACGGCGGCTTCTTGCAGGGTTGAGGAATGCTTTCTCCTGGAAGGTCATGATCTCCCCGTTTCCAGAAGCCTTTTTCTGGTCAGAAGACTTGGCAAGTTGATGATGTGGAAATTTCAACCTCTGTGGCTGGATTGGTTTAGAGGCCTTTGCAGGCTCGAGGATTCTGAGCTGTTCAAGGAAGCGTTTCCAGTCAGGTCGAGATGCTTCAAGGTCAGATACTATCCGCTCTACTTCCAAGGCTTTCATGTAGTCCAGGCGAGCGGCGTAACGCTCCCAGTTGGCCTCCCGTGTGCGTGGCCTGATGTGGGTCACAGAGGTCTCCTGTTAATCATAAGGACAGGCTTTTCTGGATTTTCCTAATTCACATGGTCCCTTATGGGACCTCTCCGCGCATCGCGCAGAGAGCCTGTGTTGGTTAAAGGACAAGCCCACTGGGACTCTTCCGTTTCCTACGGTATGTCATTGAGCAAAATCACATTTGCATAGAAATAAATAGAAATAAGACAACACAGGAATGACGTGACTGAAAATTAGCCAGTCAAACAAAAAAAAATAAAAAAAGTCCATGGGTGAAGTAAAAACGACGACGGTGCAAGACTGTCGTAACAGCATTCGTATTGTTGGTCTGTCTGACAATATGGATGAGATGTGACTAAAACCGTCTTAGACGTTTTCAAGACTTCTTTAATTAACCCGTAGATTTTGTGTGCAGCTGTTTCTACAAGTGTCAAACTTTTGCAAACATTGTGTGATTGGCTCCAGTTTCAAACATTGTGCGTTACATTGTTTGTGT
Source organism: Pollicipes pollicipes (assembly GCF_011947565.3). Classification (NCBI taxonomy): domain Eukaryota; kingdom Metazoa; phylum Arthropoda; class Thecostraca; order Pollicipedomorpha; family Pollicipedidae; genus Pollicipes; species Pollicipes pollicipes. The sequence goes on along the minus strand of NW_023596225.1, from coordinate 11,694,924 downwards.
TTTCAACACCTTTTTGGTAAACGCTTCTGAGAGATCTTTGGCATGGCATTTTGGCATGTTGACATTTCATCACATTTCATCGCATTTCACCACACCATGGCATTTTGACATCTTCTGAGAGTGTCCTGTTTTGAAGTGATTAAACGTCGCGCATCGACCACTGACCTTATGAATGCAAAATAGCATTCAAAACATGGCTGTTACCCAACTCAGAACAGTACCACCCCTGATCCATATGGTCGGATTACGCCCACATCCTCGAGCATTGTCCAACACATGTTAACACTCATCGGCACGGACTGGTGCAGCTGACGTCATGTGGTGTGGCATCGCGGAATTTCATTCGGCAAGGACTGGTGCAGCTGACGTCATGTGGTGTAGCATTGTGAACTTTTATTCGGCACGGACTGGTGCAGCTGACGTCATGTTGTGTGACATCGGGGGCTTGATATCAAAACACCAAAGTCACTTTAGTCACAATTACTCAGTCACTGTGGTCGTAGTTGCTGTAGTCACATCTGCGCCATGCGTGATCTGTGCACTCGCTGTCGGCGAGCGAGAGAGGGTGCCCGACGCAGTCTGGCGTGATTAGCCAGGGCCGTCAGCGATGGAGCTGGAGCCAGTGTCGGGCTCACTGTCGTCCGTCAATCCGTGAGGCTGCGTGTTGGTCTGTACGTCCCCTGCACATAGGGGGAGTGATGTCCCCCCCCCCGCGTGTACCATCTGTCATTGTAAGGAGGGAGCGCGAGCGCGCGTTCCACACCTAGGTCTACTATCTCTGTCGAATTAAGAGGCCCCGTGCACCTCCGAAACGTTCGCTGACTATTTACATGCAGGTTCTGGGCGCAATTTCTTTGGGCCTTGTCCCTGTTTGCTGGGCAGTGGACCAGACGTAAAACGTGATTTGATGCCAACCTCGGTTGCAAGGTATTGCCTGTTTACGAAAAACGAGAAGTGGGAAAGTTCTTTTTTGCATAGTAATGACTTTCATTTCAGTGAGAAAACACATCTGGGGAAGGAGTTTGCTTGGTCGGAGGAAAGACGTTTTATGGTGATCCAGCGGCACTGGGTGTGACAAAAATCCATATTGCTTAATCCAGCCGGCATGGAAACGTTAGCTGGCAACGTTAGCCAATCGGCCGATCTGGACGCAAAGCGACATCACACTCTATGAATAGAATGTTTCCGCAGACCTGGCTGGCACTAATGCCCGGAGGCATAATGATAGAATGAAAACGGTCAGCCCAACTCCAGTGGTGGACTCAGAGCACGTGCAACAGACTGCTACCAGGCGCTGCGGTCCCCCTTCCCTCCCCCCCCCCCCCCTGAAAAGCACCGGGAAAAACTATTTGGGGTTAATTGTCTGAAGAAAATATTTTAGAATAATCATCTGGGACCTGTCTGTTGGACTTATGCTATACTTAGCTATGCTCCCACTTATTATACCATGCGTGTGTTATGGGTTAACCATGGGTATTTTCTGTCACTGACTGGGCTCAAGACGCCTCTGTAATCACCTGTGGCCGAGCTCAAGACGTTTCTATAGTCTCCTGTGGCTGAGCTCAAGACGTCTCTATGGTTACCTGTGGTCGAGTCAACGCACGAGTGCTACACCACGATATTCTGGTACCTTCAAGCACGACTAGAGTATGTTTGTAACAGGTGTAGATAATGCGGCGCTCGACGATGATTTGGACTTGAGATTGCGTCATTGGCCTTGGCCACGGAATGACGTCCCTGTCTCGAGATGGACCCGCGCATCCGGTCGGCGATGGCCGCTGCTCGGCTGGAAGCGAGCACGGACGACCGCTGCGCCCGCCTGCCACTCCGGCACTGTGACAGACCCGCGCAGCGAGCGTGAGCGACAACGGGTGGAGGTCTTTCTGAACACCATCATCTCTCGCCGCCACCCAGAACTGCCGCCGTGATCACCGCTCGCACGCGGCGAACAGCGAGGCCTGATAGCATTACCGGACAACCTGTGTGCGTGACCCATGACGTTAGCCCGATAGCCTCATGCCGCCCCCACGTGCCAACGCGACGCACCCGCGTGTGGCGCGTAGACCGTGCCTTTTCCTCTTTCCTTGCTTCACGATGGATGTAGGTGGGGCCCAGGGCGGCGTCATTGTGTCCCTGACACGGTCAAAAGATACCCGTTCCTGCGCGAACTTCAAACGGTTCGGAGTGCTCCAAGCATGGTCCAATGCGGTGCAAACGCGTCCCCGGTCACGGTCCTTTATAGGGCTGTAACATGACCACAAGCAGCCCAAAATGGCCACAGCACACCCCAGCCACGCTCAACGCACAGTCTTTGTTCTAACTGGTTAGGTATTGAGCGCATGATTGCGTTAAGTCTCTTGAGTTCTCCAGCACTGACAGTGGGTTGAGAGAGGGAAGATACTGGCATGGTCAGCCGCTTTCACCGTCGAGAACCTCAATCTCCTACGCTGATGGTGTCGGCCTATCGATTCTAGCCATCAGGTTTCTCTCTTATGGAGAGCGTCCCGATCACGTGCGGGGCACGCGGCATGATTACATTTTCAAACTACCTTGTACTTTTAGTACGCAGCCGGAAAACCGCAGTTTGTGTACCGCGCCCCGTGTCCATGTAATGTGTTATCGCCTGAACTAGTCGCCATGGCATCGCTACAGTTCACGCATGGCTGAAAGCATCGCTTGTCGTTGATATGGAGGTGTCTTTCAGCGATGGCTTTTCTCCCCCATATTGTGGTTATTTTTGTGCGCTGTCTTCTTCTACCGTCTGTGACTTTTGTATTTTCATAAGTTATATTTGTGTTACATTAATTCGTGTTTTTCTCCCTAAGTAATCATCTCGCGTGAACTGTCTGTTGTGCAGGGTTGTGTTTAAGTGTGCATGTTATGCATTCGTGCATATTGCCATGTCTGCATGACTCGGGCCCAAGAATAGCCATATTCGCTTTGGTCATTCATCGGTGATAGGTACACGTTCTTTAGCCTTGATCAGATCATGACAAATTTACCCCTGTGGGTTTGGCCGGTCCTGTCACCCTGCGCAGATTAGGGTAGAGGGGGGGGGGGGGGGTTGGCCTCATGGCAATTCCATACCTGATTTAATATCAGCTGCCGACATGCGTATCGCTGGGGGTGCAGGCGCTGATCCATGCGGGCAGAACACTTGCAGTTTTCGCGCGTCGGCGTATGCTGGAACTGAGCAAGCGAGATACGCAGGTTTGCCTCGCTAGCGGGCCTTGTGCGCTGCGACAACAGATTGCTCGTGACACATTTGGCGCGGCGTGGCAAAGTGCAGGTCATCCCACGCCCGGGGCACGTGGTGATACCTTCGGAAGCCAGCAACTACTCCAGAAGCGAAGATAAGTACTTTCAGCAGGCTGGTGTCGCACAGCACTGAGCGGGCTGGTGTCGCACAATACTTGACCCCTGGCCATAATCTGAAATGCAGTATCTCATGCGCGATATGACTAGACCCAGTACGATGGTCAGCAGCACTCGCTGTGGGAGGAAATGTCCCCGTTGGCAGAACCCGATCAGGAGGCCGCAGCTTTTCTGGACATTGATGACGTGCGTGGTCAGATAGCAGACCCAAGTTTTAAACGGTTTGTTTCGCACTCGCGGTCGCTCCCGCCGACCCATATGCTGACGAGGGAAATTTCGCGAGAGTTCTGCTTGGTTCCAAAGAGAAAGACTTCGGTTTTTGGATGCGTTGAAATCAGGACTTAGGGCATACTACCATGATGCTAGGAACAAGGACTGAATGGTTTCCATGCGTTGGACGAGGGAACGTAGTTACGTTTGACATTGGACATAAGGATTTGGGTGTCGTCAGCAAACTGGGTCACATGAGCATTTCACGCGTGCGGCCTGAGGTTGATGGCGACGACTGAATGAAAGAGGACAGAGGACTCGTCACTGAAGACTCCCATGGTATTGGAAACGAGCTAGGAAACCACATTGTCACCAGAAAGAAAGGAGCTGCAGACTGGTTGGGAATGATCTAAAAAGAGGTAGGAGTAGACGCGGGCCGGGTCAATGTAATGGAGCATGAGCTTGGAAAATAATTTAAAATGAGCTAAGATACAGCAAGGCATAGGGGTGAAAATTGCCACGCTCCATGTTGGAAATAATCTGATTGGTCACGGTGAGCAGGGTAGTCGCCGTGGAATAGCGGGTACAGAAACCATGATGGGAGGAGAACAGAATATGATTGCCGGACATGTAGGTGACCGCCACCCGCTGACGCCACGTCATACGCTCGATGATCATGCCCATGATGGGCAGAATGGAAAGAGGACGTTGGATGGAGAACAGAGTAGGATCGTAGCATTTTAAGACAAAATGAACCAGGAATGACATTCAGGAATCGGGAAATCGCACAAGGTGAGGCAGGTATGAAGATTGACAGAGACGTTGGCGTCAAAACAGAGGTGAACAGTACAAACGATACAAAACAGAACGCGAAAATATAAAAAGTACAAAAATGCAGAGCGTGATACAAAATTATAAAACACGACTAAGAATACAAAACACGATACGAAAACAAATAGAATCGGGTCCACACACCCAGAACGCTTCATGGAGATGACCCGTGATGTGCCAGAGCAAAATTCAAGAGTAAGGAAGTGGCCTAGTATGTAATGTAATATTTTCCCCAGCGTCAGTGGGGGTCCTCCCATGTTTGATGATTTATATCTACTCAATTTCCATGGGCTGATGTTAAGTTCTCAGGACATGGGGGCTTAACATCCTGCCCTCTACCTAGTTCCGGCAGCCCTTTACTGAATACTGTTGGTGAACACTGCTTTTTGGATTGCTGTTCTTCCTATGCTCCGTTTGTGGTCAAGAACCTGACGCCACTTGTTCAGTTAGAAAACTCTAGTTCAACGGGCCACTGCAGGTGATGTTTTAATGATCCCTGTACTGCCATGACGCATTTCTGCTAGATGTTGACCTGACACTGCCGCACAGTTGCCGATGAACTGGCATAGACAAATCACACCAACTAGATTTATGGGACAAAAATCTGCACATCCGTCACACAGTTGATATTTGCAGATCATGTGAAAGCTACGCTAAAACTGCTTTTAAGAGCTTACACCGTAAGTCCTCTTGGTAGGACGCTGCACGGTCTCCACGATAAGACCTCTCGCTACATGTTCTCATCTGAGATTAGTTTGTCATTTCAGGAGACCATAAGTAGCGACGACTCCCTTGTGGAGACTTGCTGCCGTGGACACTTTTAGACTATTCGCGATTTTCTCAAAGTTCTCAGCGTACCGCCACAATGCAAACGCTGCTAGTTACATTGGTGTTTCCAGACTTGACACGTTGGTCCGTACGCCCAGTCCGGGAGATACCTCCAAAACCGCAGGCATTGGTGTTTCCAGACTTGACACGTTGGTCCGTACGCCCAGTCCGGGAGATACCTCCAAAACCGCAGGCATTGGTGTTTCCAGACTTGACACGTTGGTCCGTACGCCCAGTCCGGGAGATACCTCCAAAACCGCAGGCAGAGGTGTTTCCAGACTTGACACGTTGGTCCGTACGCCCAGTCCGGGAGGTACCTCCAAAACCGCAGGCAGAGGTTGATGCAAGTTGGAGAGAGGCACATACAATGGTAGCGAAAATAAGGCCCTTCACGTTCCAGGGTGCCTTATTTCTCAGATGTCGATCCTGAAACCTTGAACTGTAAGGCAGCACGAAGTTGATGCGCGGAACAGTCCTGATCCAGTCGTATGCCCTCGGCAGTAGACAAGTCAGACGGGTAGAATGAATGATGGTCGTTGATGGCCGGCATAGGAAGCACCACAGAGCTGCCAGCATCATCCAGATGCAGCCTGATCGATGTACTAGTGGAATAAATGACTTAAATTCGCACTGGGACGCGTTCGGCCGGCAGGTGATCTCGGAAAATTTTCCGGAACGGTGTTCTGTACTGCCAATACGAAAACTGTTGCCAGATTATGTACCAGATTATTTACCAGATTATTTACCAGATTATTTACCAGATTATTTACCAGATTATTTTCCGTGCCGAGGGAGTGTGCTAGAAAATTTTCAGATCACTGTCAAGCTGGAAGAAAGTTTTTTCGCCCTGCATAATGACTTTGGCTGCAAATGGCACATGGAAGACGAATCTGGGGGATAATTTCCGGACAGCCTGAACACAAATGGAGAAGCTCCGAGGGTGATTACGGGAGAGATAATTGTTCGTTGAATAAATTTCCCTCGGCCGAACGCGCCCAAATTAGATGCATGGTAAGTTGGTTGAATAGGCTTTGTTTGGTTCATGTCAGGTAAGGTGATTACATTGTGCATAAAAACTGAATTTCCGAATATGTACCGATGCAGGCGTGTGAACTATGCAGATATACCCCAAAAAGATTCCACGCCAAAGTATGCCGCACTGGTAGTTCAAAGATCAGTTAGTTAGCCCACATTCCCCTCCCTTGGGCTCGCGTTCAAATATGTAGTTATATTTGTGTGCATGCAGGGTCGGCAACTCTGACTTGCAACCTCTTTCCATTTACACCACCCATCAGTGCTCAAGGGGTCAACCATTTCCCACTGGCAATAGTCATGTGTGCAACACAATTTGTCTTCGTTCATTGTCCTGGCGATTGTCTTGATGTCTAGCCAGCTACCAGTTGATGGCAAAGTACACTGCGAAATTAATCATTTGCATACATGTGTGTCATTTGAGTGAAAACAGACACCGCCGCCTCAAATAAAAGCGCTTCTCAATGATCCGCGGCGAAATCGCCGTTAAATATAAGCGCATCACCTTCGACTGATCCATTGTACTGACCTTGGACGTGCTGGTATGACGGGCGGCGCGCCGTTGTTCCTCTCCCGGTTCCGGGCTGCCGGCTCACCCTTATCTGCTACCGGAGCGGGGCTTCCTCGAATCCGAGACGGAGCTTTGAGACCTTTCATGCAAGCCGGGCCAAGTTTTAGTTTCACATTAGTTGGCTTATCGCCACCGGTGATCGGCACCGAACCGCAAAGCAGCGTGCGGCCCGCCAGAAACTCCCTCAAAGTTATCAACAGGATGTGGGTGTTGAGGTGGACTGGGGCGTTAATCCGATGGTTAGCAAAATCCAGGGCGGCGAAAAATGCATTTATGGAATCAGTTCTAATGCATAGTATGCACACGCACCACACAACACACACACACACACACCACACACACCACACATGAATATACATATATATATATATATATATATATATAATATATAGATATATATATATCTCTCTCTCTCTCTCTCTCTCTCTCTCTCTCTCTCTATGCGTATATATATTCTCTCTCTCTCTCTATATATATATATATATATATATATATATATATATATATATATATATACATATATTAGTACAAGTTGGAAGAATATCACTCGATCAATGAGCCTTCTGTTACGTTTAGATTTGTTCGGAAGGTTCAAGATCAAGGAACGAAAAGGGGTTGTCGTGTATTTTATATTAACGTTCAGAAATATCTATTTCCACCTTCTAAAGAAATACAGAAATGAATGTCAGCTCATCGCACAGAGATATTATGTTAAAGGATTAAGGTATCACACTCAGTCACGTGACACCTTTTCATTCGCTCTGGCAATTCGAAATTATGACTCATGCAGTGACAAAAAGATAGGGCGGTTCAGTCTAGAACGGACAGTGCTCTCCTTCCCCCCCCCCCCCCCCGCTTTAGCAATTTTATTATTCCCATAATCTGCAAGTGGTGCACGAATTCATTTGTTTAATAAGTGATGCAGCGGCTTCCCTGATGTGGAGGGACTTGAACACGATAAGCGAACGCTTACATGACAGGTCATTAGCATCTTTGCGTTTTCGGTGAGGTCGTTTCGGTTGACTTGTCTGTGGTGTTTCTCTTCCAGGCGTTGTCAAACGGCTCCTCTTCAGCGCATGGTTAAACCTCTGTATAGAGATGTTATTGCAACGTCAATATAAGTTATGTTGTGAAGCTAGCAATTTTCATCAGGGCAATCAAATTGGAAAATTACATTGCTTTTCTCCAGTTAGTCGGCAGCAGCCTGTAGGAAGACGAATACCAAGTGGGCGTATGTGCATGTATAATAAACCCGTATCTCATTCCTCTTGCCATAATAAGAAACTGACAAAGCAGGCAAAGAACCGCAAAGGGACGCCAATGCATCGAGAGGCATCGTGACATAGAGGCGCGTCTTCTCTTTCTTTTTCAACAAACAAATGGCGCGGAGTAACCACTGTCCGTTCAACTGACTACCACAGGACGTCGAAAATCTCGCGCTCACGCTCTCCTGATGAGTCTGTGGTTATATTTGTCTACAGGGTTCTACAAAAGAACGGTCCGCTTTCCAAGTTACGTTTTTCCATGCAAGATCTCGTACCATCTTACTTTGTCATTTTGCACAAAAACAACACGTAAATTTACTTCATCCAGATCTTGAGACAAATGCTCTAAGAACAAGTTTAAAGAAGCCACGCTGCTCCCGCTGTCCATTGGTGTCGCCAAATGCGGCGAATCAGGGCAGGCTCAAACCCATGGCTGTCACCATTTGATTACAATTCGAGCAAACCCCATTGCTGTCATGAAAGTGCCCCTTATCTCATACATGTGGAGAGTGGTGCGGGCGTCTTCTGATCTTCAGCCGTGTGAACTGGTGTCCGGTCATAAGTCCCTTTTTCTGGGGGAACGGGTACAGGTCACACCGAATCATGATGTTTACCGTTTGCGCCGTCCATTCTCGGTTTAACGCTCGGTGAGGCTCGACATGAAGTCATGGAAAGGTAAATCAACCAATTAGGTATATGTGAAATTCGATCTTTATAGTTTGTACTGTTCGTAGGTGAAAAACATTGAAAACAGGTCAATGTCGCCGCACGATCGAGCGGTTTGCACGAACTTATGGTTGCGTAGACTATTGGCTCTGGTTCAAAAGCCTATGCTGCTTTGGCCAGCTAGGGGGCCCAGCTTGTCCGGCAGGGAGTAAGGATTACCACACATGTGCAGTGAGCTAGAATCGCTTTTGAACTAGGGTGGTAGTGAAAAATTCCGTTGGAAAAAGACCGTGCGGGAGTGAAAAATTCAATTCACGAAAGATGGAACTTATGTGCTAGTGACTGATGCTTCAGCAAACAAAGACATCTATTTCAAGTTGGCATGGACGAAATATCATAAGCCTGACAAAACTGTTTTGTTTTTAAACATCGTAAGCCATTAAAGCGAAAACAGAATACATTAAAGCACAGTAATTTCATGACAGCGTAACGAACATAAAAAATCATGTAACACCGATAATTTCATACTGCATTTTGCACTTTCCTTCCACAGCACTTTAAATGCAAAACAACGCAAAGGAATTCAACAACAAAATGACAACCGAAAATTCGACAAGCATAAAGAACTCAAACAAAAAAAACCTTGGCCTCCTACACATCAGCCCATCACCAAGTCAAACACAACAGACATACCTTTCGTTTCAGTTATGATGGGATCAGGAAAAACAAACATTTTGTCACTGTTTGTTACAAAATACCAATGCTTATTTCCATGAAAATAGCCTAACTATGCCTAACCAAAAGAGGCCTTACTTCATCTCATCCTGTCTAATCCGTATCACAGCAGCAGTTGTGAGTTACGGATTCTTGCACGATTCCTATTGCCAATTTTCATGCACTCAACCAACGTAACCTACGTTAGAGTAGCCCATATGTTGAACATTATCTCAACTCGCCTATCTGTTGACAGAAGCACTTGTGATAAAAACATGATAAAGCTCATTTTTGGCTGGTTTCAACTTGCATTTATATTCAGCTCATTTGTATATGCTTGTTGACATCAGGCAAAGTTAACAACATACAAATCAAAACACCTTAACACGTGCCCGGATGGCCCGCTAGATACCTTTCGCTCGGGAGGGGGAGGGGGCCAATTTGACCCCCCCCCCCTGAGACCTCGGGAACTAAAAAAAACTAGACACCACATTTTCAGAGTGTCTTGACCTGTATGTGAACTCACTTAGGTCAAAGTTTGAGCTTCCTGGGTCATGACCTTAAGGTCAAATAAGGTCAAACAAGGTTCCAATGCCAGATTGGTCTCCAAAGTGCCCCAGAACCTAGGCAACTGTTTCTAAGCAAAAGGTCAAAAGCTCATTTGGGGTCATTTACCTTGTTTGACCTTTTCAAGGTCATGTTGGTCAAAATCAAACGGGACTTCTTGGAGTTTTGCATTTGAATAAGCGTCAAAGATTATGCTAGACAGTATGTTCCTAAAACAAAATGTCGACCGGGGTCATCTTAGGTCAATGATCTTTTTTGAATTCTAAGAAGTCAATGGAAGATGTGTAATGCGGTTCCTGCTGTCAATACATTCGAAATGAGCACCACAAACAATCCCATACAGCAAGCCATAGAGTGATAAATCAGGTTAGTTGTGACCTTGGTCTGACCATCATACCTGACCTTAGGTGAACGTAGTTTGCTCATTCAAGATTTGTGGTGCCTAGGAAAGCATCTCAGGATGTATGGCTTCTTCAAACACTCCGTTATTGTATCAGATTGGACGATTCCCTAGGAATTGCCTTCGCTGAAACCATGGCCTGATTTTGACCTGCCATAGGTCAGCGACCTTACGAGGTACATCTTAATGTTTGATTCAAGCGATCCGCTATTCAGTTGTCTACAGCTATGCAAAATTTGGCGCGGCTACATCGTGCCGTTCGGAAACCATCCCGGAAAAACCTTCGGGAGGTCATTTTGACCCACTCCCACCCGAGCGCATGTTAAATCAATTTGAACAACTTATTTTGATTGCCATGGTTAGCCTATGTCAAGGACAATAATGGGTGTGCTCCACAAAACAATATCTCTTCTCCAAAAGTAACAACTTTTAGATGGCCTTGCCAGTTTTTCTGCTTGCCTTTTCAGCTGAAGCAAAGGCATCTATTTAGGCTTGCTTATTCATCTTTAATGACAAAGCTTGAGATGTTGGCTTTACATTTTCAGTGTGATGGCCTGACTTTTTGCTACATACTGATACCCCACATTATAAATGCTTTGCAGCTTAGAGTATGCCCGTATTAAAAATATAGTGCATATATACAGTACGGTCCTTTGCCAGTCAGCAAACCATGGCAACTATGGAAAACATCTAGTTAAAGCAGCCATGAGGGACCACTTCAAGAAATTTGGGCCAAATCATCAAGAATAGAAAACAAAATGGGCCCATTGCATGCCTTCTGGCATCACAATTTGTCTTATGACAAAACTCGATGGGTTAAACCAGAAAATGGCTAGCTCTGGTTACAAACCATGTGTTGAAAACAGGTGAGGTAAGTAATTACTTGGTCCACAGGAGACTTACCGGCTCTTTCAGGGCACACTTCTTCCCGCTGCCCCAAAACAAAAAGTCGGCACCTCTTGCATGGTTTTCCTGACAGACAGTCATCCCACTCACCCCACAAATATAGAAATCAATCATGTCCACCAACCAACGAGATTAAAATGTGAAACAAGTAGGAGGTGTGCATGATAAACATTTCCAGAGGGCAGAATTTCGCCATCAAGTACTTCTGTATTAGCTGCGTCAGGTCCGTCCTAAAAAAGCTCTATATGGCAGCATAAGGATAGTTTTTTAAGTAGGTTGGTGAGTTAGACGCTTGAAAGGGTTAGACTTATCACTATCGTGCTCCGTCATGAACCAAAAAAACCGTGAACTGAGGGTTTAACAGGGCAAAAATGGCGCTAAATGCAAGTTTCGTGCTTTAAATTGTCTCCTTCATTCCCTGTGAATTGTTCACTTTTGCGTGCATATCATACATGTTTGGTCGGCTGGCGAATTAGTTAAATTTACGTGCGAAATGCGTGCACGTTTGCATTTGGAGCTTCTTGCAGAAAAATTGGTCAACATTTTAAGCAACAGATGGTACCTCTAAAGGAAATTGGAAATAAAGGAAGAATAAAGTGGTATCACAGTCGTATGATACGAAGGAAAACAAAACTGATGAAATGAATATAAAGACTGATGACTTTTTGGCAATTTTTTTTTCAACAGCTGATTTGGCTTAAAATCTGTTAACACGAATGCTCAAATGGTGATATTCATCTTGTAAATTTCATTTAGAAGGCATTCCTTTAATTTTTCACTCCTGCATTTCGGGAGTGATGCAATTTAGTGGTGAAGCTTCTTCGAGTAAAAGAAATATGGAGTAATATTTTCTATCAGATCTTGCTGATGTTTGCACCAGGCTCTGCCTTCGTGGCGTGGTGGTGAGACCAAAAAAAGGGATGCGTTAACATCTTTTATTTGGCACACAGCTGCCGATTGTAACGCATTTTGTAAACAAACCCAGCTTGATGCGTGCAACCGGCTGGAGTCGCTGAGGTTCTTGGGCTTGAAGGTACCTGGCGCCCTTGTTCTGCCCATACATAGACATGATTCAGATGTAGGTGAGGCAGGACATAGCCATAGGTGTCCAGGTTCTGTGGAACCTCGTTTATGCTTGGTGATTTCAAATGAGCTTGGTTTTGGATGACATCTGAAAACCTCAGAAAGTGAAATATGGGTTTGGCATGTGCGATTCGACGATGTTAGGCAGGAGTGAAAAATTCACATAAAATATGGGGAAAAGGAGTGAAAAACTCCTCCCGGGTGTTGCTTTATGCCCAAAGTCGACAATTCCAGAACACTGCACATGTGAGTATATTACAGTCCTAGCATGAAGACATGAGAGTGATCTGATGACTTTAAGATCAGGTGGTGATCAGATTGACTTAAACCTGACTAGGTCATGGACCTGACGTGACCTGGACCCCAAAAACTGTGATGTTCAAGAAAAGAATGCGGAGTAGGGTACATAGCACATCAAGACAATACCGCTATCTGTTCATAGCATATCAAGACGATAGCGCGATCAATTCATAGCATATCAAGACAATAGCGCGATCCGTTCATAGCATATCAAGACGACAGCGCGACTACAAAGTTCTGAAGCGATTACAAAAATAAAAAGCCACAGGGCTGATACCTGTCCCTCCCGTCAGTGCGAGAATTTAACACGAGGTAACGATGGAGCCAGATTTGTTTTGGGATTGCGCAAAAGAACACAAAAAGCGCAAACGTCTTCGAAAAGCGCAAAATGTAAATGGTAGAATCAAACTGATTGAGGCAGCGGCGGCAAACACCGATACGTTACATGGCCATCCAAGATGGCTCCACCGGCAGAAGTCAATGCTAGGCACAGTTCGGTGCGCAAGTGACCAATCTCTTCTCGTGAATTGCCTAGTGATAATTTATGTAAGTTTTTGTGCAAAACGCTCCTGTTTAAGGTCATTTACGTACTTTCTGGCTTTTTAACGACCGGGCCTGACTGAACCATGTCATTACTAACATAAAACGTGCGAAGACGCGGTTTTCGTTCGATACTAAGTACACGGATACCTAGTGTTATATGTGTGTTTCGAATAGACGTTTACCATGCAGGGTGTCGTTAATGAACCAGTGTCGTCTCCACCGCTGTCTGCCGCCGAATTCTTCGGTTGCCACCCGACGCCCGCGCCTCGGCCGCAGATCGCCGTCCAATGTTCCGAAAAAGCGCGGCTTCCTAAGAATGAGAAACGTTGGAGACGCGTCTATGGTGTCAAAACACGTTAATGAATGCCCCAGAGTGCACCACCATATTTTATGCATAAACTAAATACAGCTGCACTCTTTGCAAAATCATAGTGTTGCATTTTTTAGTGCTGTATCTTTCACTGCCCCCCGTCCACCCAACTGTGATACATTTTTTTCCTTAAATTGACTGTTGATTCTCTTACAACCTTGAATACTAGTCTTACCGACCCTGATCGGTTTTGGGATTGAGCTTGGGTGGCAAAGCACATGGCGGTAATGTCTAATTTGGAATTCGCTCCAGATGAGGAGTTTTTGCGCGTGTGCGTATTGAAGCTGATCCGGAATGCGCTATTCTACGAGCATTTATTACGCACGAAGGTCGTGTATTGCGGACACGCCCATGGATCCGAAGATCAGGCATCGAAACCCAGTCACCGAAGCTTTCTATGACGTACAGGATCAACCGTTATAATTCAGGTACATGTCAGCACTGGTGGTTCAAAATGACTGGGCTCCGCCCCTCTAGAAAGATGTTGGTTGGATGGCGATAAAAGCCTGTCTCCTGAAGTGCACTTATGCAGTGCTATAAAACGGAAACCCTATCTCCGAACGTAAAATGCGAGACTGCCACGCGCTTAAGCCTGAAAAGCTCTTTATCCGGGCCCTTTCAGAAATTCGATGATACGCTAGTGGGTTTCCTGTTGACGATGGAGTGCGTTGGACCCGGACGCCGGGCATGAAAGCGAGGAAAGAGCTTTAGCACATTCACTCAGCGTTTGGACAGGCTGTCTTCACGGGGTGCTGCGTGGTCATAACCATGCTCAACGGGCACTTATCAGATGTCGGGCTCGATGCATACTTCCGCGCCATTCAGCTGCCACTCAAAGCCATTATCGTAGAGCATGCGCTGGCATTCATATTTCATTTTCATGCGGTATGACCACAAAGATTACAGGATTGTGACATTGCTATCTATCAGTTGTCGGGCTGGCGTTGGTGTTTAAGCATAAGTCTTCAGCGGTGGATCTGTGCCTTTTCCGTTGGTAGACTGAATCCATCAGCCAAGCCCATCGCATTAACCACGCGCATTTCTTTACGAATTTCGTGAACTCTATTATGTAGCTATAAGTTGGTTTTGATAGAAGAAAGAAATGCTTTCAGCTCCTTTTCTGGTATTATGAGTTTAAAGTTGCCGTTTTGAGCCATGCCCTTCAAGATACACGGAGTTAATGAATGAACGGAGTTTGGTGCTAAACAGCAATCATATTGACGGTATAAAATGTTTCGAGGTGTACACATCCTCAAGTGCTTATTTTTTGAAGATGATCATGGGACAGCAGGTGGGCGTTAGTTTCATAGAAATGGTTTTCATAGACGAACCATAGCTTCCAAAAAGGGGAAAGCACGACTTTTCACCTTGTTTTGGTTCGAAGACGGATTATTTGTTTGGGAAAACCGGCCACTACTGGACCACAGCACATCCCTGTCATAGTAGACACCGCATGTGCCAACAAATAGTGCAGCTTAGAGGCCGTCCCAGGGGCTGAGGGAACGCAGGGATTTTGAGTAGTTGTTGAGCTCCTCCCGGAGGTACCAGCCACCAAAGCTAAAATAAATGCTTCATTTAATGTTGCAATCGCAGTGTCTCAGCACTGCCAAAATTTGATTGTCTCATTCTTCTGCTTCCAGTCCAACATACTTTGCAGTCAGGGGTGGATCCAGAAGGACGGGGGGAGGGGGGGGGGCACGCAATTCACCTTCTCTGGCCACTCATGAAGTTTTGGCGCTATGAAAGGGCACCAAAATCTCACGGTGAATGGACAACAAGACCTTCATGTTGGAACTCCATGAGCTGTATTTGCAAAGGTAAGTTCTGCGTCTTTCAACCTGGCGAAGTTCATGATCGTCTCATTCTTGACCGTTTGGCGAGGTGACACCAAAGACCTGCGTTGCAGAGAGTTATGACCTTTATTTTTCTAGAGACACCCAACTCCAGGGGCCGCCATAAATGTTTATTTTTAAGATGACAAATCCAAGTGTGCCGCAATGTTTGTACCCCCTCATTGATGAAATTCAGGATCGCCGCATTTGGCGAAGGGTCACCAAAACTTTCAATTTGGAGCACCGAAACCTTCATTTTCAAAAGTCACCAAACCTAGTAGGGTTGTTTCAAGGTCCCAGTATTAGCATTTTAAGGGGCACAAAATCAGTGGCGACACGAATCCTGTACCTCCCACCATGACGAAATTCTTGGCCGGCCCCTTTCGTGAAGATACCAAAAGTCTTCATTTCGGGTATCGTGACATCATTTTCAAGAGGCACGAAATTCTGGGGAGGCTCCACAAAGGGCTCCACAACATTTAATTTCAAGGGCAACAAATTTCTGGTGGATTTGAATTTCAAATTCCAATTCCAATGCCAAATTCCACTATCCCATAACATTTGTTTCCAAAGTCCATTTTCCTAGGATGATTCCAAAGTTCAATATGTTAGTTAACGATAATGGATTCCAAATTCCATTATCCGAAAATATGTATTTCTACCATGATTCAATGGCACCACCATCGGCGACGCTGGGGCCCATGGACAGCCTTAGGTTCTTAGGTCCCGGGGGTCTCGACGGGTTCTTTGGGCCCCGATAGGTCGACGATCAAGGATCCGATCGGCAAGTCCGAAGGGCAGGACGCGGACATATCAAGTGATCTTCCAGAAGACCGGATCCTCAAAATGCAGTCAGAGGGCCTCATGCACCGATCAGGGCCCGTGGGGCATGGGGGGCTCTGTGTCAGCCAGCTGTCCGAGAACACCGAGGCTGCATAGTCGGATCCGCACCGGTCTGGGCTCTGGGGTCCCTTTCCCAAGTAGGGACAGGTCGGGGCCCGAACATGCTACCTAGAAACATCTTGCCTTTGTTGGACCACTAGAACAGTGAACAGTAGAAAACGATAACGCGCTTTCGTTGATCACTAGCTTGTTACAAATGACGGTCAGATAGCTGAAAAACCTAGGTGGAGGTTTGGGTGGCGCTTTAACGCGGCAGTGACGAATGAAAAATAGATACATCCTGCAATTACATAGCAAATTCAAGACGAAAATATTACTTGAACGGTTTGTATGCAACGTGATTTATCATTTTGATAAGATTTTGGTACTTCAGCTGAATTTGGCTTCAGTTGAGTCATCTAAGCCGCAAAGGACAGCTTTAAGACATGCCCCTACTCATCTGAAAAAGTGACGCCGGAAACCACCGAAAATGCATGGGGTAGCGAGAAAGGAAAATGTACACATAAAAGCACTATCACTTTGGCTGAAATTTTCTGGACCGGATGACCAAACTCGTTTATTTTACTTATCATTGCTCGGTACCGTTTCATAATCCTATGAACTTTACCCATCTTTGCAGACAGATGTAAGCGAGTGCCGCGTCTAGGGTGGCAATCGGCATCTCGTTGCTGGCGAAGATGAAACTACCAGGGGCTAATCTGGCGCTCGTGTTACGATCCCGAAGTGTGGCTGGGGATCGGCGGGTTGTGGACGAATCAAGCCATGTTAAAGCTAGACCGGTGCGTCTGATCAGAGTGGCATTTGAAGTTATATTGCATTTGGACTGGCTGCAATTGTCTCCAAACAATCAACTTGTGGTGTGATTGTGTCCCCATGACCCATGGCCGCGTGGTGCAATAGAACATTTCAATGATGTTGGGTGTGCTATTAGCCTGTAGATTGCAGCTTCCAGCCTCATTCCATGCTGATGGAATCTGGCAATGATTACTACAGTGTTGTCGTCAAATATTGTTCACTATATGTACGCTTTTGTATGCGAGTATAATACATATTCTGTACGCATGCAGCTCATTTCAGTTCACCATGAACTAAAAAAGGATGCATTTGGGTGTCAGGATTGGCCATATCAGGTCAAAAACAGGTCATGCACAGACCAGGCCATGTCAAATACAGGCAGGATGAGGCATGCAGGATGCACAAGGTGATTGTTTCAGAGAGAAGGCATCATCTTCTCCATTTCTTGTAGATGACGTTCTGCAGGATGAAGGATTTGCACTGGTTCTCGTGTTGGGTCACCTAAAATATATAGTCAGATTGTAGCCATTGAATGCATCATATGGTGCAAGCATTGCCAATATCAAAGGCGGGACATGTAACCCATAGGCCAATGCTTTGTTGAGTTCTGAATGAGAGTTAATGGTGCTCTTAGAAAAAGGAAGTTTATTAATTGGAATGGCCCGTGGTGGAGAGGATGAAAGAAAAGATAATGAGTGGCTGCATAAAAAACAATAAAAGGTGTCATTTTCCACCCACAAATGTCAGAAAAATTTAACACTGCCTTACCATGCACGAAAACGGACATCCCTGACATGATGTCACAACCAGGCAATCTACATTGTTTTCAGCCAGTGTGGGCTGTATTTGAGTTATGCTAACTTTCCTCACAACCTGCACTTAATACAAATAGTAATTATGCTCAGGGTTCCATCGGAAAAAGAGTTTTCATCCAATGTTAGCAAACACAATGATGAAAGATATTACAGCTGCATCCATGCAAATGGTATGCTCATTGGTGCAAAGGTGTACAGGGTGATTCACTTCCATCCTTTCCTGTTACGATAGAGGTGCCATCGTTATCAAATACCCCAAACTGTCCTCCGGGACAGCCAAATGCCAATTTTTTGCTGAACTCCTATAACAATAGGACCAAAATCTCACAAAACCATCTTGTATTTGAAGTAAACTCTTGGTGAAGGGGAAATGGCAATGTAATGTTAGCCCCCCCCCCCCTCATTGCCTGAATTTTCTGCACTTCCTTTCTCCTCACTCCTCACTGCCTCCTCACTGCCTACAACATTGGCTGCCACATCAGCTCCCAGCAGGCCAGATTAATATTTGGAAAAGGTTGAACTGTCAATCATTTTCATTTTAATGCTAACAAAATATGACTACAATTATTGCACTTCAAGCAGAGGCTTAGTTTCAAAGAGAGTTGGGAGGGCTGAGCAGTACAAAACTATGCGATCTTCCTTAAGAAATGCCTGTCTCCCTACATTTAAGACACTTATTTGCAAGCTGTGGGGGGGGGGATGAAGGCCTGAATTGAACAGGAGCTAGATACAAACCCGAATCTAAAGTTATATTTGACAGATAACTTCAATCCTCAATCAGGAACAAAGCAGCAATAGCATAAATTAGCACTTCAAAACCATTCTCACCTCCTCCTTCTGCGGTGTATCATCAGCCCTCAGCACCGAACCCACTGTTCTTTTCAAAGGGAGGAGGGTTCAGTGCTTGAGACTGTTATGGTGAGCCAACAGCCTTTTCTGCGTCTTGAAAAGCTAGTCTGAATGATCACAGGTTAATTTCTACCTCGCTTGGATCACCTCGCTGCCTTTCCATGAACGTCTGTCAATAAAGTCAACAATACCCAAAAATTAACCCTGGATGACCCTACAATTCATTACATTCAAATTCTTTACATTCATTCAATACATTCATGACCCCACAATGCAACTGCTGCTTGCAAAGCCCCAATGCATTGAGAGTCACCGTCAACTTTACATATCTCAATGGCATCGCAACGACTGCAACATACTCTTGCGGCCAAATGAATCGGACATATCTAGACCTTTCTCATTATTTTGTCCTGTCTAGTTTGGGACACTGAGAGTCGGTTGTTAAAAACAGCGAATTGGCCAACCTGCCGGGCCATAGGAAATACACTGATTTGTCAACGACCCGTCACCGAAGCGAGCGACCAAGTAAAAATCACACGATATTTGTTGTCGGTTTGGAAATGAGTCCAAGAAAGATGCTGTGGGCTCATAGGGTACGGTGAAGAGTATTTACGAAAAGGCTTATTGAAGTCGTGGGGCGAAATTTATTACCTTTGAAACCCATGTAAGGTTATGGGATGTGCGCTGTGATGTTTTGCCGTGGTCACCGCTAAAACTGTCGGTCAAAAGCATTTTTGACACCAAGGGTCGCGTGAAAATAGACGGTTTTTTATCGCCGACCTTATCCACCAAGTTAGCGAGTTTGACCACCCCTGTTGCCAACTGCCTCACAACTTCGAGAAGGGAGAGGTTCAAATCAATCCGAAAAGTCTATCCGGCGGAGACTCAAATCCGTCTGTTTCTGCTTTCCGAGGTAACTTCAGGCCTTTTTCTCTGTTCAGCCCCTTTTCCCAATTCGTTTTGTAAAACTGCGCTACTGCGCTCGGTCATTTTTCAATCTGAAAGCCGGCGACGATGTAACGGATTTATTTCAGCGATCGGGCGTGCTGGTGACTTCTTGCGCATAGTCCGGAATCTATCCGCAGTGTGACAGGCAGTAGTTTTGCATCACTAGAACCATGCTCTTGGTAACTTCTCAGGCGGCCATGCTTAACTAAATCAATGCTTCAAAACACGCGTTGGGGTACCGGTGCCCAGCACTCACTTGTAGTACGCCAAACTCACCGAGAGATGGCAGCAATACTGAAAGTGTTGGCTGAGTTAATATTGTTATGCGTTTGTGTTTTGGCCCTTTCCCCTGATATTCTTGTACATTTTTCCATGACCTTAAAAAGTTGCTATGTGTTCGCGTTTTGTCTCTTTCTCATGGCGTTCTTGCATATATATCCGTGATCTTAAGAAATTTGCTTGCATTCACATACTCGAATATGATGTCCAGTGGTGGTAAAACCTGCAAACTCGGTGGGTACGATCGGCGACAAAGATGCATGTATTCACGCGAAGCTTGATGCCAAAAATGTGCTTCGACTGCAAATTTTGGTTACGGCCAAGACGGAATAATACAGCACACTGTGCAAAACGTGTTGGGAGGTCCCCATACACAGATATTATTCTTCCATGGAATGCATTCCGTCACACGACACCAGCAAACGTTTCCGTAAAGACTCTTTACCGTATTACTCTACGGCACCATGGCATGTTTTCTAGGGTTAATTCCATCCCGGCGACAAAAATATCGTATAATTTTTAGTTGTTCGGCCAACTCGGTGACAGTTTAGCGACTAATCAGTGTATTTCCTATGGCCCGGCCGGTCGGCCGATTGGCTGTTTTTACAGCCGACCCTCCGTGCCCCGAGCTAGACAGTATAAGATGCTGGAAACAATCTTGATATGGGGATTCATCTGGCCGCAAGGGGATGTTTTAATCGTCGCGATGAGATTGATATGAGGTGGGAGGTGACTTCCAATGCACTGTCATTTTGCGAGTGGCATTCGCATTGCAGTGTCATGAATATCTGCCTAGGGTTTAATTTTGGACTTCGCATATTTCGTTGGCGGTGCCGCGATTCAGCATCCTGTCCTCAGCCACGACAAGCATTGACAGTTCAGGGTAAGTCGGCGCGATGATCCAGTCAAGGTAGAGATTGATCTGTGATTATCCAAAACGTCTTTTCAAGACACCGAAAAGGCTGAAGACTCATCGAAGCAGTCACAAGCGACCAGCCTTCTTCCCCTTGAAAAGAACCGTTGGTTTGAAGTTGAAATCTGATGGCACTCCTCATAAAGGAGAACAGCAGGAGGTGATAATAGTTCTGAAATACCAATATGTGTCATTTTACTCTTATCCTGATTGAGATTAGTAACCAGTCACATAGATCTTCAAATCAGTGGTGTTCTTACCATTGATTCAGTTCAGGGCTCCAGCTCTTCCTCCTAAGCTTGTGAAAAAGTGTGGTTCTTTGGGAGACATCCATATTTTGGGGTACGTTGCATAATTTTCTAACTGCTCACAAACATTTCTTCAAAAACTATGCCCCTGCTTGAAATGTAATTATTTCCTCAGTTTTTAAAAGCATTTAAACAGTTGTAACAACTCAACCTTTTGGTAACATGAATCTTGGTTACGGGAAAAGTATATGGTAAGCCGATGATGTAGGCCCTGGGAAGGCAATAAGAATGAGGAGTTGGATGGTGTAGCAAATGTAGGCAATGAAGAGGGGGGGGGGGGGGGTAAGGTGTTATTGCCATCTTCCCCTTCAAGAAGAGTTTTTCTTCAGATAGCAGGAGGTTTTATGGTATCGTGGTCCGGCTATTCCATGAGGTCAGTGAAGGGTTGGCACCTGGTGGTCTCTGAGAACAATGTTGGCTATCATCTGGTGACAGCACCCGTACTGCATCAGGAAAGCTTGGATGTCATTCATTCTGCAGTGCTCATTCATATGCATATTTTCTTCACACTTGTGAGGATGGCATTGCATGGATGCAAATATGGCATATTTCATTGCTGTTTTTGCTAGCAATAGCTTGTAGATATTGTCTTGATGTAACCACTAGTGTAATCACTGTATACATATAAGTACAGGTTGCAAAGCCAAACAGCCTACCTTATGTGAAGCCTCCATTGATAGTAGAAATCAATACACTTTGTGTGGTGGTGGCATAATGACAGGTGTGTCAATTTTTATGCGTGATAGGAGAGAAGGTAGCCACCCGTGGATCATGGTCAGTTAACAAAACCCAGAGAATATGGCTTTGTGTCATAGTTGGTTTTTATCACATCTTTTTGTAATTTCGAGCTAGAAGTGTTGGCTGGGGGTAGGAATCAGCATTGAGGGGCCCAACCCAACATAGATAATGGGTAGCGCCGCAGAAATTAATTTGAATTGATACTTCTACATTGTACGTGACGAACATCGCAGATAACTTTAGATCTGCATGATACTTGCGCGCAAAGGGCAATTTTGGTTTGCTTATTGAATTCCTACCAATGTTCGGATGTTGGTAATGAAACGTGTCATTCTACTGTAGCCGTTGATGTTTTCATTATATGAAATGCAGGTTTTTACGCCAGCATATATAAAATAAATAAAAAAGATGGCAGCGAACAATTTTAGCCCTTACCGTGGCTCGTCGGTTTTCGTAACGCGGACCAGTGGGAGGGGATTCCATGACGTTTGCAATTCAAAAGAGGCAAATCCTGCAAAAAAAAACAGTGAACTGTCTTCAACGCAATCTCGTGATTGGTAGTAGGTCTCTTGTCGTTAATTGACCCCACTAAAAGAAGCCGAATGCCAATTTTTCCTGAAATCCAAACACCAGGTTTGCATGTTCATATATACGAACCTATGGATTTTTGTGACATGGAAGATCAAGATTTGTATCCCTTGTTTAATCATGAGTACAACGACATGTTGCTTGATCTGTTTGAAGCCTACACTTATGGCATAGGGTTTCGTTCATGTACCAGTGCCAACCTCCCGCGTGCGGTCTGCAGAAGCGTCGCTTGCCGCTCGCCGCACCCGCCGGCCTTGAACCGTCTCGCAATGCCCGTAAAAAACATTCCTACTCTGAAATCAGAACTGCCAGGAACACTTTGTTTTGTGTCAACAGGCGTGCAATGGATGCCCCAGAGACTACCAAAGATTTGAGTGAGACTGCACAATATGTCGCATCGCCCACCCTCCCCCTCTTGTCAGGGCGAATAACTCGCTCAGAAAGAACTAGCCCCCTGATGGGAAGTTATTGAAAAATTTCGATATCATTTACTTGTTGGGGCACAGCGAAAGGCGCCCACCAGTCAAAACATGGCGTGCCAGGCTTGGAGCATGCCTAAGGTATGATGGATAGTTGATGACGTTGAAATGGGGCTCGAAGTGCCCACTTGATTTTTATAAGCGGGCATGGCCTCGTGGAGGAGGCATATTTGACGTCATTCCCAGTACCGTTTGTCTCTGATTCAAAATCTGGCATGCGTTCTGCTGCCCTGGCTATCGAGGCCCTTCGTTGTTGTTGTTTTTTTGTCGTCGAGGAAAGCAAATCCAGCAATGGATCGAGTTGAAGCGTGGGCCCGGTATGCCCCGGGCGTGGAAGAAAACCCGTGCCGTGACTGGGCTATTTCATTAGTCTAGGGCAGGTGCGCTTGTATGACTAGCAGCAGCACTTATCCTGACATTTGTTGAAGGACAGGGTATGATAAAACGCTTCTGTTATGTGCATAATATTAAAAATTGCAGTGATGAAAAAGGCTTTCGGTGATAGGCTGGTTACTGATGACGCTACCGGGCACCTGACCGCCATTTCGTCATATGGTATCGCACTACACCACTGGCGACAAGCTTTTCCTCTAGAAATGGGATCGGCGACAAAAAGTGCACTTTTACCACCCCTAATGGGGTTTTCTCATGTTAATCGATTACAAGCCTTACATCTTACATCGCACATCTTACATCTGTAACAACTAGTAAGAGTGTTCAACTTCTTATGTCATGTACAACACAATGTAAAACGTGGTTGAATCTTGTACGGAAATTGGCCCCACATTCATAGAGCCAATTAACGTCCACGATATTTGGAAACCGTGCTACGCGCACCAGATCTGGGCGGCCGGACGATGACATTATTTTTGGCCTTGAACGCCGCCTAGCTTGTAGGGTAGCAAGGTTTGAACGACGTTGCTTATGTGCCATGCGTGCCTGAATGACCCTGAAATAGTCAACAAAAACTAGTCTGCACATTTTGCCGGCGTGTAGCTCAGAAACTAGAGGGTTTCAGGGGTTTAATAAGGGCAGCGCTGTGAACTGCACCGAATGATCTTCAAAATGCTATTTCAGTTCGAAATCTCATAAAAATGTAGGGCTCAATGCACATGGAACTTACCCAGTCGCATTCCTTATTCGGTCACGGAAACACTACTAAAATCAGCAAGTACAAAGGTGAAAAGCTGGCGGAACTACAGGTGGGGACGGTATGGCAGGGTATGGGGGGCATGGCGGGGCCCGTAAGGCAGAGTGTCCGTGTCGCATGCCCTGCTCCACCGCCAATTTCATTCGTGGGGGACATTGCGTTCGTAGTCTTTTCTTTCGGGGACGCTGCACACTGTCGCGACATGTCGTCTTTGTGATGGTCGTGCATGGGTTCTCCTTTTCCGCATCTGGGTAAAGTTACTGTCGTTGAGACTGCGTTCGCTTGGATTAAGGCAACAGCCAGACGCTGCCAGATCCAAGCACTCTGCCGTCTATCGTCCGGTGATAAAATTAACCTAGTCTTAAGAATTTCAACACAATTAATGATCGATTGACCACAGGCCCCATCGGTTTCAAAGACGACTGGTTTGAACTGAAAATGCTGAGTAAGGCTTGAGTGCTCTCTTTTCTTTCCACATTCGGCTTCTTTAGCTATGGCGCCAGCGGCTATCACGGAAGGGATAAGGTTGGATGCGGGAAACGTAATGGCGCATCGGCATCCCACACCAGGCTCTTACCGTGGGCGAACGGGAAAATAGTCATACCATCGGGCCTTTTACCGCCTCCCCGGTCAATGCCAGTGAGTTCCTGGATAGATGGGACTCCCGCTGCCTAGACGGCGCGCTGAATCCCGTCATTAAGTGCTGTGTGTCCGGGTAGTCGTCAGCATTCAACGACGAGTCAGTGCGTGGTAATCCTTACTGTCCGCCCCTAAGCCGTATCCGCATTTATGTGGTTGACATAAGCTAGCGCCCATGCTGGGGGAGGAATCGCGTTCCGCAGCGTGTTCTGGTCCAGTTGTGTTCCAGAGTTGCCAGATGTTATGGCGAGGAGCCAAACACCGTGTTATTGAGCTGCGGCGCTCCGTAACCTAACTGGACCGGTTAGATTTGCGATGCAAGCAAAATTTGAGAGACTGCTCCGCTGAGACAGAATCCCAGGCAGGCCGCTGCGTTTGCATCGCTTGGTGCTTGCGTGTATCAGCCTTACTCTCTGCGGAGTGCCAGTCTCCCACGGTAGCACCGCGATCCGTCACTTCATTTCGATGCAATGACTCCGACAGCATCAGCTTCAAGAGCTGCAGCCGTGGCGGAGTGATGCGTAGCTAGGGAGCGTCAAATGTGCTGTGCGTCGCAGTCCTAGGCCACTGTATCTTGTAGGCAGCGCCGCTCGTCCCCAACTAAAATCATCAAAAAGACCTTGGTAATTGCGCACGCTGAAGACCTGGCTATGCGTTTTAGCGGCTTCAGACGTTCTGACTGTCGATAGACTGGCGCTATCCGTAACACGCATTGCAGTTTTAGAATCCACAGGCAGCTGTGAGGAAGTGAGAACGCTGAATGAAGACAGATGTGAGGCAAACGACTAGCCATGTGCGCCGTGCTTTCGCTTCCTATTCAGCACGTTCTGTGCTGCTGTATCAGTCAGGGTCACTCCTAGAATCGTCGCTCCGGGCATATTCACCACAGCTGCTCCGGAAACAAGTGAATACAGCTGGTGGACATTTGCGATCCATGGCTGATCGCCATTCTGATATGATAATATCACCTCACATTTCCCGGAGCTAATCTCCAGTCCAACGTAATACAGCTTCGGCACGAGGTGTTCCAGATCGTGATAGACTGGTTTGAAGACGCCTCCAATAACCGCATCATCGGGATACCTTGAATAGAATTGTGACCTGAGACGTGGTTCGGAGGGAGACGTCGGTTCGGAGCGCTCCTGCCACAGCAGCCTGCGGAGGGATGGAATCCAGTCTCTAACCACGCTGAGCAACTTATCGTAGCGTGCTGTGCTGAAGCGCTTTGTAGGTCAATTTTTACCATAACTGCATTACTGTCTAACCCTGCGTGAAGAACTGGGAACCATGCACCGCTGCCTCGCATCCATCGGGAGCTCTGAAGCCCAGCCGAATCGACCGAAGCTGTTCACCCAGCTCGCGGGTAAGCGGCTTCAGTCCAATCTTGGTGGCATGGTGCCTGTACACGGAGCCATTTGGGGTTGGCCTCAGACCATCGCTGCTTTTCTTCAAGGCAATGAGCGCAACTCAACAGAATGCGCCTCGCCCTGAGGCTGGTATTTCCCCGTTGAGGGTCCTGATTACCAGCGCTGGCAGGGCTGAAATCAGGCAAATATCAGCCTCCCAGTGGCCTTGCCCGCTAGTTCAATAATACGCGCGGAACACAAACCGCCCAAGCCGGCGCTGGAGCCGGAGTTGAATGAGCTGATGGCAGCTGTTACCCCGGTTGGTGTGACCTCTGATGCTGGTTGCAATTGGCCGCCCGGTGACGGTGGAAGGCATAAATCGTCAGGGACACCCGAATGTTTGGCTTGCAAGTATGTTACCATTTGGGTGGAGTGAGGTACAGCTCCATCACTTTGGGTGGAGTGAGGTACAGTTCCAACACTTGAAGTGAGAATTCCTGACTGTTCCTGTAATATCGGCGTCTGCCAGTTGAGAAGCTTCCCAGCTCTTAAACGACTCGCTAGCACTCGTGTTCTTTTGATGCTCAAGTGGACGCTTGGACGGCTGCTTCATCTGAAGGATGTAAGCAGGTGTCTATTCAGCCAGATAGTGTTTGGCCTTTGATTCAAGTCGTGTAAGAGCACTCGTTCGCAACTGGAACTCGTCCACCTGGTACGCACGAGGCATCAGATTGGAACTTACAATCTAATTGGAACTGCATAGCAGTTTACTCCACGCAGTCTCTGTCACCTGATCGAGAGCTGTTTCAATCAGGGTCGTTAATTGCTTCAGCGGCTTGGATTCTTGCACTTCTAGGGATCTTGGGGATGGTTGTTTTGCTCGTCTCGGTTTAGCTAAATCTGTGGCGAAGATAGAGCGCCCTCCTCTGCTTGGTCGAGCCGCATCGGTGGGAACCCATCAAGTGGGCTGTGGCTCAG
Source organism: Pollicipes pollicipes (assembly GCF_011947565.3). Taxonomy (NCBI): domain Eukaryota; kingdom Metazoa; phylum Arthropoda; class Thecostraca; order Pollicipedomorpha; family Pollicipedidae; genus Pollicipes; species Pollicipes pollicipes. The sequence goes on along the minus strand of NW_023596225.1, from coordinate 11,667,703 downwards.
GTGGATACGCCGAGTCACCAGGAGACTTCAGGCAATCTGAACACCACCATTTTGTTAATACGGCAGCTTGGGCCCGGGTAAGGCGCACATGAGAAAGGCGCCTACAGGTGAGGAAGCGGTTGCGGCAAATGACACGCCCACTGACGTTCGCTGAGTCACATTGCCGGCGGTGGTTTGTGAGGTGAATATCCGTCAGTTCGCTGACCGATAACATGGTTAAGCTCGGGCTTAGCTGGCAGATAACTCCGGCATAGCTGGCGCAGGCGGATATTATATGAATGGTAAGTGACTCTCCGCGGTCCCCTCAGTCGATTGTGGTGAAAGACGACGATGTGAGGCATTTAGAATTGTATGACGCCCAGGTTACTAGGGTATAACGCTGCGCAGACGTGAAGTCACCATGGAACTAAAGTTCGCTAGCCCAGAATATGGTTTTTGGTTGACGCTACTAAAAGGTTGGTACATGATAATAATATGATTAAAAGTAGATTTTGCCAAAGAGCTGGGTGACAGGGTATCTTGCTCTGCATCTTTATTTCACCGTTATGTACATACATACTGTACATTTCGCACTTCAATCTTCTCAAGATAAATCAGTTCTAGAAAACACTTCCAAACAGATCCTTTCAAACCACGTTTTCGAGCCCAGCTTCCACATTACATTCGCCGTAGTCGACGCGCATGGCTATTTATACGTAATGCCTTTTTGTGAAAAGAATATTGATACGGAGATGAATTAATACTATTGGTAATGTTTACATCAAATTTATGAATGGGCAACGATTGCCCATTTATCTCCGTACTGCAGTACCTACATCGAGTGAATTGTGAAAATAATGTAATGTGAGGAGGGCATGTGTCAAAAATTTCGTTGCTGCTGTGCTATGATCTTCGTAGGCTTTCGTTTGCTTGCAGCTCCATAGTGTCGGATAGGTTAGGTGAAAAAGTGCGCAGGAAGTCATATCCCGATTACCCTAATAGATTCCCAAGACTATATCCCGGCTGAGATATGAGCCGCGACCCTCTGACAGGCAGCAATTGCAAAACTTGCCAGGAGTCGTCCCATTTTGCAGGAAAATATGTCATCTTGAAATGAAATGGCGCACGCTGCATTTATGCCTTCTGTGATTCACCACCCATCACTTTCATTAGGGCAGGCCAACCCTGCATCCACCCTGACAGCGCCCCGCCTAAGGCTTCAGGATGGACATTCCAACTTCTCAATGTACGTCCAGGGTCTTGCGAGCCCGTCTGGCCTGCCCTTTTTCATCTCAACTCTATGTTGCTATCGTTGTTGAATGTTGTATTTTATACAGACTGTTTCTATAAGCATTTCCGACAAGAGCTCTTCAGAATAAGTCACTGGTGAATGGGCTACCCCATCTCTCTGTCGGGGGCTGGTTGGAAGCGCATTTCAGCAATATTTTTGTAGGTCTAGTGTAAATCAATGCCACTTCCCAGCTTTGAATGCTTCATTGAATGAGCTAGGTCGAAAAAGTCCTGTTTATGAAGATCATTATGCTTAGACCAGCCCGTAAAGAGCAGCGTTTTCACGAAGCCCTAGCGTTGGTGCTAAATTAAGTCCCTTGATGATGTGTCATAGCCTCGCCTGCCCAGCATGCAGTAATGCGGGGCTTGGCATGACGCATATTCAGTTTTCCAGGTGCTTGGGTGATAACAAACGACTTCACGTTTTCATTTCGCAAAAAAATGCTTGGCTTTTCGCTTTAGTTATTCGACGGGCAATACAGCTGAAGGATAAAAACGCACTAACTGTCAGATCTAATTGCCCAAGTATTTATTCAAAGCGATGAAAACGCATCACACCAAATACTTGGACGGCGCGAAAAAGCAAAACAAGAATATTTTATGAAATGAAGAAATGAGAGCATGCCAGTGCCGTTGAAGAATATTAAGCAATGTAAAGAAATTTAAAAATGTGAGGCACTCCATTCGTTGAATATATTGGCGTATTGAATGCTATGCTTTATATTGGCGAACTACCATGCTTTCCAATGCGGAGGGCTCAAACAGCCACGAGGTCACATCCTCTTGGGGACCCATAACATTTACAACACTTGGATCATAAGCACAACTTGAATATTCAAGTGCTGTCGGTATAACCTGTGCTTGCTTTATAACGGTATTTAACACGCGCTCGGGTGGAGGTCAAATTGCCCCCCCCCCCGAAGGTCTTCCAGAATGGCTTCCGAACGGCGCGGTGTAGCCGCGCCACATTTTGCATAGCCGTAGACAATTAATTGGCGGATCGTATGACCTAAAACATTTAGATGTATTTTGTATGGTCGCTGCCCTAAGGCAGGTCAAAGTCAGGCCATGTTTTCAGCGAAGGCAATTTCTAGGGAATCGTCCAATCTGATGCTATAACGGAGTGTTTGACAAAGCCATACATCTCTGAGATGCTTTCTGAGGCACCACAATTATTGAATGAGCAAATTAAGTTGACCTAAGGTCAGGTATGAAGGTCAGACCAAGTTCAAAACCAACCTGATTTATTCCCCTAGGGTTGCTGTATGGGATAGTCTCTGGTGCTCATTTTGAATTTATTGCCAGCAGGAACCGCATTCTACATCTTCCATTGACTTCTTAGAGGTCAGAACAGGTCATTGATCTAAGATGACCCTGGTCGACATTTTGTTTTAGAAACATGCTGCCTAGCGTAATTTTTGTCGCTTATTCAAATGCAAAACTCAGAGAAATCTTGCGTGATTTTGGTCACCATGACATTCAAAAGATCAAATAAGGTCACTGACCTTAAATGGGCTTGTGACCTTTTGCATAGAAACAGTTGCCTAGATTCTGGGGACACTTTGGAGACCAACCTGAAATTTCACCTTGTTTGACCTCATTTGACCCAAAGGTCATGACCTAGGAAGTTTAAACTTTGACTTAAGTGAGTTCACGTACAGGTCAAGACACTCTGTACATTTTGTGTCTCTAGCTTCCTTAGTTCCCGAGATCTTAGGGGGGGGGGGCATATTGACCTCCCCACCCGAGCGAAAGGTATCTAGCCGGCCACCCGGGCACGTGTTAGCCGTTACCTCCTGGTATATAAAGGGTCAGTAACTCAGCATAAGAATTTTCAACGTATAATGCCAACAAATGGGGGGCTGAAGGCCTGTATTTCCTACATTACGCATGGCACCGATATCGCCTGAAAATCGTATTTGCACATTTTTTAATTGTTACTACTTCATTCTAAATCGGAGGTGACAACCTTGAAAAATTTCGATGAATCCTCCGGATGCTGCTGTGGCGCAAACATTGCGTGCACCTATGTGTACAATTGACGCGGAATTGTTGGGTTCTACCACTAGAGGCAAAGGAATTTCATATTACATGTTTAAAGAAGCGCACTTTTATACCACGTTTTTGCTTTTAAACCACGTTTTTGTTTGTTGGGTCCATAACCATTTGTTTATCTTTCCAGTCATCATTCGTAAGTTCAGTCGTACTTTTTAGAAAGTTCTTGGAGTGGTGAGGCTCAGTACCCCGCCCCCCCCCCCCGCATCCCAGGTTCCGCGCCGCTGGATAGGAACAATTTGGATTGCATTGTGGTCCAAGCTAGACACGGTAGGTATAAAATTGTTGCGATCACACAAACATAAGCGGGGAAGGTAAAGCTACATCATCCAAGATCTATCTGTTGGTAGGCGTATTATTCAATTTCGCAGCTCGTAGCAGGGAATATGCATTCCGTTTTGCATCCAGGAACGGATGTTGTCAGTCACACTCATCGTGCAATGAGGAGCTTGAGTGTTCGGAATTCATGCGTACATGTAATTGCGCAAACCGCAGGACCACGGGCGTCATCGTTCACAGGTGCCCACAACGCCCCGTAACTTTGATCGTTGAGATGCATCTCAGACTTGCAAAGATCTTTTTCAGCCTTTCCAGGACCATAATTTCTTTGCACGTCCCTAGAACCACGCGGGGTTGATATTTCAGCTCCACGAGCCTGTAGCACGGTACTGGTGACGTGGACTCAGGTCACACGCGGTCCCAGCTGCAAAAGAACTTGTTTCACGGAGTCCGATTCAGCGCCATTGCTGGCTTGTGGCGATTCCCGTGTTACTGAGAGGCCCCGTAGGATGCGGATTCCCGTGCTACTGAGAGACCCCGTGGGATCCGCATTCCCGTGTTTTTGACAGGCCCCGTGGGATCCGGATGCCATCGGTCGGTCCTCAGGCGTTTTACCAAGAAGCGCTCACAGCCCGCCCGCACCGACCCCGCGCAGGCGCAGGGTGGGATGTCAATCGGCAAATCTGGACCGTGACGACGGCTCAATGTCTGTGAACGTCTATGACCACTGCGGTATCGCTATCGGGGAGGGTGCTGACCTTGTGCTTATCCCGCCCGTGTCCTCAGAGCTGGAGTTTACCCCGGCCGTATCCTCAGAGTTGGCACTGACCCCGCCCGTGTCCTCAGAGCTGGCGCTGGCCCCACCCGTGTCCTCAGAGCTGGAGTTTACCCCGGCCGTATCCTCAGAGTTGGCGCTGACCCGCCTGTGTCCTCAGAGCTGGTGCTGGCCCCACTCGTGTCCTCAGAGCTGGAGTTTACCCCGGCCGTGTCCTCAGAAGTGACGATGACCCCGGACGTGTCCTCAGAGCTGGGGTTTTTCCCGAACTGGTGCTGACCCCGGCCGTGTGCTCAGAGTTGGCACTGACCCCGGCTGCGTCCTCGGAGCTGGCATTGAACCCGGCCGTGTCCTCAGAGCCGGCACTGACCACAGCAGTGTCCTCAGAGGCGGCGCTGACCCCGCCCTTGCCTTGCCTCAGAGCTGGTGCTGACCACAGCAGTGTCCTCAGAGGCGGCGCTGACCCCGCCCTTGCCTTGCCTCAGAGCTGGTGCTGACCACAGCAGTGTCCTCAGAGGCGGCGCTGACCCCGCCCCTGCCTTGCCTCAGAGCTGGTGCTGACGGCGGACACGGACAGCTTCATGGTGGGAGAGCCGGTTTGGGTGGGTGGCACGCTGCCCGGCAAGATCGCCTACATCGGGGAGACCAAGTTTGGCTCGGGCGACTGGGCTGGTGTGGTGCTTGAAAGGCCATTCGGTGAGTGGCATGTATTCACCAGCTGCACCAACACCACTCCATGGCAGCCTGGTACACCAACAGGACAACCTGACAGTGCCAGAGACCCTCATTTATGTTTGTGTGGTAGTAAGATGGGGCATCAAGTCTGTTCCTTCCAGTATGTCGTACAGCGTTAATATTGCATTAAGAAGTTTAGATAAGGGGACAGCAAGAGGCTGTCCATAGCCACCACAACCATCGATGTATGAACATGGCACCACGGAAACCAGAAGGACCCAAGCGCATCACAGCCTTCAATTGCACCAACACGGACACCGCAGCCACTGACGCACCATCGCACCATAGCCACCGGGTATAGCAGGATGCATCACGGTTACCAGCTGCACCGACAGGAGACAGGACACTGCGACCCTATCACGGTTACCAGCCGCACCGACAGGAGACAGGACACTGCGACTCTATCACGGTTACCAGCCGCACCGACAGGAGACAGGACACTGCGACTCTATCACGGTTACCAGCCGCACCGACAGGAGACAGGACACTGCGACTCTATCACGGTTACCAGCTGCACCGACAGGAGACAGGACACTGCGACCCTATCACGGTTACCAGCCGCACCGACAGGAGACAGGACACTGCGACCCTATCACGGTTACCAGCGCACCGCACCGGGACAGGAGGACAGGACCTGCGACTCTATCACGGTTACCAGCCGCACCGACAGGAGACAGGACACTGCGACCCTATCACGGTTACCAGCCGCACCGACAGGAGACAGGACACTGCGACCCTATCACGGTTACCAGCTGCACCGACAGGAGACAGGAACACTGCGACTCTATCACGGTTACCAGCTGCACCAAAAGGGGACAGGACATTGCGACTCTATCACGGTTACCAGCTGCACCAAAAGGGGACAGGACATTGCGACTCTATCACGGTTACCAGCTGCACCAAAAGGGGACAGGACATTGCGACTCTATCACGGTTACCAGCTGCACCAAAAGGGGACAGGACATTGCGACTCTATCACGGTTACCAGCTGCACCAAAGGGGACAGGACACTGCGACTCTATCACGGTTTACCAGCTGCACCAAAAGGGACAGGGACATTGCGACCCCTATCACGGTTACCAGCTGCACCAAAAGGGGACAGGACATTGCGACTCTATCACGGTTACCAGCTGCACCAAAAGGGGACAGGACACTGCGACCCTATCACGGTTACCAGTTGCACCAAAAGGGACAGGACACTGCGACTCTATCACGGTTACCAGCTGCACCAAAGGGCAGGACATTGCGACTATCACGGTTACCAGCTGCAGCAAAAGGGGACAGGACACTGCGACTCTATCACGGTTACCAGCTGCCCAAAAGGGGACAGGACACTGCTGCGACTCTATCACGGTTACCAGCTGCACCAAAAGGGGACAGGACACTGCGACCCTATCACGGTTACCAGCTGCACCAAAAGGGGACAGGACACTGCGACCCTATCACGGTTACCAGCTGCACCAAAAGGGGACAGGACCTGCGACTCTATCACGGTTACCACTGCACCAAAAGGGGACAGGACATTGCGACCCTATCACGGTTACCAGCTGCATTTGAGTGAGATGACAATATTTTGCAGGGGGGCCTCCCGGACATGTAAGTGATGCCTGACGTGTGATGTGCGATGCCAGTTCAATTGAAATCGTTTGCATGTTTAACTGATGCGCGATATGTCGTGCCTGTTTACTTCAACTCGCTTGCATGTTTGAATGAAGCATTATGCGTGGTGCCTTTTTGCTTGAATTCGTTTACATGTACACTATGTCCGCGCATTCTAATTCATAGATAGACACTATCTTGGCAATGGCTGTCAATCCCTCTTTGTTTAATCCCCTGGATGCTGGTGTCCTGTAAAAACTATGATTTGCTGTTTAAAGAAAAACATGAAACGTCGAGTAGGATCACCGGCAGGCAGTTTTCAATTCACTTCTGCTATTGTTTCATTAAAGGTATGTTGCCGAAATATCAATCTAGCTATATTTCTATTCCCATGATTCTTCCGAGGAATATGGCTACTGCTACTGTCTTATGTGAATTATGTTCCTCGCTAATGCACTGAACAACTTACGTAACAAACGAGTCTTTTGATGCAGCAAAAGGTTTTCTGAGCCCTTTTGTCTCTGAGATGTTATGCTCTCTAGTTCAGGCATGGAGCTATCCTTGATCTGAATGTAGATATAACTACTTCAGTTTTCTATATCTCTTCTGGTAGCTATAACGACTTTAGTTTTGCAAAAGAGACCTTCAAAATCTTGGGAGGGAGCAAAAATATATTCTTGCCCTTCTTCCCCAACCCCTGCTGCGCCGCCCCTGGCGCGGGATGCCTGACATTCCTGAAAAGCCGCCACCTCACGACGGAGTCTCGACGGAGTATATATATATATATATATATATATATATATATATATATATATATATGTATAATACGGAAGCCGGCAGTGTGCATAAGCTTCATATATACAAGCCTGTTTTATGAAGCTGAAGGAGTGCAACTGCATGTCTCTCCTGCAAACTGAAAAGTGAAAGATGTGGGCCATTCACCATTACGTGCTTCTGTAGTTGCTTGGTGTATATATGTGTTGTATATGGTGTATATATGTATTCACAAGAATGGTGTCCACGATATGTCTAGTATTGCATCCCGTTTATATGAAGCTTCTGGATTTTCCAAAGATGTCATCGATAAACCATTTACATTTAAGTTTACATGAAACAAAATATAAACACCCTTACTCCTATCATTTTAGAAAATGGTTCTCAGCCTTTCTCCAAAACGCTTAAGCACATGCCCTGCCATTGATAATATCTTTCCGCGCTCAGTTCATCGAACACGCATTGCGAGCCAGCTGCAATTCAGGGAGACACTGTTCCCAAGCCGTTGTACCACTCAGGGAACAGCGACTCTAACTCGCTTCGGTTCAAACGTATGACAAATGAATTCTCCATAATGTCAATGTCACGCGCAGCGCGTGTGGACTATAAAGGAGTCGCTGGTTGAGTTGGCTCCTCAGTGACCATGCTCGTCTGGGAAGGTCCAACCTTTGCTCAGAACCGGGAAGTGGAAGTATTACGCAATAAAGCTTTGACTACGCGAGCTCTCAAGCCTGTGAATCCAAACCCCGATGCCCGGCGTTGCAGTCTCCGAGGGCCGCATTGGGCCGGTCCCTTCGCTATTATTAGACGGCGGTCGGCAAGCGGATGAAAACGACGTTTTTGAAAGAAAGACACCCGTGCCCGCTGGAATATGTCTGTTTGCACGTGTAGAGTGTGGTCCGAGGGCAGCTTCCACCTATACAATTTATATATCTATAACATGTACGGATTAGCATTCACAGCACTGCAAACCGCTGCCAAAATTTAGTGATGGAGCCAGATAAGCAGACATAAAATCCCCTATTTTCTTGTTGCCTGGCGCTTTTTATATGTTATGGGGACGTCACCTAAATTTTACGTGTGAAGTTAATTCCCCAGTCTAATTTTTCGAGCGGTACGAATTCATTCTGAAAGACTTTCGGAGACATTTTTTCACGACGGTTGTTCTCGTGCGTCAGGCGCACGCCGCCCGGTGTTGGCCCGCCAGCGCCGTTTGGTTTGATGGAAAATGCAACCCCGGCCATCGGTGCTCGTTCTTCTAAGATTTCGAGCACGCAGGCTCAAGGTTTTTAAGTACTTTGTTTGACATGCTGCTCCGGAATTAGGATGAACGCAGGGCTGTAACTTTCTTAAATGGGTTGGGGTGAAGCTGAACCAATAAAGTTGATCCTACCTGCCCTCAAATCATGACTAGTTCCCGGTTTTCGGCCACTTTTGCTTTGCGTCCTTTATGTCAAGATTATACTCAAAACTATTTTGTCGGCTTTGGGATTGTTTTGATGTTAAGGAACTACTTCCTTTTTGAAGTCGATGCGACAGTGATAATGATCTATGAACATGATGTATATCGTGATGTGTTTAGGACCTGTATTGTACGGTACCCGTAGTTTAGGACTTGTACTGTAGGGTACCCGTAGTTTAGACAATAGCCGCACTTCACTGGCCCAGTGTTTCCTTTTTCGCTCATATGCATTTGGGGTGTGGGATTCAGAAGAGCATTGACGTGGATAAAGAGAGTGTTCCACATTTGTATGAGGTTTTGAAACGAAAGAGCCGTTTTGAAAATCATTCGGTGCCAGTTCCCAGTCTTGCCCTTCTTTAGACCGAAAACTTTCTAGTTTCTTAGCTGAATGCTCGCGAAGATGTGCGGCTACTTCATGGTGACTCTTTCGAGGTCGTTTAGGCAGCCGGACGCGATAGTAAAGCCATTCAAATCCCGCCATCCCACAGGCCATGCGGCGTTAAAGGCCAATAACGGTATTTTGGTTGGGCTGTTTAGATCAGTGAGCCAGAATCGCTTTTGAAGTAGGTTGGGAGTGCAAAATTCCAGCGCAAAAAGACCGTACGGGAGTGAAAAATTCAATTCACAAAAATTGTAACTTATGGGTCAGTGGGATGCTTCAGCAAACAAAGATACATTCCAAGCCGGCATGGACGCAATATCGTAAACATGACAAAACTTTTTGTTTTTTAACATCTTAGGTCATTAAAGTGAAATAGAATACCATTCTAGGTCAAAGAATAACAATTGTTTAACACTGTGATGAGCATCAAAAACTATGTAACACTAATGTAACACTAAAACTCCTCACCTTTTTCCGGGCAAGGGCCAAGTGGGTAGAACACTAGGTGCACGTCACGTTTCTCGGTCAGGGGCTGAAGGGTCGTTCCGTCCCAGCCTGGGGTGCCCATCGGCTGCCTTTCTGGCGAAACGAGGCCTGTATATATGGGGCTGTGTGGGGCTTTGTGGGGTAAAGGCATGTACATGGGTCGCCTGCCTGACGCCGGAGGCTCCCTGACCCGGAAATTTAGGCCTGGATCGACGCTTGGGCTCTCATTCACGCAAAACATATCCTTTATCGACACAGGTGTCCAATAATTGGCACAGAGACTCCTGTTCAGCATATCGGGCAGCTGGCTGAAATGGGATGGAGAGCTGTAGTGAAACCCCTGACTGACTGAAACACGGACCCGACCTTCCATTGTCTCATTGTGGACTCTCATCTTAAATGATCACACCCACTTTCATTGCCAGAAGTCCCCGACCCACGCAACAGACCCTCTAGCATTCTGGGTCCAGCCTCTATCCCTGTTCAGCAATGTTTATCCGGCCGACTCGGAGCCCCTTGCCGGCACAGAACTCTCTATTGGGCACTGTGGGCCCTTGACCGATGCAGGGCCTCATTGTTTCAGGGCTCCGACAATGCGAATCGCAGGTCCCATCCCAGTCCCTGCTTGGGAAATGGGCTCGCAGAGTTCACACGGACACCGAGCCGACTGTTTGTTGTTGGTAATCTCTGACCAAAATGGAGGTCCTCGTCGTCCTAGGGTGTCCCCAAACGGCGCAACAGGATCTCTGATTGGCATTTCAGGGCCCACTCCTCCAGACCGGGAGTCCTTAATGTGACGTACAGTGAGCCCTTCACACCTTCCAATCAGACACCTGGTCGAAGGCCCTTCTGCGGCCCCCGCGACCACTCCTCGTGCCGACTCAAAGCTCCCTGCCATACATGATCATTTTTATGCACTGTGGTCCCTGGATCGATGAACGGGCCCCTCATTGTTCCAGGGGCCCCGACCGAATGCAAATCGTGGGCCCCGGCCTTGTCCCTGCCTGGGAAATGGGCCCTGAATCCTAGACCTGACGCTGAAGCAATCCTATCCCGAATCCGTCATGCGCCATGGTCTTGGTGTGTAGTTCTGCAAAATAAGCCCGGGGGCTGAGCGGGGTAGCCCTAGCTTTAATTGCGCCAAAAATAGGTTTCTCCTCAACTTGACCCACTTCCCTCTCAACGTAATGGAGTCTGATTCCCACTCAGTTGAGAAGGAAACTACAGCGCTGCTCTAATGCGTTTCTTTTTGCTCTGCCTCGGCAGAAGACGCTGCCGGACATCATTATTATTTTGTTTGGCTTTGATCGTCGAAACCACTTTTCGGTAATCGACGCAGGGTCGATGTTACCTGACTTCAGACGTTTTTGGACGTGAACGGCTTTGGAGAGTGAACAGCGTAAGGTGATGTGCGCGTGTACTAAAAGCTGCCACGGAAACCTCCGGCTGGTAGCCGTGTGGCGGGCCACAGCACTCGAGCTAAGCATGTTCGACAAGACTAATGCTGTTTTTGTGGTCATTGTTGGACGACCGCCGCTATCGGTTTTGCCGGCTGGTGTCAATTGTTAAGTTTTCCTAACTGTTGCATCGAATATTTACGTCGAATTAGGGGTTGGCAAATTTCAAGGGCACTTTCGAACGTTGACGGCTAAAAATCTGTTCACCTTTCGGAGCGCCAACATTTGACCGGTTTGTTTTAAATTTCCAGTAAAACATCGTATTGCATCGTGACAAAATAACGCTTGATTCCTGCAGTCTGCGAATGTTTAAACATTATTGAATAATGTTGAAACACTTAGATCATAGCACAAAGCGATATCAGAGTCAACAAGACATCTTAATCATTTAATCAAAGACATGCATCATGCTAAAAAGAGAAAATACTCAAGTAAGCACGGTGCGAGCGCCAAGCTTTTACAATATGAGCAGCTCTGTCCACTGTATTCACCTGAGCATGACATAGCAGTTTTCATTTTCTTTGTTCTTGTACCTGTGAAACAATTAGTAGAAGTCTTCCTTAAACTTAACATAATTTTGACTTATTATTTGTACTGCCCTGCTTGTACTTTGGCTCTAGAAGGTTGGGGGGGGGGCAAACTCACCGTTGGGAATTGGAAATTGGGGGGGGGGGGCAGCGGCCCAACCAAAAAATGCAAATCAACACCCGTGTAAGAAACTGTTGACAAAACATGATGCACGTATATTACAATCACGCCCAATTAGCATCGCGGCATCTTTATGAATATGTCTTGTTTCCTTTCATCGCAAAAGATACATGCACTTAATCCTTCAATATCGAACCACTAAAAAATATGCAAGCATCGCAATTAATGCTCCTCCATGTCACAAGAAAATCATTGCTCATTTCATCCGACAGCATTGACAGTTACGATTGCAGGGTATGCTGAAAGGCGGCGGGCACTCGTAGGACGCGGCGCACAGCTTTTCTCCTGCTCACTGCAAACATGGCGCACCACCGGTGCCCTGCTCACTGCAAACATGGCGCACCACCGGTGCCCTGCTCACTGCAAACATGGCGCACGACCGGTGCCCTGTGCACTGCAAACATGGCGCACGACCGTTGTCCTGCTCACTGCAGACAGGGCGCGCGACCGGTGTCCTGCTCACTGCAAACAGGGCGCACGACCGCCGACCTGCTCACTGCAAACATGGCGCGCGACTGGCGTCCTGTTCGCGCTAAACATGACACACCGATGGCCTTATGCTCAAACAGCATATTGCCTCATCGCAATGACATCGGAGGGTGTGGACAGATTTCAATGAACAGCTTTCCACGAACAATGAACTGCGAAAGCGCTCCAAGCTCGCTGAGGGGTTGCGTCGTCCAGTCCAGAGAACTTACGACAGGCACATTATTTAACTTTAACAGTAGTCCGAGGCATGCATTAGCGCATGACGCGACCTTCTCAAAGCAGTAAATAATCGTGCTCAAGCACAGCCCGAGCGGGACAGGTGATTGAAATAATACGTCTATTATTGTGCGCATGTGATTAATTAACTTTGTATAACTATGGCGTAAATCTATTAATGATTTATAAGTTGCTAATTGTATGCATTCATGACATTAAAAGCTGTGCTAAAATTGGATGGGCGTAGGAAATATGTCTTCCACCGGTCCATAGCTGACAGAATTGAAACTGAGAAGTGGAGCAGAGCAGCTTCCGTAAGCGCGAAACAGTCCAAAGCTGGGTAGTAGGAAACCGGAGAATCGATAAAAGCAAATTAAGCACACAGTTGGTGCAGCTAGTGTTTTCGAACAATTCAACCATCGCCGGCGTGTAGATGGGTGTACAGTTGCATGGGCCCTTAGCATTACCAGCGGTTAAAATGGGGTGTACATTAGCGAGTAATCAAGGAGCTGAGCATGAGATACGCGTCGCGCTCGCCTCTGATGACAGACGTACGTACGGACGCGCCAGCCGCCGGCCCGCCTCTAACCGCTGCCGTCCTCAGGCAAGCACGACGGCACTGTGAGCGGACACCAGTACTTCCAGTGCGAGCCGCGGCACGGCGTGTTCTCGCGGCTGGCGCGGCTGACCCGCCAGCCGCTCGGCTCGCCGCCGCCCGAGTGGGACGCGCCGGCGCCGGCCGAGCGCTCGCAGCCGGGCTCGCGGCGCAGCTCGCGCTCGCAGCCGCCCGAGTGGGACGCGCCGGCGCCGGCCGAGCGCTCGCAGCCGGGCTCGCGGCGCAGCTCGCGCTCCTCGCCGGCGCAGGCCCTGCCGCCCAGTGGCCGGCGCAGCTCTAGCCCGGCCAAGGTGCTGCCGCAAGAGCCGCCGCAGCTCCAGCCCCGGCAAGGCGACCGATGGCCGCGGCGCCAGCCCCGGAAAAGGTGAGAGGTGGGACGCAGCTCCAGGAAAGATAGGCAATATAGGCACAGATCCGAACTGGGACAAGGTGAGAACTATGGTCGCATATCCAGTCCTCACAAGCAAAGAGGACCGGGCCGCCCAGCGACATCCGTCCAACACCTGCCAAGGGACACAGCTGTCAGCCATCTACCGAGTGCATGCAATATCCACCGAGTTTACTAACCAGTTTCCAACCGTCCGGTACATTATCGCCAACTACAGTCCATATGTGCGACAGATGCTCCGAACACATCTTCCAGAACATTTCCTAAGCACAGCTGAGCTCCACTCATCTAGTGTATTTTGGTGCAGTTAATCAGATATTGATCGAGCCGTGCCATATCCGGCCACGATGAGGGTTTGAGGTGTCGCTGCAAGCACAACAGCGCCGGTCGGACGGAGGGTCGAGGACGACCCTGGTCATGCACGGTGAATACCTCGGCCCAACGGCTGTCTAGGACGCGTGACTGACGAGCTCCCTGACGTCAACATGGCTCTGCGGTGACATCTCGGGTGACCGGCGGCCGACAGAACTGGACGACGTTTGCCAGGGATAAATCCTGGGCCCAAACACGCCGGCCGACAGCAGCAAATAAGTCGAGCTGCTCTATTTCGGGCACGCCATCTGTGACGCAGCAGCTACCTCGCTGCAATATCGCCTCAAGTTCAGAAATATGGCATCGACCCGCCCAGTGTCACGCACCTCGCACCGGGCATTCCGGTGTAGCGTCCGGTCTGGGCTGGCCCGGCTGTGCGGTCTGCTTGAACGGCTATAGTGCATCTTGAGGGTGGTGGCGCATGATGCAGCATGCAGCGTGCGGCCATGCAGCCACACGCCAGGGTGCTACCATACGCCGCATGTGGTGCTGCCAAATCGAGTGTAGACCGTTGAATCAGCCTCTGATACTGATTCAGTAAGACTGATTTCGTTTGGTTCCGGTGGAACGCTGCCGGGGCCGACTGGTGTCAGCCCAACGACATTGGTCGACATTGGTAAGTTCGAGTGGACTGTCATTGGCACCTTCTGGCCCCGGTACATCGCAATTAGAACCATTTCATTCTAGTATGATGTAATTGGTGTCGCAAAGTCGTTTGGTGGCGTTGCGACGTCATTAGAGTCGTTTGGTCCTCGTCCAGTGTCGCAGAAGACGTTTGGTGCCTCACTGGGGCCGCTTGGTGGTCCTCCAGCGTTATGGGAGCCGTTTAGGTGCTGAAATGAAGCCACTTGGTGCCGGTCCAGCGTATGGGAGCCTCTTGACGCCGAATTGGACCCGTTCGGTGCCGGTAGGACGCGCAAAGCGGTGGCAGGCCAGAGCACCGGAAAACGGGCGCCGCGAATCAATGCGACCTAAGAGCCAACTGAATCCGGCTTAATCCAGGCCGCTCCGTGATCGAGCCGGGCCGGTGCGCCGCCGACGGTCGGCTGCAGCGCCGGCTGCGGGCAGCCCTGTGTCGGCTGCGGCGCCGGCTGCCGGCAGCGCTGTCTCGGCTGCAGCGCCGGCTGCGGGCAGCCCTATGTCGGCTGCGGCGCCGGCTGGGGGCAGCGCTGTCTCGGCTGCAGCGCCGGCTGCCGGCAGCGCTGTGTCGGCTGCGGCGCCGGCGTGCGGCAGCGCTGTATCGGCTGCGGCGCCGGCGTGCGGCGGCGCTGCATCGGCTGCGGCGCCGGCTGCGGGCAGCCCTGTGTCGGCTGCGGCGCTGGCGGCCGGCAGCGCTGCGTCGCCTGCGGCACCGGCTGCTGATAGCGCTGTCTCGGCTGCGGCACCGACTCGCGCTGCAGAGCGTGATACACAGCCCGCGCTGGTGAAACAAACACGGCGCGCGGTGGGACGGAGCCGCCGTTGGAACGGGTGTCAGCTGCAGCAGACGCCGCTAACGGCTGCACGGCCTCTGAGGACGGGAAGTCTCACAGTGGTGTGATGTGGGTGGATGGGAGCTTTCAGAACGGTGTACGCTTCTTAAGGAGCCGTGTATGCACATGACACTGCCGAACTCGCAACTTAATGAATGCGTATACATTCGAAGCTTATCCAGCGTATTAAATCGAAAAGATGTCTCCCTTGAGATAGTTATAGGACGGTGCGCTTACCACATAATAGATAGCTGTTCAGTACCTAAACGCCTGTTCTAACAGTTTTTTCAGCACGTCTGACGCGCGTTGAAAGCGAGTGACGCAGGAGATAAAGCGTGTGTGCTAAAACCCACACTTTATTATATTTAAAACAACACAGGTCCGAGTGTGCTAAAATTTAGATATCCAAGGCGGATTCTTTTTCGCGACGTAAGCCACACCATAGGCTTAAATGTCTGCTCAAATTGGATTGAATGCTCAAGCATATCGAAACGCTGCAATCATCGAGCCACCGCTAGTCGTCCGCAGGTATGACAAAGAAAAACTTCATGAAATGGAAACATATTAAGTAAATAAATTTCAGATCATATTCCTTGGACTTCTCCTCCCGTTAAAGGCAATGTTCCATATTTGTATGGGGTTTTGGACTAAGGTAGAAATCTTGGAGATCATTCGGTGCACTTCACAGCCCTACCCTCCTTGAAGAGAGTGTTCTGCATTTGTATTGGGTTATGAACTGGAATAGCCATCTTGAGGATTCTAAGCCCTTCTAGTTTATGAGCTTCATGTCCTTAAAATGGGTAAAGGTCTATCGAGGAGAGTATTTCAAAGTCACCTTGGCATTCATGATATAATAAAACTCTATTCAAACACTGTCATTCCATAAGCGACGCAGCGATCAAGGCCAAGCAAAGCATAATTGTCGAGGCATTCATATCTGGTGTTCGTGAGCGTGATTTCCGGATATAACGTCTGTCAATTGGCTTCCAATCATTGTTGCGCAAAATACATCGGCCTGATAAAACCATGAGGCATTGAAGAGCATATTTAATAAAGTGAGAAGTATGCTTTCTAGAGCAGTTTTGTCCACTTGAAAAGTATGCCAAAAGTTATTGGGGTGCTTGTTTCATCATGTCTGATGCTTGCTTCAATATCTTCAAATGCAAAACAGTCCCTTTACGACTCAACATCCTCACACTAACGCCCGCCAAGATATGCGGCCCCAAATGTCCAACCTGTCCCCCCCCCCCGCCCCGTCGAGGAGTTTGGCCTCCAACTTTTGGAGCCCAAGTACAAGTAGGTCATTACAAATAGTAGCTCGAAATTACATCAAATTTACAGAAGACTTGTGCTGACTGCTTTACATGTAAAGGGACTAAAGGCACTGAAAACTGCGATGTCATGCCCAGTTTAGTGCACCTGGCTGAGGTAGTCACACCTTTAAAGCTCTGTGTTCTGTTACCTGAGCTTTGATTCTCTGTTTTTCCTGCATGCTGCATGTTTTTAACTACACGATAAATATCTATTGCTGCCGCTGGTCTATCCTTGCGATATTGTGAAAGGGTTTTGGCGTTATTCGGCGATGCTTTAAGTTACATAGACGGAAGCAAGTTGCAATATTTTGTCACGATGTCTCATTGGAAAATGAAAACCAACCGGAGAAACATTTACTCCCGAAAATGTGACCAAGTTATTAGCCGTCTACACTCAGAAGAACCCATGAAATGTGTGGACTTCCACTTCGACGTGAATATTCGTTTAAACGGTCGCAACAACCAAACGGTTGACACTAGCCGACTTAACCAATAGTGGTTACATAGTAGTCCGACCATGACCACCGGGACTAGCCGTGTCGAACATCCTTGACGCGAGCACTGCGTTGCAGCCTGCATCCCGCCTCGCGGCAACCAGCCGGGATTTCCGTGACAAACACTAAAGGGAGTATCCAACCTTTTTGTACTTTTTTACGGCATCATCAGCGCGTGCGATTCGATCAGTAATATCAGTGTTTTCGAAATCCTTCTGAACAGCGCATAACCTGAATGCGATTGAACACGATTGAATATAGCATACGATTTGAAGTAGCCGACCCTGCGGCAGATTTTTTTTACTATCTGTTCGACACTACGGAAGTAGCACATCCACTTCGCCTTCCCTTTCCAACATGTGTGTTCTGCAATGTTTGCAGCTCACCGATGTGTCAAAATATTTGTGTAATGCGTGCTATGAAAGCTTGCAACATTCTGACCGGACCAAAAACATCCGATCATGAAGCCCTCATTCCACAAATTCTACGAAACGCTATCTATGGCTTTGATATCTCCTGCAAGACATTTATGACAGCGCTTTTTTCGAGGCGCATTTTGACTTTGGGACTGGGAGCGTCATATGATCTACGTGACACACTATTTCAAACTTCAACCAATGGTCTCCTCGGTTAGCAATGTGAACGCTGTGACAGGTCCTTGCCCACTGGGCCAATCGCAAACGTTCGTTTATTCGTGCCAGTAAAGGTGTGCACGGCAGTTCCTATTACGATCGATGGTCGTGACTGCAGGGAAGTGTGGTGCTGTTACAAAGCGTTGACAGCGAAATTTGGACTCAAAACAATCAAAATTGATACCGTGATTACGTCTTGACGGTGATGCAGTGGCAGCACCCAGTGGTATTATTAGACGTAACTTTTCCTGATGTCACATAGTATACTTTTGAAATATGCCTCAAAGATGGGACACTTCCTTTAGTACCCACACAAATCAACTGACACTTCTTGCCGACGTGTTATTGGTATACTTTGAAAAGGAAATACTGCTCCAGATAACAAAATTCCTCTGTGTAGCAAATATGCTCATGCTCTTGCCCATTTATCCTTGAGTTTACTTGTTTGTTCACTTGCATGCACACCGTCAGCTATGAGTTATTCTTCAGTCATTCGATAGCAAGCCTGATTTATCCGCATCCATATTTCTACGCATCCCAGGGGATCCCCGTAGACGTCCAGTAGGTGCGTGTAGATGTCCTCTGTGTTTGGAAATCGAGCTCACGGATGACGGATCTGAACGGCTGAACGATGATATTCATTCTGGCCTTGCACGCTGCCGGGCCTACGGGGTGACAGGGTTTGCATGGCGTTGCTATGACGTCATTTATGCCTAAATAACCTTGAAAAAGTCTACACAACTTCGCGTGCGTGTAACTCACTAACTAGAGGAATTTAGGTCTTAAGAAACGCTGGGCCGTGAGCCGCACTGAATTATCTCCAGAATGGCTACTTCATTTCAAAACCTTGTACAAATGTGAAACACTCTCTTTCAGACTGCCCGGCATCATGGGACAGAGGGTGGAAGAAAGAGCAAACACTGTGCGCAGAGATCACTATAAAACATTGACTTGCCCAGCAGAAGTATGACGTAGGCGGATGAACGGCGTACAACCTGGGACTGTGCATGTGCGTCTGACCGAAATACGCCTAGTTGGGCGGCCTCGAGACGTTGAAAGGCAACTTTTATGACGCTAGAACAAAAACTGCGACAAACGCCTTCATAGATGTACGCTGCCCTGGTACATTACTCAGCGAAGCGTGTTTGATGGCTGAAAATAGCAGCCCAAGCGACTCAGTTGTTAACTGCTGATGGATGAAACTGGTGATGCAAGTAAAACACTTCTGCAGTTCTGCTGAGTCTTCCTCGGGGTAAAAACAGCTTCGGCGTTGCAAAGACTCAACGTAGCGCTCCGCTGCGGCCAGTGCAGTGATGAGTCACCGCCTGTATGACTCGCCGACGTCATTAGTCGTTGGGATGTTCGGGTCATTTGAGTAAGCACTTGCCTTCTCTCCAGCTCGCCCCGTGCCATGTATGCATACACCGGCTCTGTTAGCATGCAGCCGTGTACATCGTGATCTCTGTCAAAACACAGGGCTTCAGGACGTCCTGCCGCGCCTCACTCTGAACGGCCCTGCCCCCTGTCAGCAGCCTGTCACACCGCCTGTCACCGGCACGGGTGTGTGCATTTCGGCTGGGAGCCACACATTGTCGCTGGCCAGAACTGACAATTATTCCCGATGCTTATGTTTCATGTCAGCTGTTTACTGGGAAAGACCCTGTTGCATAACCTCTGTACGCTCCATTAATGAGCCTGCATACTACATGTATGCACGTGGTACTTACCGTCAAATGTATGTGCATTGTTGGCCATACGACCAGCGATGTTCGGCATAATTCGTGATGTCATCTTCACCAGCCGCATAAAAATATTGTTCCTCGCGCAGGGATGAGTGCGGAAGCTTGCACAGCAGCGCTTTGTGTCGTGATCCGACCTTCCTGTGCTCGAAACCCGCTCACTGCATATTTCACCATTCGGCTACCGTGACCGGCATGCCATCCCGCCACCACGCTAGCCTCAATCACAAGAGCCCGGACCCCAAAGTTTGCCCTCTTATAGCATGACCTCTCCCCAAGCCAGTTGTTGTTATACCTGTTGCCGATAATGATCATATGCATAAGCATAAGTGATAACCACCGCCGCGTCACCCACGCGCTCGTGGCCGCTGACTTGCCCGCTGACCCGTGCCGCGCCCGCCCGGCAGTGCCGGCGCCACACTGGAACGGCTCGGCGGGGGGTGAGCCTGCGCCGCCGCCGCGGCCTGGCGACCGTGTGGCGGTCAGCAGCAGCACCGGCCGCCGCACTGGCACCGTCTGCTATGTGGGCCGCACCGAGTTCGCCGACGGCGTCTGGGTCGGCATGACGCTGGACGAGGCGCGCGGACGCAACGACGGCAGCGTGGCCGGCAAACGGTGCGCAGCGGGGTCCCGCTGAGCGGCTGGGGCCGATCCAGGGCGCTGATACAGCTGAGGCTGTTGGTACCCAGCCAGGGCCACCGAACCCAGCCAAGGGATGCCCAGGCCCAGCCTGGTGCGCCGGGGTCCGGCTGAGCGGCTGGGGCCGATCCAGGGCGCCGATACAGCTGGGCCTGTTGGTACCCAGCCAGGGCCACCGAACCCAGCCAAGGGATGCCCAGGCCCAGCCTGGTGCGCCGGGGTCCGGCTGAGCGGCTGGGGCCGATCCAGGGCGCCGATACAGCTGGGCCTGTTGGTACCCAGCCAGGGCCACCGAACCCAGCCAAGGGATGCCCAGGCCCAGCCTGGTGCGCCGAGGTCCGGCTTGGGGTGCTGGAGCCCGGCCAGGGGCGCCGATACCTGGCCAGGGGTGGAAGGGTGAGCCCCACTCCACGGGACCGGCTGACACATGGATGGCGGTGGGCGTCTGATGAGCAGGATGCTTGACTTTAGGGGAAGACCGTAATAGCAGAATGCTATCATACTGAGCATTACAGCACGAAGTCACCGGACATTGCCGTAATGCATCACCGTGTTGTTTCAGCCTGTATCGATTAACAGTCTGTTCCATGCCGCCAAGGATCACGCCATTCGGACGTCGCAGTTTTGGTGGCTTCGCCCCGCTCACACCAGCGCCGGGGTCACACGCCTTGGTGTCGGGGTCACGCCGCTCCGCTCACCTCTCCCAGGTACTTCGACTGCCGCCCCAACCACGGCCTGTTTGCCCCGCTTCACCGAGTGACAGTCGTGCAGCGGCGACCGTCGAGCGAGCTGGACCGGCGCCGGTCCCAGGCCGAATTCCGGCGGGACCTGCACGTCGCCGACGAGGACGGCTACTACTGAAGCCCTCGGACGGACGGCGCTGCCACCGGGCGACCCGAGACGGGTCGGCCGAGGCGGCTGCCCACGGAAGCCGTCGCTCTCTACACGGTCGAGCGGCTCCTGCCACTAAGGCCACGTGACGCCGCCCCTGACATTGCCCGAGGTCACATAACGCCGCTCCTTTACACCGCCTGAAATCACATGATGCCGCCCCTTGACACTCCCCGAGGTCACGGGAAGCCGCCCCTGACACAAAGGGCGCTCGTCCTACCCCTGCTCCGGCCGGCCGCTGCCACCGACGGACAGAGCGGGGGAAGGGTGAGAGTGGCCGGGGTCCGCGAAGTCGGCTCTCTGGTGTCACCCCGGACCACCCTGCAATGAGGTCAACAGTGCTTCAGATGTATTGGCGACCACTTGGATCGGAGAGGTCCGGTGAAGCCATCGACGCCGGCCGATGATTGAATGGCTGTCTGGGGGGACTGCCGCCGATGATTGCCACGACGGGCTGCCGCACAGGGGGGCGGGGGGGGCCTCATGACGTCATCGCGGCCGGACCAGGGAGGGGGGGGGGCGTGCGGTCAGCGGTTGCCGTCATCCGTTGATGCCTAGTTTCACGCTTCGTGCACAGCGCAATACTGTTCGGGCATAACTCGTGCTTACAGTGAAGCTAAAAGGCCCAGCTCTACAAATAATGTTTAATTACCCATTTTTTCCTTTTTGCTCAGAGCAGCTGTTAAGTGTAATCGAATTTATGAATGTTAGTGCGATTGCCAGTGTGATTTCTCCAGTAATTCAGCCACATTTCGAAACGAGCAGGCTGCGCACGATATCCTAGTACTTCTCAGCTCTTCGTCCTAGCTCCGTTCCAGAGCTAGGACGGCGCGCCTCACTGCGTGCAACCACTGAACAACATTCGCCAAAAAGCGTGACGGCTCCCCCCCCCGCCATATATTCTCCATCGCGAGCAATTTATTTTCTGGTGGCTCCCTGCCAAAGCCTGTTGTCTCGCCTGGCGCGCGCGTTGGCCGTCGCCGCCTGGGGTGGCCATGAGTGGACGCGTCACGGCCAGCGGCGGCCGTGTGGACGGCCCGCCGTGTGCAGCACGTCGGGCCATTTGTGAAAATGGCGCTACGCGGCACGCGTTGCTGGAGTAACATGAGTACGGATGAGACATGAGCTCTGATATGAATGACTGTTCCGTCGCCAAGTGCTGTGTCGTGCGGTAGCGATCAAATGTGCAGCAGTGACAAACTGTCGTTAGGTTCGCGTGTTCGTTCCTCTAATTGTCGTCAGGTTCGTGTGTTCGTTCCTCTCATGGCTTCGGCATTATTCGCCCGCGCTACCTGTCGAATGTTGTAACATTACCGCAATGAGGACATTGTGTCTGTCTGAATGGAGGCTAACATGGCAGCTACCATAACTTACGAATTACGAAGCTCAAATATTGGCGCGAGCAATGGCAAGCAAGCGTGGGGACTTTGCTTCCCCATTGCGATCGATGCGTTTTATCATAAGTATTTAGCTACGTTAGCGGCGTCGTGAATATATATATATATATATATATATATATATATATATATGCGTAACACTTGTAAGTTATGACGAGTCCTGGCAATTAGAAATACAATAATTGTTAGCTAACATTCCTGGGTTTAAATGTATCATTCCTCATATAAGAATAAACTGGCAAACTTATATGCCCCGGCAAACCCCAAACCCCATACAAACAAGAGTACACAATATTTAAACCGAGGAAATGAGTGAAAACAATGCCATGGTTTTTTGGACACAGAGGCACAATGCCACACATGCAGACATATGGACAGCGGACGGCATTCACGGCAGTCTGCGGCCGTCACAGGCCGCTGGAGCCGTGGACACCTGACCCGCTCACCGCTCGGCAGTGCTGACCGCGGCCGTCACAGGCCGCTGGAGCCGTGGACACCTGACCCGCTCACCGCTCGGCAGTGCTGACCGCGGCCGTCACAGGCCGCTGGGGCCGTGGACACCTGACCCGCTCACCGCTCGGCAGTGCTGACCGCGGCCGTCACAGGCCGCTGGGGCCGTGGACACCTGACCCGCTCACCGCTCGGCAATGCTGACCGCGGCCGTCACAGGCCGCTGGGGCCGTGGACACCTGACCCGCTCACCGCTCGGCAGTGCTGACCGCGGCCGTCACAGGCCGCTGGGGCCGTGGACACCTGACCCGCTCACCGCTCGGCAGTGCTGACCGCGGCCGTCACAGGCCGCTGGGGCCGTGGACACCTGACCCGCTCACAGCTCGGCAGTGCTGACCGAGCCATCGCGCAGCGCCGCCTTATCGGAATGTGCCGACGCGGAGGATGCCAGCCAGGCAGCACAACGCAGGTAATAGTGGCTGACGGATGCTTGCCTTATGATGCTGACGATGATAACGACGATCATGACTGACGGATTGACAGTTAGCGCGGGCTGCGTCCACTCGTTCAGCAGCGGTAGGTACACGGTCAGACTCCTTCGGTACATGCAGACCCTGTTCAGGGCCGACGGGGCGACAGCTGACCACACTCAAGCCAACGGGACTTCATATATTTGTTGACATCTGCAGGGCCGCGCGGCACCTCTGGGCACGCACGCAGGCGCGCCGCGTCGGTGCCGGGCCTACAGCGCCCCAGCGGCAGGCTCGTCATCCAACTGGAGCTGTCTATCACGTGACGATCGATATCAAAGACCCACCACCGGCCGCCAGTGGCGCCGAGACGCCGCCAGTGCCCCGATACCCGGCTCGGGCCGGCGCCTCGGTCCACGCGCAGCTGGAAAGCACAGACAGTTGTCGAGAGGAAACGGAGCAACGCTGTCGGAATGTGAAATAAATATGCGTGGTTTGTGTGCTGCCGTGTAGAGGCGAGCACCAATGTTCGCAAAGACCTTCAGGCAACAGGGGGCAAATGCATAGCGACACAGTCACATGTTCCGGCTCGTTAGTCTAGCCACCAACGACTCCAGTTGTCACTATGTAACCAGGAATTGGCCTACCCTCATTACGTTCTAGCAACTTCATAGGTGCCTAAACAACGACGTGCGAGGACCAACAGCGCCCTACTATTGGTTTTGATTCGACATAGCGCTCCGCACATGGGACCCAAAGTTAAAACCTTGAACGGAATCACGTCCTCGTGAGCATACAGCTAATGAACGTCACGTCTCCCGCACGATCAGCGCTTGCTAGACACCGCGTTCTTAACCTACGACAACACGGCTTTAGCGACGCACTCGGCACTGGCTCCGCCCTCCCGACGGAAGGACCGCAGGTCACAAGCGCCTAGCAAACATCGCATCACTGCAACTGAGAGTCGCGCCGGCCCGACGGCGCTTACGAACAAATCAGCGGGCGGCTTGACAATCTGCCCCGAAGCTCCCGTCACCACGCCGCTCCTTCGCCGGCGCCGCGCGCCGCTCCCACCGGCCTGTTGCCCACTGACACCCCTGCGGCGGTGCCGGCCGCCACGCCAGCCGAGCTGCCCCGGAAGGCTCGCAGCCTCGCCGACGGTACCGCCCGGTGCGTCGAGCCTCGGACCCGGAGAGGGGCGCGGCGGCCCCGCCGGAGTACAGTGCCCGGTCGCCACACACTCGGTCGCGGAGCACCGAACAGGGAGCATGGGAGCACCGCTGGGAACCGCAGCGTTGCGGGAGCACCCCCCCCCCCCCCATTCCCTCCGCCGAGCGCCACGCAGAGAGCACGACCGCCATGGCCTCGGTCGGAGCGACCGCGCGGGCCATTCCAGTCCCCGGCACCGACCGCGCGGGCCATTCCAGTCCCCGCCACCGACCGCGCGGGCCATTCCAGTCCCCGCCGCCGACCGCGCGGGCCATTCCAGTCCCCGCCACCGACGTCGACGTCGGCGCCAGCGCCAGCGCCGTTTGCCCGCGTATCCGCACGCGGACGGCCAGCCCCGCGCGTGGGAACGCACGCTCAACGTAAAGCGGGGTGGCTCGCACCAGACAGTGCAGACCTGAGCTCCTGCGACGCGGGACATGTTGAGCTTCAGCCTTGGTGCGATCCCAGCTGGTCTGCGGACATTCGCGACCGGCCCGGGTCGGAGATGAAAGGAGGTCCTCCATTGCTGGCCGGGGCCGGTCCTCGCACCACGCGCCCTAGAAGGAACATCTACCCGCACACACTGGCCACTATAAAATCCTGGTGTCGGGGTTTACACGGACGTATTGCTGCAGCGCTCACGGCAGCCAAAGACGCGACTGCAGACACACGCTCGCTAAAACATCACACTCGAAACAGCGTGATCCGCCGGTGTTTTTCTTTTCTTTTCTTTTCGCTGACTTCAGACACAATTCGTACGCCACCTCACACCACCAAAAACGCCGAGACTACGCGTGGTCGCGTCCCATTTGCCCACAGCGCACCGGCGCCGGTCACGAGCCGGAACCGTCAGGCGGCGCGTCGGGCGTGCGGTGCGGCCGGCCCCCGGCGCCCGTCGCCACCGCAAGGCACAGTGTCACCCCGTCCGCTGGCGGCGCCGGCCGTCCGTCCGCGGCGAGCGCCCGTCACCGCCGACGCGCCCGCAGGCGAAGCTCGTCCGGCGCGTCCGGGGGTCGCCCCTCCTAAGAGTCTCTTCGTCGTAGAGAAGGCCACGGCGGCGGCGGCAGCGGCGGCGGCGGCGGTCGGACTCGGATGGTCGCCGACGGCTGTTAGTACCTGCGGCAGGGTCACCACGCGTCAGGCAAGAGGCCCGGAGGTGCACACCACACGGTGGTGGCGGCAGCTCTGAGCTAACACCAGACCCTGGAGTCCGCCCCAGCTCATCTCCACGCGGCGTCGCCAGGCAGAGAACGAACTGCCAGACAAACGTGGCCGGGCAGACAGACAACAAGCAGGCAGACTGACTCCGCTAGCGGACAGGCTTCCACACGGCGAACACCCTGTGGCGCGTGGAAGCCGCCTACATGGCCGCACACGTGCCGCTGCCGCCGCCCGCGCAGCACCGCCGGCGCGCTGTTCCGTCTGCGTCATTGACGCGCCAAGTTTAATATCCCCCTCCCACGCGCCAGCCATTCTCCGCGCGCTCTCCGTTCTCCGACAGGCTCCCTGTCAGCAGGAAATTAGACCTTACATCCGGGTCGGATCAGCACGGGTACAGCGGCCGGCTTCGGCGGCCAGCGGCCGGGGATCAGGCGCCGGCGGCAGTGAAGGCCGACGACGATCCTGCCGACACTTCGCTGAATGGCTCCGCCTTTGATCCGCCCCGCTCGGCGCCTGAGCTCGTTTAATCACGTCCCTCTTTAGAAGAAAGCGCCGTTATTAAATGACTGGCGCACGGCGAACTGAATGGCGAGCGAGCCGGCGCACACTCATATGCAGCGGCGCCGACAGCAGACGCTGGCGGCGCGCGCGCCGGAGGCTCGCTGCCGAGCGGTGCTGACTATTGCCGGCGATAAATAAAGCATCGCCTCCACTCTGCCGACGATCTGCACACGACGTAGAGCCCTTGTCGCCTTCCCAGGCTGCCTGGGAAGGCGAAGGCCTGCCACGCCCACGCAGCGCATCAGTTGGCGTGCAAAGCATCCACCGGTGACAATGTGTCCACGGCGCTAACGTAGCCGCCGTCAGCAACCGTCCGAATGGCACTGCACGCATGCCGTTCATCTAAAGTCTCTCTGTCGCGTGGCTCTTCCGGACTAGCGTCAAGCACATGAAACCCAGACACCAGACAACGCAGTCGGCTCAGTTGGATTCGGCGTTTGGGTGCGACAACGGTCTGGTCTGGCCTTACTACGATCCAGCTCACATAAACATGGACCAGGAAGAACTCACCCTGGTTTACATACACGTGGAACAAGAAGAACTCACTCCAGCTCACGTACACGTGGGCCAGGAAGAACTCACTCTAGCTCACATACACATGGACCAGGAAGAACTCGCGCCAAGCCAGGCCTGCGGCAGAGCACAGAGCACTATAACGCACCGCACTGCAAAGCGCAACTTTGAAACCGCGAGGTCTCACGTCTTCGTAAGCTGAGTAACTCCATACAGTAACACAGGATCACCCTCTCAGAAATAAAACCTGAAAGTGGCCGGATACCATTTTGACTATCAAGAGTAGAGCCCTGCGGGCAACACCATGCGGGCAAGAGGTAGGCCGTTCAAAGCCGTATGATAACAGATCCCATCGTGAGTTCCCAGAAACAAATGGACGTGACACCACCGGGGAGCTTCTGCAAACACATGGGAAGGTCACAGATCGTGAGCCAGGCGTCCAGTCGAGCGAAACCAAGGACCTACACAGGGACCAAATTTAGCTCGAGATCGGCACATCCAAAAGGCCATGGACAGAATATCAATGACACGTCATATTGCAGATTAGCTTTCCGACCAGAGGTGGGACCTGGCTGTCAGCCTTACGTAGCCTGATAGCCATGATCCAATGCCACTTCAAAATGTCGCGAGGAGTTTGACGCAGTTTCTAAGATTGCCAGAAAAAAAACAAATGACCACTGGCAATCCGTGCGGAAACAGTCGGGGATGCAACCTTGGATCAGTTTTACATTTCGACAAGTTATTTTATTGCAGATTATATCGAATACTTCGCATGGTTTGATACGCTAATGGGATCAGAATCGGTGCAACCACGACCCAATGCCTTTGAATCGGCATAACTGCTAAACAAATGTTGTTGTAAAAACCCTTACCCAATTAAAGCTGGTCCACATAGCTTTTTATTCAACACTTTAACCGCACGGAAAGAAACGGCCTATGGCATGCAAGCTAACTCCACGAAACCTCAGTTTTATGGCCGCACGGCCCTCTCTTGGCCGACTGTCACCCGTAGGCCGTCTTCTAAACCCGACAACCGAGCTCCACCGCTGGGACGCACACTGGCGTAAGTCTGCCACGCCGCCGCGAGGCACGAGTCCAGCACTCCTTAAACCCGACAACCGAGCTCCACCGCTGGGACGCACACTGGCGTAAGTCTGCCACGTCGCCGCGAGGCACGAGTCCAGCACTCCTTAAACCCGACAACCGAGCTCCACCGCTGGGACGCACACTGGCGTAAGTCTGCCACGCCGCCGCGAGGCACGAGTCCAGCACTCCTTAAACCCGACAACCGAGCTCCACCGCTGGGACGCACACTGGCGTAAGTCTGCCACGCCGCCGCGAGGCACGAGTCCAGCACTCCTTAAACCCGACAACCGAGCTCCACCGCTGGGACGCACACTGGCGTAAGTCTGCCACGTCGCCGCGAGGCACGAGTCCAGCACTCCTTAAACCCGACAACCGAGCTCCACCGCTGGGACGCACACTGGCGTAAGTCTGCCACGTCGCCGCGAGGCACGAGTCCAGCACTCCTTAAACCCGACAACCGAGCTCCACCGCTGGGACGCACACTGGCGTAAGTCTGCCACGTCGCCGCGAGGCACGAGTCCAGCACTGCCCACACTGTCAGCACTGCTGAGGCAGCGAAGTCGGCGCAGCCTGTTTTCATTCGTCTTGTCTTGTGTTTGCCACCTATGATAATCCCTGACAAAAACGCGCGAAGGCGAGCACTGATGATCCGCTGTTCATGGGTGACCGCCCGTTACCAGCAGCAGTACGTGGGCCTCCCGACCTTACGCCTCCTCTGGTTCCCCGTACGGTGTGCATTAGGCCAGCAGGCCAGTTCGCATGCACCGCTAACAATGCAGACTCGCTGACCCAAACGGGCGTGATCAGACGAGCCTGGGCTGCCGGCCCCGGCCGCTAGACCTGGGCGGTCAGGTGGGATCACTGTCCCGGCCGCTGGACGGGGGCGTTGAGGTGGGATCATTGTCCCGGCCTCTGGACGTGGGCGGGATCACTGTCCCGGCCTCTGGACGTGGGCGGGATCACTGTCCCGGCCGCTGGACGTGGGCGGGATCACTGCCCCGGCCGCTGGACCAGAGCGGTCAGGTGGGATCACTGTCCCGGCCGCTGGACAGGGACGGTAAAGAGGGATCACTGTTCCGGCCGCTGGACCGGGGCAGTGAGGAGGGACCACTGTGCAACACATCGGCGTAGTCACTTGAGTGAGCGAGTGAGTGAGTGAGTGAGTGAGTGAGTGAGTGAGTGAGTGAGTGAGTGAGTGAGTGAGTGAGTGAGTGAGTGAGTGAGTGAGTGAGTGAGTGAGTGAGTGAGTGAGGTAGTGAGTGAGTGAGTGGGCGTGCGCTGCAGACACGCCGTCCGGTATGCCAGCTGCTGTTTTTCGCCAGCGATGACAGTGCAACTTTTCCAGACCTTATGCGGGGTTGTCGCGCGCACTTAGAACTGCGGCACCATGTGTAGAGCTAACACAAGCAATTTTAGCCCAATCACACTCAACTTCGGCACCTTGTCAGGACTGACAGTTAGGCAAGCAATGACGGCACCACAGCAACATCCGGACATTTTCGGCGCAGCTTAAAGCCCATACGGCACTACGGCTCCCGCTTTACAACTCGGTCGCACCAACTGGAAACTGTGCCATCCATTTCGGCAAGTTCCAAGCAATATCAGCAGCTAAACATTGACAAATAGATGAAAGCTGTTTAGAATGTGAAATGCGCGGTCAGCGACTTGATGTGCTGTATTCTATTTGTCGCATTCCATTAATTATGTGAAACCGAACTGCTTTTGTCGGACTAAATAGGAGCAAGGACATAAGGCCTCCTTACAAAGGGATGTACTGTGGCGCGCTGCGGCGGCAGATCTACTGGCGGCAGTCATGCACTACAAGGCCTACAGCACTCCGTGTGTTGGTGTGCTCGCCGCCGCCGCTGCCACGGATAAGCTGAGGACGCAGACCAAAGACCCCTCGGCCGCACTTGGGGCGCCACGGGGGCGCGCACTCTGATTCCGCGCGCGTGGCCAGTGATGTCGGCAGGAAATCAAAAGGAATCACAGCATTGACGTTTTTTTTTTTAGCAAATACTCGCTCATCATTGGCTGCTGCTACGTGGCATCGGCAGTGTTCAGCAGTTTCGTCAGTGTGCCATATCACTGCTCTCGTGAAAGGGATTTAAAGTGCCGACCGCGCTAGAGGTGACGCAAGTGGTCAACTATCCAACAAAGAATCAGACCGTTCGGGAAACATGGCCGCAAAGAAAAAAACTGAAAAATCAAAAGCAGCCCTGCAAGAGCACTGAATGCTGTGGAAAGGCAATCGCGCAGATGAACTGTGCGGGTGGATGGTTATGAAGAAGGCCGTACCTCGGCCAGCGGAGCGCAATGGTCCAGTCGTCCCGCGTAGGAGTTACACAGATTGGAGAATGTAACTGGGTCAGAGAACCAGTTTAATCTTCGAAGACGACACGGTAGTCAATATGTGACTGATGCATGCGAGGGGTCGTGCTAGTTGGAGTCGGGGTCAGAGTCGGAGTCGGTGTCCGAGTCCGAGTCCGAGTCACAACCTGAGTTTGAGTATGAGTCTGACTGAGTCTGATCCGGTGCCGTTGTCGCTTTTTCAATGGTCAGGCTGGAGTTAAGAGAAGAGTCAGAGTCGCTGAAATATCGCCGACTCCGAAACCGAATCTTCGCTCGCGAGATTATGTATACCTGTGCACTTCAGTGACCTGCGGCGGCGCGTCTGCCGCCCCGCCTCAGATATTCATTGCGATTGGCGATCTTCCAGACTCACAGGCCCAGCAAGACCGCGGGCCGCAAGAAGCACACCTTTCAATGTCAGGCGTGTGAAAAAAGACAGAAGAAATCGCATCGAGCTAGCTTGAAGTCTGCCACCTTTGTCTGCATCGCTGCTAAAGCTAGGCCTCTGGCCGAAATAGCCTGCAGCTGCGCCCACTTTCTGCGAGTTTCCCGATGCCGCCAAAGTTGAATGCACCACTGCTGAAAAAGGGCGACACACCAAATACCGCTGTCTTACAACAATTCGTTGCGCGAGTCTGAGCACGAACGCGATAGTTCTCCAATGGATGCGATCTCGCCAATTAAGCGATGGGTAAGGGTGTAGACAAAAGGCTGCGAAGGGAGTCTGTCGCACTCTTCGCCAGGGACTGTGGAGCTCCCAATTATAGAGAAACACCATGGCTAAAAGCTCTGACCCGTCCGTCACGCGGATGTTGGTCAAATGATGAAGATTTGGTGAGTAAACGTGTCGCGGGTGTCTGCACAGCTCAGGCTTCCACACATCGTTGAAATATGAGCGGGTGCTTGTTTTACAGAAGTAAGCATGCGGCACAAGCGATCATCTTTCAAGCGACAGTGATGTGATGCGTGTTTTAGCATATCCGTTTCCGCGCACCAGAAAATATTGTACGTGCGAGAACACCAGGGCGGTAACGATGGTGGGCGGGGGACCAGGGCCGCAGGTGATGGCGGGACGGAGACAGCGTGAGGACATAGACACATCGCAGACAGCCTGGCTGAGTGCGAGCGCGGCTGTGCCGGTGTTGGCAGGCAAGATCCCACCTAGGTGCTACCAATATCAAATTAGCGCCGGATGCCTGCAACGTGTTGCTGGAACACTGCGTTTAGTGCGTGGTTCTGCCACGCTCCGGTTCCGTGTCAGGGCGGGCGGTCTGCCCGGAAAGGCCGCCCGTCCGTCACAGTCCGCGTTGAAGAACTCCCGCTATCTCCGGCGGTCGGCGCCAGTCTGTCACTGCGAAAACTCAGACGGTCTGTGATGGCGACTCGCCAGCCTCAGACGGTCTGTGATGGCGACTCACCAGCCTCAGACGGTCTGTGATGGCGACTCACCAGCCTCAGACGTCAGTCAGCCAACTGCTTCTCCGGACTCGCCGGCGACCGCCGGTGATCCGCGAGCAGGGCGGCCTCAGGCGGCGGCCGTCAGCGCCGCGGCCCTGCTGTCAGCAGCTCCGCGCGCGCCGCCACCGCCGCCGCCTCCTCCCACCAGTCCGCGTCCATCCGCGTCTCCCCCTCCCCCGTCGCCAACTCCCGCTAATTAGCGATTGGCGGAAGCCGGTCGACGTCAGCGCCTTTCATCGCGACGAGCCAGCGGCAGCGCCGGCCGGGCGCAGCGGCGACGAGCGCAGCGGCGGCCGCCGGCGCCGGCCGGGCCATTGTGCGCGCCGGTCGTCATCCGGTGCCCGTCGGCCGTACGGACCAGCCCATATTGGAGCGCCCACGCGCGGCCGAGTGGCTCCGGCCGGCGGCGGGTCGCCGGCTGGGGCAGCAGGTCGGCGTGAGCACCGCGATACGGGTGGAAGAGCCGCCGAACCGCCAGGCGGGATGACACCACTGGCGCCCGTCGTTGGGCAGAGCTCCGCACGACACGGCGGCCCGCGGCGCCGCGCGTCGCACGGAGCCACGGTACAAACGGCTCGCGCCCCGGGTGGCGGTCATACCAGACAGCAGTCCAGCGTTTTTGAAAGGGATCCTGAATTCGTGACATGAGGTCACTGCATGTGCTTGCTGCATGTGTGGGTGCAGTACTGCAATACTGCGCTAAGGGCAAAGTACTGTGCAGCGAGTGCCAACCCGCCGCCACGGGCGAACCACGCAAAGCCTGCACAGGACGGGAAGAGCCTCAGTCTGCCATACAGCGGAGCCAGCGGTCCGGCGCCAGCGGTCCGGCGCCAGCGGTGTCGGTCCGCCTGGCGTCGGGCCTGGCGCCGTGGCCCCGCCAGACGTAAGCTCTCGCCGGAGCGCGCGCTCACGACGCCGGGGTTTCCCCCGACGAACGGCCGCCGGCCGGCCGAGGTCAACGTGGCGGCCGACACCGACCCGCGGCTGAGCGCTGCGACGGGGGCCTCCACGGCCGCGCCGCGCCGCCGTCCAGCCGCGCAACGGAGGCGGACGCGGTGCAGCGTCGCGCTGTAGCGGCCGGCCGTGCACCAGCCGCGCGGCCGCCCCACGCACCTGTAGTAGTTGGGCTTGAATGGACCGGCCTTGTTGAGGCCCATGTACTTGGCCTGCTCCTCGGTCAGCTCGGTCAGGTGGGCGTCGAACGAGGGCAGGTGGAGACTGGCCACGTACTCGTCTGCCGGCCAACGGATCACGCTGTCGTCACGTGCGTCACGGCTCGCCGCACAGTGTCACGGTGAGACGGGTGCGGGGTGGGACGACAGCACTGCTGTCTCGCGATGCAGCAAGGTTTGGTGGCATTGCACTCGAATCATGAATATCACATCAGGGTACGGTAATGCCGTCTTCCGCGTCAGACGAAAGGATAGCCCTTTCCACAGCGAGACGGAGAATAACGTGTCCTTGTTTCGTCCCATCGTGGACCACGCGTCTATTTGCTGCAGCCTGAACGACATGCTGCCTGCGAGCGACCAAGACGTGTCCTTTCCCCCGGCCGGAAGTGACAACATGGTTTCACTTCAGAGGCACTCCTGATACATTTTACCGAGCTCGCACCGAGAGCGTAGCGAGCGCAACACATTTTCAAGCGACGCCTCCGCACCATCAGGCGTTCAAAGACCAGAATACCTCAAACAGAGGTAATATCACGCGTCTATCAGTTTGCCGGCGGGCGGTAACGCCGTAAAACGGTTCCTCCGCGACGAGCGCGCCGACCCCATATCAAGCGAGCCTCGCAAAACGCCCCCGGCATCCTCTATCTCTCGACGCAGCCCACTCAAATGATCTGACAAAGCGGACAACACAGCGGCGGTGGCGGGCCCCCACAGTGATGAGGGATGGCCAGACCACTGCACGGCCCGGCCCGGCCCGGCCCGGCATGGCACAGCACGACACAGCACAGCACGGCCCGGCTCGGCACTGCACGGCACAGCACGGCACGGCACGGCACGGCACGGCACGGCACGGCACGGCACGGCACGGCACGGCACGGCACGGCACGGCACGGCACGGCACGGCACGGCACGGCACGGCACGGCACAGCACGGCACGGCACGGCACGGCTCGCCACGGCGCACCGCGGCACGGCACAGCACGGCACGGCACGGCACGGCACGGCACGGCACGGCACGGCACGGCTCGGCACGGCACGGCACGGCACGGCACGGCACGGCACGGCACGGCACGGCACGGCACGGCACGGCTCGCCACGGCACGGCACAGCACGGCACAGCACGGCACAGCACGGCACGGCACGCCACGGCGCGCCACGGCACGGTACGCCTTGCAGCAGACACAGAGCCGACCGCGCTCGGCAGGACAATCGCGGCGGCGATCTCCCGCCGGCCGATTAAAGCCTCGCTGCTCCGGACGTCGTCTGCGGCTGGAGGCTGTGCCGGTGCGGCAGGCGGGCAGGCGGGGGGCAACACCGGCCGTAGGTGGCACAGGGGCCACACAAGATTGAGGCTGTGCCGGTGCGGCAGGCGGGCAGGAGGGGGGAGAGGGGGGGGGGCAACACCGGCCGTAGGTGGCACATGGGTCACACAAGATTGAGGCTGTGCCGGTGCGGCAGGCGGGCAGGAGGGGGGAGAGGGGGGGGGGGGGGCAACACCGGCCGTAGGTGGCACGGGGGCCACACATGACAGGTTCAGGCGGAATAGAGGGCAACATGAACCAGATTGAAGCGGCACGTGGGTAGGCAAAGCAGGTTTAAGCGGGGAAGACAGTAAGCGAGACATTTCCAAGCGGGACGGCGGTTAGGCGGGACTGCTTAAGACGAGACATATGGTAAACAAGAAAGATTCAGGCCGGACTGAGAGAAGGCGACCAATGTTTACGGAGGCGAGAGGGTAAAGGGGACAGGTTTAACCAAGGCAAAGGCTAGATGAGACAGACATCAGGAAGTCGGCGTGGACAGGGAGTTTCGGGGAAGACAACAACAACAAAAAACGGAAAAGAAAAAAGGCCAAAGACAAAAAGACAAAAAAGGAGATGCCAAATGAAAATATCCAGTGCGGGACATGTTGGAGGACAGGTTAAGGTGGGACAGATGTTAGATGACAGGTTTGGGCGGGATGGATATTATATGACAGGTTTATGCGGGACAGATATTAGATGAAGGTTTAGGCGAGCCAGATGTTAGATGACAGGTTTACGCGGCACAGGACGTAAACAAGCTGAGCGCATGCGGGGACAGACGGTAGACGCGTAAGGTTAAGGTCGGACAGACGGTGGGTGAGCCAGGTTACGTTCGGACAGAGGATAGGTGAGCCAGGTTACGTTCGGACAGACGGTGGGTGAGCCAGGTTACGTTCGGACAGACGGTAGGTGAGCCAGGTTACGTTCGGACAGACGGTAGGTGAGCCAGGTTGAGGCGGAACAAGTGACAGCTGGATCCAGCTGCGAACGGCAGCAGCCAGCCGCCATGAGCATCTGCCAGTCGGCGTGGCCGCCGGGTGACGGGCGACAGACTGCAGTCACTTGCGCCGCCGCGCCCGACGTGTGACCGCCCTGCTCGCTGTCAGTCCCTCCTACACCCCGCAACACAGGCCGCGTGGCCGCCGGGTGACGGGCGACAGACTGCAGTCACTTGCGCCGCCGCGCCCGACGTACGACCGCCCTCCTCGCTGTCAGTCCCTCCTACACCCCGCAACGCAGGCCGCGTGGCCGCCACACGACGCTGCCCGTTCCGCCGTGCGGGACGTACCCATTTTCTTGGGCAGCAGGTAGACGTCCGCCTTGTATCGGCCGGCCGGAGCGTTGAACAGCTCGATCAGCGCCAAAGCCTGCGGCAGAGGCGGCGGGTCAGCTCTGGGCAGGTCGGCACCGCAGCACCCTCAGCTCAGATCAGGCGTGCACGCGGCCGGCTCATAACCTGCACGCCACGGACACGGCCGCACCGAAGCAAGCAGCAACAGCGACCATGTCTGGCAAAAAAACAACAACAAAAACACAAGAGTTTCGGTCACATCAGAACGAGTATTAGCACGGACACGGACAAAGCGGGTCGCACTTTGAGGACACCCTGGTCTCCGCAGAAGCCGGTCTGGATGTCAGCATAGCGCTGAGTTCTCAGCTACCGCTCAGTACCGAGCACGAGATCCAGAACAATAGTATCGTGAAGACAAAACATCCTGTGTTGGGGCGGTGGCGAGCCTGGCGCCGCCCCGCTGCCGCCCACCGGTCACGCGGCCATGTGTGCCGAGACACGCTGCTGGACCTGGCGCTGGACCTGATCCTGGCAGCCGGACGACCAAAACGTCGGCATCAAAAGCCGCCCAGCTCCCGCCGACAGTGACAATGCAAATAGAGCGACTAAAATCACGGACAGACGCGACAGTTCACTGTGGTGCGGAGGTAGGTTTGGTGAAGCGGTCACGCTATAGGGCACCCACTGCGTACGATAAGGACGTTCCCATTCACCACCGAGCCTCGACACTTTCCATCTGAGCGGTGCCAACGCTTTTGACACGGCCGTTGCAGCGTCGGAGCCAGCCGACCAGCCGGAGGCAGCGATTGAAAATAGCCAGCAGCAGGCGGCTCAGGCGGCCGTCACATGGACGTGTGTCCGACCCATCCCACCGCGGCGGACGCGACGGCGATTAATGTCCCGTCCGGGCCAGCGTCGTAATAGAGCCGGTCGGCGGCGGCGGCGGCGCCGGCCCGACCGGGGCAGCGGGGGCGGCGCCGGCGCCGTCAGCAGCCGTGAAATCATCGCCGCCACCTCTGATCGCGTCATCAATTGCCGGCCGGCGGCGCCGCGCAGAACTGTGGCGGCCGGCGGGGTCACGCCGCCGCCGCCGGCCGGGGCAAGCGTGCAGAGGCCGCCGCCCAGGCCGGCCGGGCGTCGGCCGCCGCTCCTCGCCTCGAGGCGTCCGGCGGCGCCGGCCGTTGGCCGCGTGCGGAGGCCGCCGCTCCTCGCCTCGAGGCGTCCGGCCGGCGCCGGCCGTGGCCGCGTGCGGAGGCCGCCGCTCCTCCTGCCCCGACCGCCGTCCAGAGCAGCGCCCACTTGGGCATCGACCAGGAAGTGAGCCGATCGGGGCGTCAATCGAGTTCATGGGTCGAGCATAATTAATCGGTCTAATGACATTAATAGCGAACTTATAGCAGCTGATCACAGGACATGACGTCGCCAAGCTACCTAACAGGCGAAATGCCTGTTGAATGTCTGTATGACATTATCGATGTTGCCTGATGCCTGCTAAACGCTTGCACAACCGTCCGCCCACGACCTCGCTTTGCCAGATGGTACGGAGCGGGAGCGCTCCCGCCGAATGTACAATTCAAACAGCCAGCACTGGCGAGCCACCACATATTTCAGCCCGACACAATCCCTGTCGCAGTCGCGCCCTGCAGAGACGCTCGCCGGCGGCCGGAAATAGACGACTTCCGGCGCCCCGGCTGGGCCGGCTCGCTGCAGGCCGACGAGCCTGAGGCGCGGCAGCGCCCTCCTACCAGATATCCTGCCACCCTGCTGACGCTACTAACAACGACATAATACATCTATGTTGTGACTACACGAGCATCTGTGGCCAACAAAAGAGATAGCGGTCCTCTTGTAAGCACGAGCGCTCGTAAAGCCTTCAGTAAAGTGATTCCTGATGATACATTTAGCAGTAATATTCGCACGATACTTGGAGGTCTACACAGCCACCGTCAGGAAACGCGTCCCCGTGCTAGTAAGGTTTACACAAACTGCCGCACGCTATGCCACTCGCCATAAGACGGAAACAGGCGGGGGTGGGGGGGGGGGGGGGGGAGAGGGGCACATCTGGCCGGCCGATGACCCTGGTGGTGAAGGGTGGGCAGGTATTCCCCGGCTGGGAGGGGACGGCCGCATCGCCGCCACCGCCGCCGCTATCCAGGTACGCAGCTGAAGAGCGGACAGCCGACGACACGAGCGGCACGCTACGGCACAGCGTAAGCTACGTCATTCCTTTTTGCAATGGCCACGAAGTGCAATGCCGCCATTACCGGCGTGCAATGTACAGCACAAATTGACATTGACTAGGACGGCGGAGCATCAATTTCGCTCGTCAGCCCTTAAACACTCTCCTACGTCGCCAGATGGCTGAAAACTGCTCACTGAAGTGAACTGAAGCTTATCGAAGTTTTCCGCCACCAGGCCGGCCCGGTCGCCAGGTGCCGGCCGCCGCGTGCAAGGTCATCTCCCACACCGTCCGGGATCGACACATGACGGAAACAGGCGGGATGCCGGGTTGGGGTGGGGGTGGGGGCACATCTGGTCGACCGATAGCCCTGGTGGCGATGCGTGGGCGGGCGTCACCGGGCGGGCAGCCACGTCAGCCACGTCAGCCACGTCAGCTACGGCAGCTACCACCGCCGCTGCTCAGGCGCGCAGCTGGAGAGGGGGCACCTGGAGACACGAGCCGCGCGCCACGGCCTGGATGGTGACAGACAAACGGCGGCGGGAAGCCCGCCGGCCAGCCACGGGTGCAGCGCGCACGAGAGAGCTCGTTTGGCGCGGGCGGGATGGCCTCCTGGCGCAGAGAGATCACGCAGGAAGCAGGTCTCCCGGTCGATTTGGCGCACAAGGGCAGCGCAGGCGGCACAACCCCTTCCCCAGCCATCCAGCCATTTGCGTCAGCTGCCGAGCGTCGCAGCGCGGTAGGATCGGCGCGCCCGCCAGCTGGACAGAACCGGAAGAGGGCAACACCAGACGTCGCCTTCGCACGGGGCGCGGCGTCGGGCCTCACCTGGGTGGCGGCCGAGATGGAGACGACGAACGAGGGCACGCTGGAGCAGGTGAGGTTGACGAGGCGGCCCTCGGCCAGCAGCACGATCCGCTTGCCGTCCGGCCAGATGATGTGGTCCACCGAGGAGCGCACCTTCTCCCAGGTCAGCTCGGGCGTACGCAGCGAGTTCTGCC
The DNA here is from genome assembly GCF_011947565.3 of Pollicipes pollicipes. Lineage (NCBI taxonomy): Eukaryota > Metazoa > Arthropoda > Thecostraca > Pollicipedomorpha > Pollicipedidae > Pollicipes > Pollicipes pollicipes. The sequence goes on along the minus strand of NW_023596225.1, from coordinate 11,628,858 downwards.
GGCGCGCACGCATAGTCAGCAACCACAGGCGCAGAGAGGACCGGTACAAAGGTACACGGCCTGGCAGAGCTGGAGCAGAGGACAGACGGAGAAGAGCACGCGGCCTCAGGGCCGCAGATATCTGGGAATTAACTAAGCAATTGAAGCCCCGGTAGTTCGCACGTGATACCAGCTAGAGAGTACCCATAGCAAAAAGCACGGAAGAGTAGAACTATGTAGGTATGACGACCTAGACTACGTTTAGCTGCCCATTGCATGACTGGGTATTCAAGCCGAACAAAAAAGGCAGAGCTTGAAAACCAACTCGACGCCCGGGCGCCGCTGCTGGTGTGACATGGCTGGCGCCACACAGCGGACGCCTGCCATCCTACTAGTGCGCCGGGCCGCCACCCACCACGTCAATCTCCGTGTTGGAGTGGCCCATGTTACAGAGCAGGGCGCCGTTCTTCATGCGGTCCATGTGGTCGCGGGTGACGACGTTCTTGTTGCCCGTGGCCGAGATCACTATGTCAACGTGACGGATTACTTCACTGAGCTTCACCACGCGAAACCCGTCCATGCTGCGGGCGACATCTAGCCTCAGAGAGAGAAGTCACAGGTTCCATAAACAGCCGCAAATAAACAGAGGCAGTGAATTCATCGCATCAGCGGTAGTCAACAGAATTCCTATAGTAGTGGGAAACTGGGTGGCCATGTGAACAGCTGATTCCACTCAGGTATCCAGTATAATCATACGGTTTTAGGAAGCATGTCTGAAAAATATAATGTATCATGCAACTCCCTGAAATCTCTACATTCCTGAGCGTTTTCCTCCAGCACATTGCCTGTTCCAGAAGCAAAGAAATACGGAAGAAATCACACATGGTGAGGCATTTCGCCCTTTCTGAGACACAACAAGATCCAACTAAAAGCGTGGTTTGAACTGCTATTCGAAGATGCTTTGCATGTAGTTGCGGGCTTGGGGTGCCGGCCGTGAACGCATGCCAAGACAGTTACAACCTTATTGGGGTAGGCACAGGCCACTTGCTAATGTGCTTAACCCATTCAGAACACGAACATTTCAAAATGTCACGTGACCACACATGAACCACACCAGTTGAAGTCATTTTACGACAAACTGGTTCCAGCAGCCAGTCGGTCGGTTCAAACTAGGACTGTTGAAATCGTTACGCTGCTGCCCGGAGGTTTCCGTCTCCCAGATGCTGGGGGCGAAAGAAAAGCACACATACACACCCACCCGCACACACACGTCTGCGGTCTCGTCTCCACGCCCTTCCTCTCCAGGAAGACATCCCTCCTCAGCCGGAGTCGACAGAAAGCGAGAGCGAGCACGAGCCCATTCCGAGTGGACGCTGTCCACGCGCCGGAGAGGAGCGGCCTGTCCACGCCCCGGAGAGGAGCGGTGCGCGGACAGCTGTCCAAGCGCCGGAGAGGAGCGACCTGTCCACGCCCCGGAGAGGAGCGGCGCGTGGACAGCTATCCACCGGCGGCAGCGGCGGCGGCCGGCCCGCCCCGGAGAGGAGCGGCCTGTCCACGCCCCGGAGAGGAGCGGCGCGTGGACAGCTGTCCACCGGCGGCAGCGGCGGCGGCCGGCCCGCCCCACCGCCCACTTGCCAGGCCTGCAGGGCGCAGATGGGATCCACCTCGCAGACGCTGATGACGCAGCCGAGGCCCTTCAGCGACTGGCAGCAGCCCTTGCCGACCTCGCCGTAGCCACAGACCACCACTTGCTTGCCGCCGAACATGATGTCCGTGGAGCGTTTCAGGCTGTGGCACGGCAGAACGGCGGCGTCAGGCGCGGCAGAACGGCGGAGTCAGGCGCGACAGAACGGCGGAGTCGGACGCGACAGAACGGCGGCGTCAGGCGCGGCAGACCGCCGGAGTCAAGCGCGACAGAACGGCGGAGTCATGCGCGACAGAACGGCGGCGTCAGGCGCGACAGAACGGCGGAGTCAGGCGCGACAGAACGGCGGAGTCAGGCGCGGTGGATTGGCGGTTCAGGACGGGCCGGCAGCGGTGACGAGCGGTCCGAGGTACCGTGACATGTCACGACATGGTGACAGCGGTGACGGGCGATCCGAAACACCGTGACATGTCACGACGTGGTGACGGCGTTGACGGGCGAACCGAGATACTGTGACATGGTGTGTCGTGACAAGGACAGAGAAGGCGCTTGGAGAGGCGGAGATATGCCACGATACGTTCGTATTCTGATTTCTGATTGGTATGCAATGTTCAACGTCACATCTTAAAAAAAAAACACCAACGGTATCATTCACTCGTCGTTATGAGCAGCGGCCTGGTGCTTTCCCGCCAGAATTAACATGGTTCAGATCCCAACGTCGTCCAACCAAGCTCCCCGCCAGAATTAACATAGTACAGATCGCGCCGTCGTTCGTCCACGCTCCTCTATTTCTAGAATCGGCAGATAGCCACGGTGATGAGCCAAGCAACATTTATCCTTGAAATGCACAGTACGACACGCAGTTAGGGTACGGAATGAGCCATTAGCAGATGGCAGGCAGCCAGCGGTAGAGCCAACGCTCGCAGTCTCTCCGTCGGCATGGGCCACTTCCTTCGCCTGCCGGGCCGCTGCACCCCATCGGTCGACACCAGGCACACAATACGTGGCACACCTCGGACACGACGCTCGACAAAGGACCTCCAGCCAGCCGGGTCTGCAGAAGGAGCTGGCGGGGGCCCGCGAGTGGGGCGGATAGATCAGCTGACGGCATGGGGCAGCTTATGATCGCTGCGCTGGGAAAAGAGAATGCTTCGCAGGACGCCAAATCTCCTCACATGCTATCTACCGCTCCGCAGGAAAACGTAACGTTCTTGTATAGCAAAATTTGAAACGTCATGTTGCATTGACAACTGGGTTCAACTCCAATTGTCACTGTTCCCATTTACAGCTGTTCTGCAGTGTGCCTCGAACCAGTTCGCTGTTCGCTAAGGCTTCTCATGCAACCCTTACGCACTCTTCAAACCAGCACCACCGAGCATACCAAACCATTCTGAAAGCTTCCCAGACGACGGGCTTTTTAAAGAGAACACGACGCACGTCACCACGCCTCTTATGAAAAGCGATGTTGAGACCCTCTCCTCCTCCCTCCCTTGCTCCGGCGGACCTGTCAATGATGCTCTCGCGGCAGGAGTAGAGGTTGTCGAACTTTGTCTTGGTGACCGAGTCGTTGACGTTCATCGCCGGCACGCACAGCTTCTGCTGCTTGCTCAGCTGATACAGCCGGTGCACGCCCGTCACAGATTCCTCGACAATGCCTGGCGGCACGCCACAGTGCACTGGAGCGGACACGTCACAGATTCCTCGACAATGCCTGGCGGAACGCCACAGTGCACTGGAGCGGACACGTCACAGATCTCCCATTGGTTTGTGAGTACCTGATAAACTCCTTTAGACCAAGATGGGTTCAATACAGAACCATTTGTTAGAGACTACTAGCAGTAGAAACGCCTGAATCTAGTCGAAAAATGACCGGATGTAGCAGGAAAATGCTACAACCATTCCCACTAGCATGGCCAATAACCATACACAGCTAGTACGTGTTGGCGAGACGCAGCGTATGAATATAGGGCCGACAACGTAAACACCATGACAGGGGCGAAGGCGATGATGTGACACCAAACGACGTACCGATTAAACGAGAACGGGATGCAGATATCGCCAATGAGACGACTAGCGAAAATGGAGAGAACAAGGTGCAAATGAAGTTGACGATTGGAGTTTGGCAAGAAAAGGGCAGATATCGATTGAAACGGGTGCAGAAAATCGTAAAAGGGAAAGATAACTAAACTAGGAATCATATGACGAATATTAGAAAGAAACGAAGAAAAGATGAATGCGGACAACGCAATACTGACTGCAACTCTGCCGTACCCTTCCCCCCCCCCTCTCCCCTTCCAGCAGCGGCATGGCCGGCGGCAGTCCACCTCGTACCTCCTCCCCCCGCCAGCACCCGTACAGCCGGCGGCAGCCCACCTCGTATGAGTTTGAACATGGCCGGAAACTTCTTAAGCATGAGGTGCGTGGCGTCGCCTCCGTCGTCCAGAATCATGTTGGGCTGCCAGTTTTCGGCGTTGATGCACTTGTCGATGCACCACCAGAAGTCATCCTCTGTCTCGCCGCGCCACGCGAACACGGAGATGCCTAGCATAGAGCGGGACGCGCTGTCAGGGGAGGCTGAGGCCGACAGGGACAACAGATGGTACCGGAGCCGGCGACTGAGCCTCAGTCGGAGCCGGCGGCCGGGTCCCAGCCGGAGCCGGCGGCCGAGTCCCAGCCGGAGCCGGCGGCCGGGTCCCAGCCGGAGACGGCGGCCAGGTCCCAGCCGGAGCCGGCGGCCGCGTCCCAGCCGGAGCCGACGGCCGAGCCCCAGCCGGAGCCGGCGGCCGAGTCCCAGCGGCGACTCAGCAGAACGCGTGGACCAAACGGCTTCTTCCGTTCTTGCACAGCATTGCAATACTGTGCGTTGAGGTGTCCTTCAACCGCAAGCATCGGTTTTCTGCTGGATAATCCTGACACGCATGCCTTGGTAGTGGGTTGCTATGCATGGGGCTCCTGAACAACTGTTCATCAATGCATCGCAGTTACATCCGCTACGTGTCAAGACATCCGTCTGAGTTGTGCTCTGGCCCATCGCAATGTTTCAGTTTCTGTACAAAACACACAAGCCCTTCCACGCTCCCGCTACACAGCCAGAGTGCCATACATCTACGCTTTTTATATTTTCTCAGGCAACAACATCTCTTAGATCAGGCAACAACTGCTGAAATTGGGGAGCGAGGCAAAATCTTCCCGCCAGCCGGACGCGGCTCGATTGCCCTCGTCCCGCGCCCCATCGACACAATGTCACGGACCAACGCATGGCTGCCTGTCTTCAAAGCCTGTGCGCCGAGCGAGTCGGGCTGGGGGATTAGAGTGGATTGGACTGAGTGCATTCGGGGAGTGCCCCCCCCCCCTTCCATCCCACCTGCCGACCAGCCTTTTACCTCGGGCACCGCCCACCGTCGGCGGCAGGGAGCGATGGGCCACCGGCCTCCTAACGCGCGCAGGTGGGCTGTGCGGCAGGCGGGCGCACGGCACGGCCGCCATCCGCACACAGGCTGTTTACGCTGGCTCCCTTCCACAGTCACGCCCGGAAACAGGGCTTTTTATCGGCACAGGAAGTCCGCGTCCAGCTCCGGCACCGACAAATGAAAGGCAGGACGGCGGGCCAAGCGGGGGCTCGGGGGGAATGTGTCCCCTCCCCCCTTCACTCCATTCCGCTGGGTCTCGATTGGGGGCCCCGAAGGGCTGGCAGAAGGCCGTATTGAGGAAACCGTGCCTGCAGGACTGGGCCCCAAGTGTCAGAGGGCCTCTTGCACCGGTTGGGGTCCTCTGGGACAACGAGGGCCCCATGTCAGTCCGAGAACACTAACAACGAAAAGTGGAACCCGTGTCGGCCTGGGGGCCAAAAGTGTCTAAAAAAGTCCTGCGTCGGCAAGGGGTCCTGGGTCGACCAGAACTCTGAACAGGGACTGAGCCCTGCGTCGGCAAGGGGTCCTGAGTCAATCAGAACTCTGAGCAGGGACTGAGTCCTGGGTCGGCACGGGGTCCTGGGTCGATCAGAACCCTGAACAGGGGCTGGAACGGTCGGTCCGAATGTCGGAGGGCCTATTGTGATTTTCACGCCCCTCTGACAAAGAAAGAAAATGTGAAAGTTGACAGTGAAATCGTCCACAGCAAGACAGTAGAAGAGTCCCAGCAACAGGCACAGGGGCCCCAGTAACGATCAGGGCCTCGTTCAGACAGGGCCTCCAGTAACGAGCGTCAGTAACGTGCCTTCGGGCCTCCAGTGCCGAACGACCCCTCCGCCCAGTCTTGGCCAGAAGCCCGATAGAGCGAACTGGGGCCGTGCTAAAGAAAAAATATAGATTGGACCCCCGCGCCGGACAGACATCATCTTGCGTCCACAAGGGCCCCTGCTCCGATCAAAGAGCCTCCGGATGGATCAGGGACCTCGGACCTGTCTCCGCAGAACGGGGGCCGGTTAGCGGGCTGGAACAAAATGCCCCTTCAGGCTCTGATTGGAACTGGTAATGGGCCCCTATGCTCGGGAAAGACGGATTCTTTTCAGGCTCCAGGCCCCTCCATAACCGCGCGCGTCGGCATGACCTGATCACAAAATCACATCGGAGTCCTTGTGAGTGGAAGTGGACAGAGCCCGCTGACTTTGAGTGGGCTATCTGAGGTCGGGTCTTCATCAAGCTTCATGTCCCCATCCCGTACCAACACTGGCTGCGCCTCTAAGGAAAAGCCACTAACGAAGTCGCCTCAACACTTCATCCCAGCGATAACACCAAACTGTGTGTCTGTCCAAAACCAATGGCAATGTTGACCGGGCCCGCCTGCGGCAGTCGCATCGGAGCGATCGGGGTCACGCACTGCCAAGGACGGCCCCGGCTTGGTCGATTCCGCCCGGCGGCCGGAGCACGTTCCCATCCTGCGCCGCAAGGGTTCGGCGGCCGGCGCGTCAGATCTGGGCCGAGGTGAGGGCGGCAGAGGTCAGGGGTCAGACGCACGCGCCGATGACGTCAGAGGACAGCCGCCCGCGCAGAGGACGTCAGCAGAATGGGATCGCGAGGCGACAGCTTGCGACGCGCGGCGAGATGAAGCTGACCACGTGACCGAACGCAGGCGCGCGTGGCTTGTTCGGAAATCTACTCAGACCACTGAAGTTAGAATTTGACGAGGTCACGTGCAACATCGTAGTCAGTAACCGACGTACTGCACGGGGGCGGGTCTCTGCTCACAGTCGAAGGCCTTGATCAGGTATTGATTTTTCTGTTTGGGAAAAGAACACGCCCGGCACTTTTCGGCTAGGAAAACACGAGTGATGCCGTCTGATACAGGGGTTACAGCTTAGTGCGCCGAACGGACCAAGAGGATGCCTGCTGCGTACAACGACTCCATTTTACGTAAGCGTGCCCGCAAGGTAAGCGTCTGAGAAAATACAGATATAGTACAGACAGATACACCAGCGGTGATGCACGCACTTGGTAATCGGCACGATACCATGAAAATTAACGAACGCAGGACAGCCCGAGTCTAAAAAGCAAGAACCAAACACGCGTGATCATCTTTAATACGCAACCCTTGATCACAATGCAGGGCGAAATCCGCCGCAAAACTCACCCCCTCACCCCTCTCACTCAAATACTCACCCTTCTCTGCCAGAGCCGCCGTGACTTCGTTTTGCGTGGAGTAGATGTTGCAGGCCGCCCATCGCACGCTGGCTCCCAGAGAGATGAGCGTCTCCACCAGAACCTGCGCGGAGAACAGATGTCGCCGTCAGCAGCCGCCGCGCGTCCAGCCCGGCAGCCGTCTCCACCCGAGCCCGATCCAGAACGTCCAGCCCGGCAGCCGTCTCCACCAGAGCCCGATCCAGAGCGTCCAGCCCGGCAGCCGTCTCCACCCGAGCCCCATCCAGAACGTCCAGCCCGGAAGCCGTCTCCACCAGAGCCCGATCCAGAGCGTCCAGCCCGGCAGCCATCTCCACCCGAGCCCCATCCAGAACGAGGGCGGCGCGTCCAGCCCGGCAGCCGTCTCCACCAGAGCCCCATCCAGAACGAGGGCGGCGCGTCCAGCCCGGCAGCCGTCTCCATCAGAGCCCGATCCAGATCGAGGGCGGCGCGTCCAGTCCGGCAGCCCGATCCAGATCGTCCAGCCCCGCACCCGTCTCCATCAGAGCCCGATCCAGAGCGTCCAGCCCGGTAGCCGTCTCCACCAGAGCCCCATCCAGGGCGTCCAGCCCGGTAACCGTCTCCACCAGAGCCCGATCCAGAGCGTCCAGCCCGGTAGCCGTCTCCACCCGAGCCCCATCCAGAGCGTCCAGCCCCGCACCCATCTCCATCAGAGCCCGATCCAGAGCGTCCAGCCCGGCAGCCGTCTCCACCAGAGCCCGGTCCAGATCGAGGGCGGCGCGGACAAGTACACAAGTCTGACCGCGCACGGCGACGATGCACCAGAAAATGACCGCCACGGCCAACACTTCGGCCTTAGAATACACTTGGGTCTTGTATTGCTATTTTTACACAAAGCTATGGCATAATGCATTCAAATATTTGGCAAAGTAGTACAACTAACAATATTGCAACAAATGAGGACAAAAAAAGAGCAAACGCCCCAATGGACGCCTATAGAGGCTCCGCCACAGCGTGCATCACACAGCATCAGGGCACGGTTAGACGGGGACGCGTTGGCCGGAGAAAAGGTGCTGAGGGCGGCTCGGTCAGAAGGCGCGCCAACGATAATACACTGTGTCCTACAGCGGCGGCGGCGGCGGCGGCGCGGCGGGCCGGCGCCGCCGCGCTCTGGTCTCCCACGGTCTGGTTCGTCCAGGCCTGCTCCAGGTCTGCTCAGGTCTGCTCAGGTCTGCTCGGATCTGCTCGGATCTGCTCGGGTCTCCGGTCCCGCTGGGGCACCAGCATGCCGTCACGACTTGTTTCTTGTGTGCCGTTGTTTCCTTGTCTCCCATACGGTTGGTCTCCTAGGTTTCTTGGTTCCCCACATCTCGCAGAGCTGTTGTCTCCGGCGCTCCAGGGATGGTCAAGCCCCTCAGAAGCCGACAGGAAGGAAAGGGGGATGGAGGTGGGGCACATGACACGTATTCCGCTATTTCAGCTCAATTCTCGAACACGTCCGGCCTTCCCGTCACTATGCCATGTCATTAAAGCGCGCTGATGAGATGCGGCCTTACCCCATTACCGGGCACACAAGGCCAGCTATGGGCGGACTTACACACCACTATTCGAGAATCTGGCCAATCAGGACACGCATAGCGACAGGGGGAACGAAGGGGGGGGGGGGAGTGGACCGACCGACAACTCGACGCCGCTTCCTGCACACCGAATCGACGTCCGGGGGAAACGTCCCGCGCGTTTATTACAGTCACTGCCCATCAGGGCCAAGACAAAGGCGCAGTCGACTTCCATGCATCAGCCCATGAGAGAGAATTTAATTCAACTGCAGTCGGAAGGCCGGACAGCCAATCAGTGCTAACGGAGGAGCGCCGGCCAGCATCAGTGCGGGTCACCAGCGCGGTCTGCCGCCACCGGCCGACGCCAACGGAGGAGCGCCGGCCAGCATCAGTCCGGGTTACCAACCCGGTCTGCCGCCACCGGCCGACGCCAACGGAGGAGCGCCGGCCAGCATCAGTCCGGGTTACCAACCCGGTCTGCCGCCACCGGCCGACGCCAACGGAGGAGCACCGGCCAGCATCAGTGCGGGTTACCAGCCCAGTCTGCCGCCACCGGCCGACGCCAACAGAGGAGCGCCGGCCAGAATCAGCCCGGGTCACCAGCCCGGTCTGCCGCCACCGGCCGACACCAACGGAGGGGCGCCGGCCAGCATCAGTGCGGGTCACCAACCCGGTCTGCCGCCACCGGCAGACACCAACGGAGGAGCGCCGGCCAGAATCAGCCCGGGTCACCAGCCCGGTCTGCCGCCACCGGCCGACACCAACGGAGGGGCGCCGGCCAGCATCAGTCCGGGTCACCAGACCTCTACATGAGCTCGTTTGTCAAATTTACGAACATACACTACCGCCACCTTCCAGTGTATGGAAGTACTACAATTGAGTCACGTCGTCCGCTACAGCGGCGACTCTGATGCGGCAACTGGCAGCGACTCTGCCCTCATAAAAACGATGACGTAACCAGATCGATCTTTACAAATTAGTGATATCGTGTTGTTTAAAGCAGTCTTTTGCCCTTGAGAGCACTCAAACAATCATAAATGAGCGTTTTCTATCATATCTGCTTCTTGCCATGATATCTTGTAATGTGGAACAGTCCCTTTAATTCACAGGCCTCGGACTGAATCTACACAGTAAATGTATATCATTAATATTCATTAATCATAATTATCATTCACGTGACTAAAAACAGCTCTGCAAGATTTCAGCTTACCACACCCGTTTTGTCGTGGCCTGCGGATGCCGACTCGGGCATGAGCCGGAGGCCAGCCGGCGCCTGCTCGCCATGAACCGGAGGGCGGCCGGCGCCTGCTCGCCGAGGCCGGCCGGCGCCTGCTGCCGAGCGCCGGCCTCGGCCCCTGGTGCGGGGCCCGCAGGCCAGCTGGGCGGCAGGGCCGAGCGCCGGTGACCAGCACGCGCTGTTGGCGCCCGGCCGACCAGGTGGGCTCGCTAACACGGCCGCCGCCGGTAGGCCGGCAGCTACCCGGTCGCGGCCCGGGCAGCATGCCCCGTTCCCGTCCCCACCCGCCACGGCGAGCCCCGTCCCAGCCTCACCCGCCACGACGGACCCCGCCCCAGTCTACACCCGCCACGGCAGACCTCCTCCCCGTCCCCAAGCGCCACGGCAAGCGTGAGCTCGGCTAGTAGCGCCACTGACCGCCGTCTGGGCGTTGATGTGAGTGCAGCCGACCACCTTAGCGCCCCGGAGCGGCTTGTCGTCGGCCGCCCGCCTTCTCAGCGCCATGATCCCCGGCATCTCTGTCAGACACGGCACACGTCAGGACTGCGCACGCCACGTGCTCTCCCCACGCGCAACACCTTGGTCTACGGGGTCGCTGCGTCCTGAAGGAGGCAGCCGCTGGGTAAAAATGACGGTCTAAATGCGCTTGCATTTCGCCCAGAAGTATCACAGAGGAGAGAGAGAGAGAGAGAGAGAGAGGAGAGAGAGAGAGAGAGAGAGAGAGAGAGAGAGAAGAGAGAGAGAGAGAGAGAGAGAGAGAGAGAGAGAGAGAGAGAGAGAGAGAGAGAGAGAGAGAGAGAGAGAGAGAGAGAGACAGAGACAGAGACAGAGGACAGAAGAGACAGAGACAGAGACAGAGACGAGACGAGACAGAGACAGAGACAGAGGAGAGACAGAGAGAGACAGAGACAGAGACAGAGACAGAGACAGAGACAGAGACAGAGACAGAGACAGAGACAGAGGACAGAGACAGAGACAGAGACAGAGGACAGAGACAGAGACAGAGACAGAGACAGGACAAGACAGAGGACAGAGACAGAGACAGAGACAGAGACAGAGACAGAGACAGAGAGACAGAGACAGAGACAGAGACAGAGACAGACAGAGACGAGAGAGACAGAGACAGAGACGAGACAGAGACAGGACAGACAGAGACAGAGACAGAGACAGAGAGACAGAGACAGAGACAGAGACAGAGACAGAGACAGAGACAGAGACAGAGACAGAGACAGAGACCAGAGACAGAGACAGAGACAGAGACGAGACAGAGACAGAGACAGAGACAGAGACAGAGCAGAGACAGAGACAGAGACAGAGACAGAGACAGAGACAGAGACAGAGACAGAGCAGACAGAGACAGAGACAGAGACAGAGACAGAGACAGAGACAGAGACAGAGACAGAGACAGAGACAGAGACAGAGACAGAGACAGAGACAGAGACAGAGACAGAGACAGAGACAGAGGACAGAGACAGAGACAGAGAGACAGAGACAGAGACAGAGACAGAAGAGACAGAGACAGAGACAGAGACAGAGACAGAGACAGAGAGGGTGGAGACAGAGAGGGTGGAGACAGAGAGGGTGGAGACAGAGAGGTGGAGACAGAGAGGGTAGAGACAGAGAGGGTGGAGACAGAGAGGGTGGACACAGAGAGGGTGCGAGACAGAGAGGGTGCGAGATAGAGGGGGTGCGAGACAGAGAGGGTGCGAGACAGAGAGGGTGAGAGACAGGGAGGGTGAGAGACAGGGAGGGTGAGAGACAGAGGGTGAGAGACAGGGAGGGTGAGAGACAGAGGGTGAGAGACAGAGAGGGTGAGAGACATAGAGGGTGAGAGACAGAGAGGGTGAGAGAGAGAGAGAGTGAGAGAGAGAAGCATCGGCGAGATCCAAACGAATGATCAATAGCCGTCATCTGGGATTAACTCGCTACGCGGCTCTGTCGAACAATTTCACACTAGGGTCTAATCTTTATTCTCGGAGATTTTATGCTTGGAGCTGCTTCATTCGTTTACCACGACCCCGTACCCCGCTCAACGTTCGGAAGCCCGGCCCCACCAAAGCAGTCACCGCCGCCCGACACGGTCCGCCTCTGGCCCGAGGTCGCCAACGCGGCGCCGGCGGCGTCGGCTCACCTTGCTCGGCGATCTCGATCTCGCGCCGGCCGAACGCCGCCTGCTGGATGTTCCTGATGCAGAAGTCGCTGAAGCCGTCAGCGGCCGCCTGGGTCTTTTCGCGGGGAGAGACGTCATCCTCGTCCGAGCTGCTGCCCGTGTAGGAGGCTGCGACACACCAGGGACGGGTCACGCGCCTGGCCACCCCACGACAGCGGCGCCGGACGGCGACGGGGCCGACGACAGCGGCGACGACAGCCGACAACTGACACTGACATCGGTATCGACAGTGATCTCGACGAGACCGACGGCGGTGCGGATGTTAACAATCAGCTACTGACACTTACATCGACAGTGACAGCAATGATGGCGACATGCACACCAACAACCGACATCCCACATCGACATATACGTCGCCATCTACCGCGAATCAAGACCATCGACCACGTCATCTGACACGAGCGCCGCGGCGCCGGTGGACCATCAGACCGAGTCAGAAAGAGAAAGCCGAAGGAGATGCACGAGAGGAAAACACAATAGACATTGCACGGGAACGAGCAGGTCAAGCATTCGTTAGGCGGATGGGCAGAACGGTGACGAGCCGTCGGAACAAGTACCGTGGCGACCCTGCAATCACTCGTGTCCGATCAGTCAGCGGAGTGGCGGACGAACACGAACACCACGAACACAGAGAAGCGCGAGTAACGCGTCGCGCGCGCAGGACAGCAGAGCGACGTCGCTGAGGTAGCGGGGCCCCACGACAGACAACAGCCGACCAAAGCGCCGAGGTGGCGGGGACCCACGACAAACAACAGCCGACATAAGCGCCAAGGTGGCGGGGACCCACGACAAACAACAGCCGACCAAAGCGCCGAGGTGGCGGGGACCCACGACAAACAACAGCCGACCAAAGCGCCGAGGTGGCGGGGACCCACGACAAACAACAGCCGACCAAAGCGCCGAGGTGGCGGGGACCCACGACAAACAACAGCAGACCAAAGTGCCGAGGTGGCGGGGACCCACGACTAACAGCCGACATAAGCGCCGAGGTGGCGGGGACCCACGACAAACAACAGCCGACCAAAGCGCCGAGGTGGCGGGGACCCACGACAAACAACAGCCGACATAAGCGCCGAGCGCTATTTACGAGCCGTTGCGAAGGACGCCATTAACTCAGCGATGATCTGGCTACAAGCGCAGGCCAAAAACACAGCACCCGCCGGTCCAAAAACAAGCTGTGAGCGTGCGCCGCTGAGCCACAGCAGCCAGCGGGCTGGCGCAGCGCGCCAGATTAATTAGTATGGCACAGGCCGCGGCAACTATTAACATTGGGTTACGCAGATATCGGTCGGTGGTGACGGCGGCCACTGGCCGACAGGGCTCCTGACAGGAGCTTCTCACACGCCAGGGTGTGTTGGTCTCAACCCTTACCTTCAGACGGCTTTGGTCGGCACGGACCAGTGTCAGCCTGCATCTGAACCATCATGTTCGTCGACCCCGGCCGCCCCAAGCGGGATCCCTCCTGTATCGTGCTATGGCGACAGCGCCGCACAAGCCACACGCTTGTCGCTGCGCAACTTCGGCGTCCGTCCAGGCTTAGCCGTAACGTCCGTATCGTGTCAACTCCGTGCTGCCGTATATTGCCCAGCGTAGCCTCCAACGACCAATGCGTTCTTACCATTCTCAACTCCGTGCTGCTGCATACTGCCCAGCATAGCCTCCAACGACCAACGCGTTCTTACCATTCTCAACTTCGTGCTGCCGTTTACTGCCCAGCACAGCCTCCAACGACCACCGCGTTCTTACCGTTCTCCTTCAGAAAGGTCTCTGGACGCTCCGCATGGGCGGCGTAGGACTTATAGTGCGTGATGCGTAGAGAACAAGGTAAAGTCCACAATCTAAGAAACATTCTCTCAGTTCAACGGATTACTTGTTCTGCCGTCTTTGTGCCTCACAAGGGTCAGGTTGGCCGGGTCGTTTTTTATCACGTCTCGCCAGGCGCCGGCCGCTCCGACCGCCCTGTCCCGTGCCAGGCTGACACTTCCAGTCACCAGCCGGCAGCTGTCGGCAGCTGACACCAGTTGGCAGCCGACACCAGTCGGCAGCCGACCACCGCGGCTGGGGTCGGGCACAGAAGCTGACCACCTCCGGGACTCGAGCCAAGGCTCTCCGGAGCGCAGTCCCATCGGTCTGCAGCCGGCACGAGCCCCGCGCCCACGCATGCCGTGCCGGAGCGCCGCGCACCCGCAGCCAGCCATCACGCAGCGGGTGGTCAGCACAGCTCCACCACATCAGAATCACCGGCGCCTACGCCGAAAATTCGCCGGAACCCGCTCTACAAAAATATTTTGAACGTCCGATACTCTTCACAGGCTTATTCCAGACGCACGCAACCCATTGCCGAACGGTTCTGCGGCTTCCACTGCTGGAAGCAGGCTTTTTATCACCTTACTTCTAGAATCCCGGAACAGCCCTTTCTAGGTTCATTGGCGACAAATTCTTACTTTAGCATGCGACCATCAAGTTGTCAGCGCTCGCCTTCAGTCATGTCGTTGCCAGCTGACTACAGATCATTTCGAGACATCCCAATGCCAAGAAAGTAAATGGCTGTGACTCTCACTGCTGACAGTCTCAGATTCTCTCTTAAAGCATTCCGCGCCGCGCCGCCGTTATTTTCGCGGACGGTCCACTCAGCGAGCCCCAGAGAGTGATCGGCCGGCTCAGAAGAAGCGACCTACGGCAGCGCGGCGCCGATCACGTCTCTGGTAGCCGGCTGCTGCATCAGCAGAGTGGGCGGCGGCGGCACCCGACGACCGCGCCAGCCTGCTCACCGGCACATCAGACCGGCAGTCGGGCGGAGGCGGGCCGTGCCCCCTCCCTCCCCCAGCACTGACCGGCAGTCGGGTGGAGGCGGGCCGTGCCCCCCGGCTCTGACCGGCAGTCGGGCGGAGGCGGGCCGTGCCCCCTCCCTCCCCCAGTTCTGACTGTCAGTCGGGTGGAGGCGGGCCGTGCCCCCCGGCTCTGACCGGCAGTCGGGCGGAGGCGGGCCGTGCCCCCTCCCTCCCCCAGTTCTGACTGTCAGTCGGGTGGAGACGGGCCGTGCCCCCTGGCTCTGACCGGCAGTCGGGCGGAGGCGGGCCGTGCCCCCTCCCTCCCCCAGTTCTGACCGTCAGTCGGGCGGAGGCCGCCCGTGCCCCCCGGCTCTGACCGGCAGTTGGGTGGAGGCGGGCCGTGCACCCCGGCTCTGACCGGCAGTTGGGTGGAGGCCGCCCGTGCACCCCGGCTCTGACCGGCAGTTGGGTGGAGGCGGGCCGTGCACCCCGGCTCTGACCGGCAGTCGGGTGGAGGCGGGCCGTGCACCCCGGCTCTGACCGTCAGTCGGGCGGAGGCGCGCCGTGCACCCCGGCTCTGACCGTCAGTCGGGTGGAGGCGGGCCGTGCACCCCGGCTCTGACCGTCAGTCGGGCGGAGGCGCGCCGTGCACCCCGGCTCTGACCGTCAGTCGGGTGGAGGCGGGCCGTGCACCCCGGCTCTGACCGGCAGTCGGGCGGAGGCGCGCCGTGCACCCCGGCTCTGACCGGCAGTCGGGCGGAGGCGCGCCGTGCACCCCGGCTCTGACCGTCAGTCGGGTGGAGGCGGGCCGTGCACCCCGGCTCTGAACCGGCAGTCGGGCGGAGGCGCGCCGTGCACCCCGGCTCTGACCGGCAGTTGGGTGGAGGCCGCCCGTGCACCCCAGCACTGACCGGCAGTTGGGTGGAGGCGGGCCGTGCACCCCGGCTCTGACCGTCAGTCGGGCGGAGGCGGGCCGTGCACCCCGGCTCTGACCGTCAGTCGGGCGGAGGCGGGCCGTGCACCCCGGCTCTGACCGTCAGTCGGGCGGAGGCGGGCCGTGCACCCCGGCTCTGACCGTCAGTCGGGCGGAGGCGCGCCGTGCACCCCGGCTCTGACCGGCAGTCGGCCGTCGGCGGGGCAGCCCCATCCCCGCGGAATACGGCGTCGCCCGTGCTTCGGCTATTCGCGGCACGTGATCATGGCATTACGTGTGGCCCGGTCGCGGCGGAGGCTGCAGGTCAATCAGACCCCAGGCGTGCCCGCCCAGCCAGAGACGCATACCAAGAGCCGGCAGCGGGAGCGGCAGCCCGCGGGCGACGTCAGTCTCACGGGACACGTGCTACCTGACGGCACACACGCCCGCGACGAGCAGGGAGTAACCAGACGTCATGCGCTCCATCAGGCTTGGCCTAACAGCGTGGCGCCGGGCGTCGAACGCGGTCAACAAGCTTTAGTAAATTAAAGTAACGCAGGGCAGGACATTCGCCTAATGTACCTATGATTCCATTCGTGCACAGCATACTTGCAGTCAACTCGACTTTTTTCTTAGCTCTTTTCTTAGCTCTTTTATCAACTCTTGGGTTTCACTGGCAGCAAACAACCTTTAACTTATTTTGGCATAGAATATCATAATTTAGGATGTCTGTACCATATGCTATATCCTCTGGTGACATATCCTCTGGTTACTGGCTGAGATTTGGCAAACTTTAGTTCACGATCAACAATATCGTGTTTGCTGCTTTAACTTCAATATCAAACGTTGTGTTTATTTTGCAAAAGGCTTCATAACTATTGCTGCATGCTGTTCATGTTAGTAATCTCAAATGATACCATCTGTTTAGGCATGTTATATTCACTCATATGACCATTTTCATTTGAGTCGTATGACTCACTGACACAACACTGTAAGCAATGATCAGTTCACGATTCAGCTCATGCAATCTACCAAGAATGTGGTTCAGCTCATGACTCAAAGCGGCATTTCTCCTGGTGAGTCGACTCGGCTCACGACTCATCCCGAACGCACGAGCCGATCCATGAATCGGCCCACGACTCATCCCGAACGCACGAGCCGACCCATGAATCAGCTCACGACTCATCCCGAACGCACGAGCCGATCCATGAATCGGCCCACGACTCATCCCGAACGCACGAGCCGACCCATGAATCAACTCACGACTCATCCCGAACGCACGAGCCGATCCATGAATCAGCTCACGACTCATCCCGAACGCACGAGCCGACCCATGAATCAGCTCACGACTCATCCCGAACGCACGAGCCGATCCATGAATCAGCTCACGACTCATCCCGAACGCACGAGCCGACCCATGAATCAGCTCGAGTCGGACACAAGTCTGCTGCACAAGAAACTCAATCTTGAGCATCTGTACGCCTTTTAGGACGGCTTAAGCGAGACGCGAAAAAGGCATACACTCCACACCAAGTTGTGCAGCCCCAAGTACAAAAGAAATCCATTCATTCAATAGAAATGATGCCAAAGGGAAATGAACCATTGCCTTCATTTGCTGAAGGCCTTCTGAAGGTAATGGACACCAAGCGTCCACTACACAGATTTGACTGACTCATTTGGCCGAGTTATTAGATTACATAAATTGACGCGCTACATACATTTTGGAAGGAAGGCAACGAGACTAGCACGTGGTGCCCAAATCCCTTCCTTGTCATATACGCTGTCCGAATGGCTGTGGTTAGTCAGACATAGACATAGAACGACAGTTGACGAGCGCAGCCTAAGAAAATGGCCTAACCGCGTTTGAACATTTAATTTAATGTAACAAAGTCATGCTATATATGTTGCATCTCACTGGTATTCATAGCCATTTCATTTATTTATATCGCTACAAATTAGTTCAACTTTGATTTAACATTCGATTTCACCTTCGACTTAACATTTGCCTGAGGAATCGATCCTACGAGACAACTCCAATTCAGATCTGGATTGGATTTCGACCCCATTGGTTACCAAACGAGCACAATGACACCATAACAGTAATGAAGCGCCACGGCATTACGAACGCCTATGTTCACCAACCCCTCGGACGACGTTGACGCGCTGGAGCACGACAGGGGGGGGGGGGGGGGGCACAAGAAAGCAAACAAAGCGCAACCCGAGCACGCTGACTCCACATACCGACCATCTCGAGTTCCCGGGCCGTTGGCAGCGGCCTCGCCTGACCGTCCAGGCGATGCCACGGCTTGTCTTATTGCCTCCTCCTCGACCAGAGTGGCGTCCGAGACCCATCAGTTATGTTTGCCTATGCTAGCTTCCTACACAGCATTGATCGGCATGGTTTAGTCTAGCGCGGGCGCGCCGTTATTGCCGCCGCCGCACGGCTTCCACGGCGCCGCACCGCACACCGTCACCCCGTCAGCGGCGCTCTTGCCGCCCGTCCGGCCAAAGGCACGGCCGCCGCGCTCACGCCGGCCTATTACGCACGCCGGAACAAATAGCGGCCGGGCAGATCGATGCCAAACATAAGCCAGAGTACAACAGCACCAGCAGTCTCGGCTATTTCCATACTATTGGCGATGGCAAGCCTGTCTGCTCCATCACACACAACGCTTTAACGGGCCAGCGGCTCCAGCGCCCCAGCTCCGGACGACACCTGTCGCCGGCGGCTGACTCGGCTTCCCAGGGGTGGGGGCTCGAGCCCCCCAGCTCCGGACGACACCTGTCGCCGGCGGCTGACTCGGCTTCCCAGGGGTGGGGGCTCGAGCCCCCCAGCTCCGGACGACACCTGTCGCCGGCGGCTGACTCGGCTTCCCAGGGGTGGGGGCTTCAGCCCCCCAGCTCCGGACGACACCTGTGGCCTGCGGCTGACTCGGCTTCCCAGGGACGGGGCCAACGCACAGGTGACGTGCGTGCTGCAGAGGCCTTTGAAGGCCTTCAGTTCCGGCTGTCCGAGCGACCACCGGGCGGCCCTACACAGGCAGCGCACAGAGTGAGGGTCGTGTCAGGGCTTCATCTCCGCTAACCGCCCTGCCGACCGCTGCGATCCTCGGAACCCTTCCTCGATGCACACCGGTAAACCCCATTTCGTATCCGGCCCAGCCAAGCTGTCGGCCCCGCGAGCTCTGACATAGCCGCTGTATACATACAACACGGACTGGCGATGCAACGCTTCGAGAAGCATTACTTCAACGAAGGCGGTAAGTTGGGACACCTTGTGTGCAATGTGCAAAGCGGTGCGGTCCCAGAGTAGCTGCGCCCGGTCTACCGGCGACCCAACCCGGTCTACCGGCGACCCCGAGCCCCGGCGCGTGGAGATCCCCAGCCGCCGTGGAGGCGTCAGGTCCCCAGCCACCAGGCCCGCCGCTCGGTCTACCGGCGACCCCGAGCCCCGGCGCATGGAGATCCCTAGCCGCCGTGGAGGCGTCAGGTCCCCAGCCGCCGGGCCCGCCGCTCGGTCGGCCCAGGCCGGCGTCGGCCCTGCGCGCTCGGAGGCGGCCAGCGGCGGACCAAGGCCGCCCAACAGCGGTCGATGGCGGTGAAACGCTGCCGGCTGACGGCACCCGGTCACACGCGCTGGGCACGGCGCCGTCCGCTGCCGCTAACCCGCCGCCGCCAGCTGCCGCCGGCCCGCTGCCGCCGGCCCGCCCACCGCCCGCTGTCGCTGGCCCGCCGCCGCCCGCTACCGCCCGCTGCCACCGTCCCGCCTCGCCCGCTGTCGCTGGCCCACCACTGCCCGCCGCCGCCCGCTGCTGCCGGCCCGCTGCCGCTACCCCGCCGCCGCCCACTGCCGCCGGCTCGCTGCCGCTAGCCCGCCACCGCCCGCTGCCACTGCCGCCGCCGCCCGCTGTCGCTGGCCCGCCGCCGCCCGCTGCCGCCGGCCCGCCGCCGCCCGCTGCCGCCCAGCTCAGAATCGCGCACGGCCGGACGGCAGGTTGGCCTTTTTCGCGACGTGCTGTTCTGGCGATGAGGCCACCGGCGCTCCATGCAGTCCATAAGACAATTTACTCGCGCTCCATGACAGTGACCCCGCAGCACACAGGTTAACTACTTGGAAAAATACCTGATGTTCGCCGCACTTGAAGCTACTACCCAATCCAATTGCAGTATTTTGTCATTAACCGCCAACGTATCCCGACTGCAAAACGTTCGTAACATGTGTTTTAAACTGAATTGCGTTCAGCGCGAATAAAAGTTCAACCTGAGAAGCGAACTAATGTTTTCCAACACATGCCGTTCAAGATTGCCCTAAGATTGCAAGCTCGCGCTTGGTTGCACCGTTCCAGCCTCCTCTAGCAATGTCCCAGCAACTAGTAAAGCAATGTCCCAGCAACTCCTCCATCACAAATGATACGCTCCCTCACAACTATTCCCGCTCAAGCCAGGCTTCGCAATCCTCATTTTAATTCACAGAGCGCGCTGAGAGCTCAGAGGCATCTGACACGCGAGAACAGAAAACTGTCAAGCAGCACGCTGGCAAAGGTCGCATAGCATCCTCGAGGAGCTCCAGTCCGTGCAGCTGAAAATGCTTGCTGTGACGCACTCTGCGGTTCAAACGCCACGCCTTGATTGCACAAATGTAGCTTACATCAATGTGAGTACCTATTGTTATGAGCAGTACCAATGGGAGAGTGCAATAAGCAGCATGGCCCGTGCAATTTCTGAAACAGAAGCATCCTCAGCTGATGTCGCATCTCTGGTCCATTGCATCCTTAGCCAGGCCATGAACTCATACGTCGCCACGTCATGTGGCAACCCTCAAAATGGTGAATGTGAACAACAGTCGGTGCTACAAATCACTGCGTTGTGGTACGTTTCTGTTCCTTAAAAAGACGGGTTCAGGCGATTGCAACGAGTCAACAGACCCTGATTCATAAAAGCCTTTCACGGAGCGACACTCTAAGATAGTGGTGCCCACAGCTGCCACCGCCGTGACCTTTCGAAGCAGGGGCGCAACTCACCCGAAATAACAGGAAGCGCTTACAAAAACCACCCACACGACGCCATCACAACAGCGCGGGGTCACCCACAGCAGCCGCGGACGCAGACCACTCCAAGCAGTCGACACGAGCCTGGCCGCAGGGCCGGAGCGAGGCGGTCCGCCGGCCGCAGGCCAGCGAAGCTACAGCGGCGGAGGGCGCGGTGCCGGCGACCCGGGCCGAGCCAGCCACGGTCACGGCCACCGTGGCCAGCTGCGGCTGACCCGGCCCGGCCAGGTCAGGTCAGCTCAGGTCACGGATCGCCAGACGGGGAGGGGGTGTGAGTGGTGAGGCCCCTAGGTAAAATGTAACAAGGCCAGAGTGTACGTACTCTTAAATTAGAAACCGACTGGTCTCAGCCGAAGCAGAGCACTTCCTGCGCCGGTCTTACGTTTAAACAATGCTGGTGACTTTTTTGCTGCAGTTTCTACCGCAGAGCCCACTTAAACATCGTGCTGTAGGCTTTGAGGCCATAAGTCAGCCTGGTTTGCAGATACTACATAGCATACGTGAGAAACAGCATAAATTTGTTCTTGCAAGATCACACGCCTATTGCTTAACCAGCTGTTTTCCTAGGGGACGCTTCCGTGCCCGTACGTGTCTGTACTTCGCCACAACTCCGGACCAAACCGTGTGAGCC
The DNA here is from genome assembly GCF_011947565.3 of Pollicipes pollicipes. Classification (NCBI taxonomy): domain Eukaryota; kingdom Metazoa; phylum Arthropoda; class Thecostraca; order Pollicipedomorpha; family Pollicipedidae; genus Pollicipes; species Pollicipes pollicipes. The sequence goes on along the minus strand of NW_023596225.1, from coordinate 11,607,332 downwards.
ATCTGCAATTTGCAGCGCTCTCAAAAAAATGTTCGAGACAGATTGCGTCTCTGTGTCTGTGTGTCTGTGTGACTGTGGGAACCACGCGACACTAGCAGCGCTTTCAAAAAATGTTGAGAAATTTGGTTACGTTGGCCAAAGCTAAGTTGCAAAAGTTGGTCAACTTGCACCAAAACTGTGGCCGACCTGAGTATAGCAAACCTATTTTCTAATTTATACCTGAGTCACGTCGAAATGACGCCACAGAGCTGCGGACTGGCGTTCTTTGTCCTCCAGCCGCTTCCTGATCGAGTGTTTTCACGAGCCGTGAACTCATGATGACCCGATGAATCCCACGTCATTCTGGTCACAAATCGGCCTCTGGTCACCCTAGGTAACGTTAAGGTGTCGTCACAAAGGCAAACGCTGGAAGCAGCTTCTGGCTTCGGAGCCTGTTTCGCGTTGATGCATGTGTGATGCCAGCGAGGGCGTGCTGGTCTTTCAGCTTGTTTAGCTTGTTCAGTTATGAACTACCCCGATCTGGCTTTCACCCGGACACTCTCAAATTATTGAAATAAGTCGATCTGACACGAGTTTGAAGACTTTACTCCTTTACGGGAATTGGAGAATGCCATGAACCTCACTTAAACCCCCTATTCTAGCACATCTCCCAGTCAGCACATCAGGGGACATCGCAGCTGGGCGAACAACCAGGACGGACAACGCAAGCCCGCGCCGGGGCCGGCGCGCGCGGCCCGGCGTCTTACACGTGTCGGAGGCCACCGAGACGGTGGAGGCGCGCCGGCCCTCGCGCCGCACCGGCGTGATCGGCAGCGAGAAGCGACGCACGTTCGAGCGTTTGTTGAAGCCAGATGTGAGCTGGATCTGCCGGAGACAGTGGCGCCGTCAGCCCCGCCCGACCGGCGGCGCCGCCCCCGCGCCGCGAAGGGTGGGCGGGCGCCATTCGACCGGCCCTCCAGCCCAGGCCGGCCGCCTCTCTACCCCCACCCAGTCGCCCCTCCATCCCCGCCCGGCCGCCGGGCGTTCCTCGTCCGCTTGGCCCTCCAGCCCCACCTGCTGCTGCACCAGCCCCGCCCCCGCCGGATCTCCCACCCACCTGCTGCTGACCCACCCCCACCCCAGGCCCGTCCCTCCTGGCCAGCACTCCCACGCCAGCCCAGCCCGCCAGCGGTCGGTCCAGGTCGGCATTACAGGCGCCAGATCCCAGAACCGCATCAGGGTCACGCTATTGTGAGCGGCGAACGCGTCGTTGAACCTATGCCGCCGCATACTTCATCTTGTGGCGCGGGCAAGCCAGCGCTGACAGGTTCAGACTGGCGCCAGTAAAATCGCGCATCGCAGCCAGGGCACCATCTGGACGGCAGCCAGCCATGCAGGTGGTGGCTAGGACTCTTGGAACGAGGTCACGGGACTGAGTAGCGTCCGGAGGATGAAATGACGCCCGAGGAAAGACGGCTGATGTTCGAGGAGTGGACTGATGTCCGGAGAGGGACCGACTGACGTGCGCGAAAGGACAGACGGATGTCGGAGGGAGGACATTGAGAGTTTTTGAGTTTTGAGGGCGGGTCAACTGCATTCGTTACTTGGGCTCTGAGGGAGAGTAGCCTAATATCCGAGAGGACAGACCGATCTCTGGCAATGGATGTGTTCCAGGCATGGCAAATCCCAGCAAATGTCAGCTTCCTAGGGAGGCCGACTATGAGGGAGGGTCGGTGATCAGCAGCGCAGCGGCACTGACCTTCTCGCGCTCCGGCCCGCTGTCCGAGTCGTCCGACATATCCGAGTCTGATGTCACAGCACACCTCACACGTCGCGCGTTCTTCCTCTTTGGCGGAGTAATCGGCACGGTGCGCGACGCGCTCACTACAGCAGCGCTTGGCACCGGTGATATCTGTTAGGACACATTGGCACGGCTTGACTGGGGGTGGTGGCGGGCGGTCTAAGACAGGTAGTGGTCACGACCAGGCGCAGGTGATGCGAGACCCAATCTGAACAAGCACGTGCAATGCCGGAATGGGCGCCAGCGGCGCGTGGCGCAACAGAGCGGGCCAATCGGCGGTGCATCTGGGGCAGACTGGGGGCGCGCCATCTCCGCCGCGCCCCGTCCCGGTGGACCCGAATATATCCTCTATCGACGTCGGGGGCTGAAGCCAGCGGGGGACGGGCCTCGAGCGGCCGCGCGTCCGTACCGACACGCACAGAGCGCGCCGGCAGCTGTCTCCGTCGACGCGGAGAGTCGAGCCGTCCCAGCCGTCGACGCGGGCGGGCGACACGCCATCACACCGCTCCACACCGCGGAGGAGTCGCCCCCAGGGCTGGAGGCGACGAACCCGCCCGGGCGCGCCAAGACGCCGGCATTGATTTCAGATACAGAATGCCGGCCGGAGAGCGAGGTGCGGGAAAGGCGGCGCGGCCCGGGTTCGCAGCGGCACGGGAGGGGCACCGCCGCCCGGGTTCGCAGCGGCACGGGAGGGGCGCCGCCACCCGGGTTCGCAGCGGCACGGGAGGGGCGCCGCCGCCCGGGTTCGCAGCGGCACCGGAGGGGCACCGCCGCCCGGGTTCGCAGCGGCACGGAAGGGGCGCCGCTGCCCGGGTTCGCAGCGGCACGGGAGAGGCGCCGCCGCCCGGTTTCGCAGCGGCGCGGTAGGGGAGGGGGGGGGGGGGGGGCGCCGCCGGACTGAGCTCGGCGACCGAGTGCAGCGGAGCGGCTGACTCCATCAGACGCGTCTGCAGTGTTAATGCTGTACCGTGGAACGTCCAGACGTGGCGCCGTAAAATGCCCCGAAATAACGACTTCAAGAGCAGAAATAGCAATTGCTGGAAAAAGCAGACTGGTGAACGTTCGAGGAGCTCCATACATAGAAGCTGGCAACAAATGGCAAAGCAAAGGAAACTTAAGTCAACGTCAACGGACGCAAGGCCGAGAACGTGGCCCCGATTTTGACAAAGCGCGGACCATTGCCCGCCCCATTCGATGGCCGTGGACGATCCAGAGGCCGTCAGCGCTGCAGAGGCGACGACCACTCGGCCGCCGCTCCAGAGGCCGTCAGCGCTGCTCGCCGGCCGACTAATGACGGTGTCCGGCCTTGTTAGCGCCGCCGCCGCGCCCGGGGCGCCCGGGACGGCCCACGGTCTCACAGCGACGCCACCCTGTATCTGCAGCCTCGAGGCCCGCGCCCGGCCCCGACTCAGGGCCGGCCGTTTGGACACGGCCGGCGACGCTGCCGGCCGGCTGGCGGTGTGTGACCGGGCGCGCAGCTGACTCAGCAGCGCCCTGCTCTCAGCTGCTGCCACCACGGCCGAGAGGCGAGCGCAGCGGAGCGCCGGACGGCGGGCGTCCTGCGGGCTGGCCCGGCTGGGGAGTCCTCCCACCCAGGGAGCGCTCTGGCGCGGCGGAGCGCCACACAGGTGGATGGCGCCATCCGGTGTCCTATCACACCGAGCCCACCGGCCGCCGGCGTCCCGCCGACCCAGTTTATGACTTGATTGCACCGCCCTATCCGTCGGGCCACCCAGTTAATCCCTGTGTGGTCCACATTCAACTGTGTACCATCGTCAATATACGGCTTCTCTCAAGAGCCCTAAGTCTAAAGTCGAGGGTTAACGGCAAAGAAGTGATCGTGATGTCTCGGAAAAGCCGAGCAGGCAGCGCGAGCTACGATGCACCAAATGAGCGAAAGCGTCCAGGTCTCGGACATTCGCGAACGCGTATGCATGGGGCAGTCACTACCACTGGAGACTTTGAAGCTAGACATATTACTAGTGCTGGGCCAACAGGGGTTTCTCCTGATGTGGCATGGCGTGGAAAGCATCGCATAACTCTGCAGACAGACCACACAAGCATCGTCTAATCGAGATTGTCGCTGCGCAAGACATGCGAACACGAGCCATGACCCAACAAGTGAAGTCAGAGCAAAACGAAACCAATGAGTCACACGTGCATGAATAGCCGATGTAACCCAGTACATTGTCGGATAGCCTATCAAACTGAAGAACAGTTAGCGACCTCCATATCGAACCCACGCAAGCATGCAATTAAAATCGCCTGTTTCTCCGACTGAGGGCGGACCAAACATGTGCTTGACCTAACCGTGTCTGCTGTTCTCTGACGTGTCACTCGCACGATGTGCAGAAGCGAGCGGCATATGTGCCAGCAGTTCTATTTCGAGCAAAGAAACGACCGCGATTATTTCAGCACACGCCAAAGAGGAAAAGCATACCACTTTTTCTGCTTGCTTCGATGCACCCACCTGCCCGACAATGCAAATCAACGTGTTTCCCAGATGACCTAATAGGCCAATTATATGTACGGCAAATACAGTCACTGGCACGGACCAAACGGCCCGCCACCAACAGACCCAGCCATGTCACACACCACCAGCTTCAGGATGGCATGATATGACCCCCGCCCAAGCCCAGCCCGGGGCGAGGGGCTGGGACGGGACAGCAGCCGTGCAGCCGTGCTCACTCAGCGTGAGAAGAGAGGGGAGGGGTGGGAGACGAGGCTGATCCCAGCGACAGAGATCCACGGCGAACGGCGGAGAAAGAGGAAGCGACGGGATCCACTCCTGATCCTGTGCGAAACGCGGAGGGACTTTCAGACAGCCCCGAGCGGCCTGGCGCAGTCGGCGACCACACGGCAGGCGGCCTGGAGCAGACGGCGATCACACGGCAGGCGGCCTGGAGCAGACGGCGATCACACGGCAGGCGGCCGGCGCAGCGGCCTAAAAGAGACGGCCTACCGCAAAACACCTGGAACGCCACCACTACTGCCGCTCCTTCAGGAGGGACCTCAAGACCTCAGCATCGCCCTCTGGTGAGAGAGCGGCTACAACTCAGACCCACGCCTGCGCACGAACACGGCGCCTTCGCGACGGCCCTCTATAAGATTATCCGATCGAATCAACGCCGCCCAGACGCTGTCCACTGGAAATCGTGTGCGCCTGCGACCGACCGTTGACCTCCCGCAGTCTCCAGTCAGGCGGACACCGGGGCAGTGTTGAGCGGACCCCTCCAGCTGGGTCCACCCGCCGCCACGCGCCACCGACCGCCACTCAGACCGAGGCCCGCCACTGCTGTGACGCGCACCAGATGTATTGCGCGTGCCGCCAAAAGCGCTCGCCACCACCACCACCACCAGGCCGGTGCTGGCCGGAGCAGGAGCCGGAGCCAGCGGCAGCGGCGGCACCGTACCTTCCCGCGCCGACACCCAGCTAACACTGCCGACGCGCTGCGGCAGCCCGGCGGCGGCGGCCGGGTGGCGCAGGCCGCGCGCCCTGCGGCGTGCCGATATTAGAGGCGCGTCGCGCTCACCGCGCAGCCGACGAGAAGAAGTTGAGCCGGCGCCTCGGCCGCCGACCGGCATTCAACCTCGGATTTGGGCCGGCGAGCAAACTTTGACGGACGGTGATTTAGAAAATGACGAGGCGCGGGCAATCTGAGCCGGCGCCAACAGCGGCCTGAACGGTAACGCGAGAGTGATGGCTAATCGATGTGAGGCAGGGCGTTGGGTGGGCATAACGGTGTACAGTGAAAACGCTGGTCACGGTGCGTTATCCGTTCGTAATGTTTTGTCACGTTTTTGCGTTACGTTAGTATCGCGAAAAAGTCGCAATACCTGTATCTGGTGGCAAAATTTCCATACCACAACACGATGTACGTCACATTATCGCCACGCATGAGATTACAGAACCCTCGGCGGCGATCGCACGGCTGGTCCTGCAGTCGTATGTGAAGCCCTGTCGGTTCCCGGATGGGAGCGTCGTTGGATGAGCGGAAGATAGGCGGCATGATATGCCACTTCAGCCGCTTCCCAGTGCCCTCAGTCCGCCAAGCAAGCGACCATTCACCGGCACTAGGCGCTATCTGTAGGCGTACCTCTGTGCCAACCGCTTGGTCGTATGGCGTCCATCAGCACCCGTATTCCATGCAGTTCCACATTATCGAGCTACGCATCGCATCAACGCATCGCACCATGTACTCCGCACCAAGTACTCCGAAATCGGGTATTACTGCTGGACGGGTGTAACTCACTCGCATCATGCATAAGCCCAAGTGAGTGGCAGTGACGGCAGCGACGATCTCGTCACATCATACGGAGTTGCCACAAATGTTCACTTCACTCAGCCGCCCCACCCCCTCATGCAGTTAAGAGGGGCTACTAGCCCTCTCCGTTGTTTGCAACGTACTTCACGTACTGCGACAGGTACTAGCGTTACCTGGCTCCACGAATCAGTGGAGCAGATCAGACCACTCAGTTCAGTCAAATCGGAACAGGCCACTCAGATCAGTCAGATCAGAGCAAGCCACTCAGATCAGCCAGATCAGAATAGGCCACTCAGATCAGTCAAATCGGAACAGGCCACTCAGATCAGTCAGATCAGAGCAAGCCACTCAGATCAGCCAGATCAGAATAGGCCACTCAGATCAGGCTAGTCAGATCCAGATCAGATGAGACGGCGGCCACAACTGCCTCGCAAGGAATTAAAGAGCTAATATGTCAATGTACGCATGATAATGTTGACCGGCGAGGCGTCTTGCACGGCGTGAGAGGGCTGAAGTCATAACGTTAAAATTAACGACCATCACCATGCAGATGAAGTCCAGACGTAACCCGCGCGTTTGGTTTAGGATGCAGGGGTGTGTCGGTGTCGTGGCCACTTTGCGCCCACCAAGACGTAACCCAATGGAGCCGGACGCATTTGGAAATTCCTGACATGGGTCTGATTAATGGCACATCATCATCGCACGTCCGTCTGTAATGAGAGTTCGGCAGGCGGATGTTCACTGATATGGCGTCAGTCAATAATTCAATAATTCACACATCGCGTTGCAGGACAAATGGCCGGCTATGGGCCTGACCACGACCGGAAACGACAATCGACGAAATAGATGAATTCGTTAAGTCTTGTTTTTGAACGATAAAACTGAGAGCGCATATGAATAGCATGATCTAATGCGTGTAAAAAGTAACCACAGGCTTAGGATTCACAACAACTGACAACAAGCTCCTAAACATATTCGGTTTCAATAACACACACGCACGCGCCCTCGCCCGCACACATAGGCATGCATACATATATACATGCATGATATACATGTATACAAGCATGATATACATGTATACATGCATATATAAACATTATATATAATGTATACATATATACATACGTGATTCACGATGCATATACACGATGCAATGTGCATGTGTGCGTGTGCGTGTGCGTGTGCGTGTGCGTGTGCGTGTGCGTGTGCGTGTGCGTGTGCGTGTGCGTGTGCGTGTGCGTGTGCGTGTGTGTGTGTGTGTGTGTGTGTGTGTGTGTGTGTGTGTGTGTGTGTGTGTGTGTGTGTGTGTGTGACTGCTTTTTGCTAATTTTCGTTACTACCTGTAAACCCTGGGCGCAAGGTACTTTACAAACCAATTTAAGTTTTTGGCGAGTGACCGACATACTGTAAAATACGTCAAGTGGATATTGGTCACAGTGAGCTGGACTGCACGTTTCATCTTTCTGCTTAGGCGAAGCTGTTTACATTCGAGACCGCTCTTGAAAAGGTGACACGCCCGCTGGTCTGCCCTCGCTGGCGCTCAAGCGCGCGCGACCGGCTGCACCTGTCGACCCGCATTCCTGTCCGTGTGGCGACGGTCATGTGCACGCAGGGAATGAAGGGCAAATGGGAGAGAGTTTCTCCCCCGTCCAGAATTGTTCATCTAGTGTGTTTGTAACGCTTGTTGTTGTTTTTAAATGGGGTTTACGGGCCTGCCAACTGCGGTGGTCATTTGGCGCCCATAACGAGTTATGTTTTACCTAACTAATGAACCACGTAAATGGCCCCAAAGTTGATGTGTTTGAGAAATAAAGACCTGTTGAGATTCAAGAAACTGTGAGTTGTCTCCCAGTATGTTCAAGAGCGTCATGGGCGAGTCATGTCGTCCAAAGTGACGTTGACGTTCTTCCACAATGCGCGGACCCGAATAAGCACGTGGCGAACGGTGACGATAGCACCACATCGATGGCAGATAGGTTTATCGACTCCCCCAACATATAGCCGTGGGTTGCGTACGTGTGTCCGACACATAGTCTGCAGAAGATCACCTCTTCTCGCCACACTTTGCGGAAACAAGAGAACCACTAACCCAGCGGGGGTTCTATTGCTTTAAGTTTATTACCATCTGTCCAACCCCAACAAAGCTGCCCCTTGACGTACAGGACGGTTTTTATTGCAGGGTAAAAATATCTAGCAGGGATAGAAAGAGAACGCACACATGGAGCTAGCGCTGCTCGCCTGACAGCCGCGTCAGCCAACTCGGTACCTCGATTCCAACGGGACTGGGGATCCAACATTCCGGCTCCGGATCCAACTTTCTTTCCGGCCTGATCCAGTTGAGTCAGGCGTACTCAAATGTCCTGTACAAGATGACATGATGGATGAAAAAGACTGCAGACTAAGAATGCTGCTCGATGAGCCCGTCAAAATGAGATGTAAAGGTTCATCGCCGACTTCAATGAAACATAGCGCCTTAGTGATTGCTATCAGCTCCGATGCGAACACCGACGTGTGCGGAGACAGTGGAACGACCTAATGGAGCTGCCGCTCACAACACAGCCTACACTACCAGAGGCTTTAAAGCCGTCCGTGTAAGTATGTGCATAACCCTCACATGACGCCATACGCTCAAGCGCCACGGACCTCATCATTTTTAAAAATGACATTCTTTTTTCATTTCGGTCAGCGATGTGTCTGTTGAGGGTAAGGTCAAATGCCAGGGAGGAGCGGAAAGATCCTCGCTTCACCCTTCAAATGGAATTTCGTTGTCTTGCATTAGTGTGTATCCGGAGGCCAAAGGTGACAGCATGCGCCCGAGGTGCATTGCGAGCAAAAGGCACAGCAGGCCGCGAAAAAAAAACGTTATATGCCGGATACGACGGGAACTGACGCAGCTTCAGTGCATAACGCAAACCGAGCATTTTCCTCCTCGCTGACAGAGGCGGGTCGTGCTTCTCCACAAAGGCTTTGGGCACATGATGTGTGGAAAGCCCCTGTGACGGCACGTATAACAGCGTGATGGACGGTGTCAATGATGCGTTTCGTAGATTTACACGCGCTGGCATAAATAAAAAATGCAAAGTCCAGCTAAAATTGTATGGTTGCGCGATACCATAGCAAAAGCGTACTCCGATCTCCCCCATGCGATGCACGCAAAACACATATTAGTATATTCAAGGATCTAAAACAGCGTTCGCGAAGCTTCTTAATATGTACCTTAAACGTTAGTCGACGGTCAAAGTATACCCTAAGGTAACTGGCCACAGATTCAGTTGGAAAGCGTTTCCCATACAGACGGATAGACAGGTCACCGCATTGCAGGCTGCGACAAAAATACATGGCTACAGTCTGGTTACTTGAAAACCTAAACCCGTTCGTGGTACCCTTATCGGTCCCACTTCTCGACACGGTCCACACCACCTGGAGTTGCAGCTCCATCGATGGTGCTCTCGCTACGCTAGTCCAAGCGGTAGAATTATCAACGAAAGGGGCACGATCTACACACTGCGGCAGCATAACCCCGACGTCCTTAATCATAACGGCGAATAAAGCTACACTGAGGGCGCCACCATGCAGTACACCGTTAACTTGGCGATGCCTCTCAGAGAGCGTGTTCCTGACACGGACACGGAAAAGCGGTCAACTAAAAAGGTTTGAATATAACTACCCATATTGTCACGTATACCATACCTATATAGCTTGAGATGAGTGCTCTGACACCAAGTGTTGTCATAAGCGCCCTGTATGTCGAGAAAAAAGGACGCGTCTTTGTCTCGATTTGCTTTAAATCCCATACGAGTCGCAGTGGCAAAAAAAAAGATTACCCACAGTGCTGCGATTCTTTCTAAAACCGCATTGGGCGTTGTAAAAATGACATGTTGTCCCCCAAAAATCAACTAAAGCGAGCATTAACCATCGTCTCCATTTTCTTTGAGGGTGATGAGGTGAGACAAATGGGTCTAAATTGTAATGGTTCTAAACCGCTTTTACTCCGTTTTAAAAGGGGAACGACAATAGCTTCTCGGCGAGAAGCTGGGGGCGCCTCTGTTCCAAACCGAATTATAGACCGCTAAAAGAACGCGAAGCACACAAGGCGGCAAATGCTTGAGCAAATGCGTTTGTAAAATGCGTTTTTAAAAACGCCGTTATGTTCTAAAAACCAAGTTACACAGACATTAACCACCTTTTCTATCAACTTAGAAAGCGATGAATTGAGAGAAATAGGTCTATAATGTAAAGGATCTAGTCCGCTTTTACCCGGCTTCAAGAGAGGCACGACAGTAGCTTCTCGCCAAGAAGCTGGGAATTCACCTTCGGTCTAAAGCGAATTAAAGATCGCTAATAAAACGCGAAGCACGCGACGCGGCAGATTCTTAAGCATATCATTGTGCACAGTATCCGGACCTTCTGGCACGCTGCGAAGCTTGGCAATTGCCCATTCCAACTCGACCAGGGTGATGGGTCACTGTAAGAGCGTAGTTCACTCGTCCAAACGTCCACTGCGGATTGCTCACATCACGCTGGATGCTGCAAAACTGTCGCTTTCTGTTGCCACTTACGCTACGGTGGGCCAGCGCCCCGGCAATTTCGTTCGCAACATCCAACGGGCGCGCAATGGCCTGTACGTTCACACCTAGTACCGGAAGAGCTATGAATGAAAATGCCCCGGTATACGCCTGATCCGAGCCCAAACCTGCGATGTGGGCGTGAACCGGTCCAGCGTGCTTACGTAAGCGGGTCAGGAAGCACGCTTCGCCTCCCTTACCGTGCGCCACGCAAAAGCTCCCGCATTCTTAAAGGCCATTAGGTTTCCCACACTACTCCTGGCGTCAATAGCTCGAAAGTAACATTTACACACCCGGATAGTGTTTTAACACTCCTCCGTCCACCACGAACCTTGATGGCGTCGGGGAGTACCAGAAGTGTGTGGGTACAACTGTTGGCACACTCTAATAGCCTGTGAGTAAAATCATTGAAGGGTGGCGCCCTCTCGGGGTCAGTTACAAAGGAGTGTTCAAGGCTAGTCACGAATTCGTACCAGTTCGCCTGCTTACAATGCCAGTGCTGAGGCCAAACGCCCAACGCTCCACCTCTCTTAAACCGGATCCACACTCTAGCGCCAACGTCCGGCCGGATGACATTCTAAAATGTGTACGAGTGTTCAAAATACATAGTGAGGCACCATGCAAACATTACGACACAGCTTCCACGAGCGGTCGTGATGTCACGTCCCCATGCAGTGGGGACGTGCAGCATCAAAATCGCCTAGGAGAGGTGGCGGAGAAAGTCCAGACAGCAAACATCTCATGTGTACCAACGGAGAGGCTATGCCTGGTGAAAGGTAAAGCACACAGACAGTGATGTGACGTTGATTGAAATAAAGCCGCACGGCTACAGCCTGAGGCGTGGACCGCAAGCTTAACCTCCTCGCTGGCACGCTATGATGAACTGCAAGGAGGACACCACCGTAAGCAATGCTCTCCGTCAACACGTCGTTGCGAATCATCGCACATCCCGTCAAAGAACAGCAATGCTCAGATGTTAGCCTTGTCTCTTGCAGCGCTACAGCTGCAGGAGAGACTTGGCTGATGACAGCCTCGAGATCTAGGGCGTTCATCCTTATCCTCTCCAATTCCAATGTAGAAACGCCTGTAGAAGAACGCATTAAAAAGGCGGCAAGACGCGAAAAACTAAAACCAGTCCCGGCTTAAAAGAACTCGGCTACGAAAGTTGCAAGACCAGACGCCTCAGACCGAGAGATACGGCTTAACTACGGAGGGCCACGTCCTACCCTAGGACGAGTCCTGGGGTTCCCTCCATCAGATGGGGCAGGGTGGCACGCTTGACACCAGCGTACCCAGCCCGGGGTGGAGCCGGGGGAGGGTCCATCGGCGGGCCTTTACTGGGGTTCGAGGGGCCAGTGGGGCCTCTACCGGCCTTCTTGATGATGGTTCGGGGGACGGGCTTTTTGTCTGCCCCAGACAAACGGCTTGCCGCCTTAGCACACTCCAGCCCGGCCAAGCGCGCACGCTTGGCATCGCGGGCGGGCCTGTCCGCCTCGTGGCGCTCCACCGTTTCCAACGCTCGTCCAAACGCACTTTCCAGAGGCGTCCGAGGCAACGAAGGCAGCGCCGTGCCGAAACGGAAGCCGACGAGGGCAGCGGATTGTCCGGTGCGGGTGAGGGCGGGTGCCGCGAATCATGGCCGCGTCGGACCACCGTCCACCCCTCCTCTCCAGAAGGTGACAGCGGCACAGGGGAAGCCGTTGGCAGCGTGGACGCTGCCGAGCAGGCCGGTGTCGGGGAAGGAGCTAAGGGCCCCGGCTGGGCGCCAGCCGCCTGCCCTGCCGGCACCACCGAGGGTCCGTAAGACCTCAGAAGCGAGATGAGCTGAAGAGCTAACATCTGGTCGATTGTAGTGGGCCGTTGTTCTGAGCTCTTGGCTTCACCTGCATCGGACGTTCTGGGGTGACTAGCCTCATATAGTTGTCATGCTTCGCGAAATAACATGTTTTCAGCGGTTTTCAGCGAGACTATTTCCTTCTCTTTCGTGAATGTCGGACAGCTCCGGTCAAAGGTCGCGTGAGGTGCCTGACCAGCGCCTCAGTTCACACACCATGGCTGCACAGCGTCACACTGGTTCCCCTCCACGCTGGAACGACGCACACTTGCCGCAGGTTGGTCTGTTTCGGCAGTTCGGCCTCGTGTGGCCGAAATGCTGACACTGGAAACACGCATACACTCGAACCTTGACGACAGTATAGCCAACACGGATGTCTGAAGGTAACTCTGGCCGGTCGAACGTCAGAATAGCGTTGTTGGTGGGTATCTGGTCGCCACCTCTCCTTACCATAATCTGGCGCGCTGCGGCACCTCCAAACACTCTCAGCTCCTGGACCATTTCGTCTTCACTAACATCACCACTGTGATAGCAGTTAACGGTGCCCAGGGAACAGTCTCACTTTTGACCTTCGGTCGTGGTGGTATGTACAAACTCAGTGGCTGTCATGGCCCGTATCACGTCGGCACCGTTGGAGAACTCAACCTCTATGGCACCGTCTCGCAACTTGTCGCAGCGGATCGCGTCACCAAATCTGACGAGCCCGTTCCGGCGTTGGAACGCGAAAGGGATGACAGACTCTTCACATCACTTCGAAATACAAGGATTCGTGGGGCAGATGAACTTGTTTCCACCCTGTGCCCTGAACTCATCGCAGTCCGTCCCCATTTCGGAGCGCGGGTGTGTTTCGGATTTACAGAAGCGATATACGGTAGTTTTAGTTTCGGTACCAGGGCACGGAGCCCGACTGGGAGACGGTCCAACACTCTCTCGGGAGGTGGTTGCCGCCAGGGCTAACCCGGTGCTATACGGGGCGAACAACGCCTCCCACACGGCCAGGTGTAACCTGGGAGACTCCTCCCAGTCTTCACCGTGGTTCAGCGCCGACGTCCCTTTGACCCCTTAGGCAGCTGCGCGCGGCGAGGCGCCCCAAGCGGAGACCCGCACGGGGCACCCAGCCGCAGCGCGAGCGACAAGCCGCTGGACCCGTATGGGACCCCACGGGCCCCCGCACCCCGGATACTCCAGCCAAAGTGGAGTGCTGGGACGCGCTGTGACTGACCGCACGACGCGCCCCTCAGCCACCAGGATTCGATTAACCCGGGGACGCGGACGAGGGGGCACGGCAACGCCGATAAAACAAGGATGAGGAATGGTGAGAGGGCCGGAGGCGGGAATACGGATAGTGGGGAGGGAGTACGCGGGACAAGGAGCTGGGGCTCACGTACCGGTAGGGTCGCTACGCCCTGAAATGATCAGCTTGCGCTGTCCACCCATTACCGGAGCTGGAACCTGAGGGGGCGCTAGTGCCCTACACCGGCCGAAGCCGGTGCTCCTGCAGGGTGTTGGTAACGCTGCGTCGTTGAGCTTCGTTTCCAGTCCCCATACATACTGTGCTGATTTTTCGAAATGAGGGCGCTGTGCCGACTTTTCAAAATTAGGAACCCCTGAGTTTTTATCTTGACCGAATGGTAATGACTCCATTTGGCTCCCAATGCGACGTTGCGGAGAAATCGCGCATGATCCTATAACTTGTACGATAATGCATCAAAGCCCATGCCGCAAAAATTTCACCAAATGCGTTTCTTGCTGGCGGGAACAGCGTAATGCCACGATCGACACTTCGTGCAAAAATCATGCTGTTCCTTTGGAATATATCCCGGCCAGGACGAGACTGCTCAAAAGGAAAATCATTAAAGTAATGTTGGTTCGCCCTGCGCCCTCACATATACATGCACATGCCATGTGCATAGCGGGTCCACAGTAAGGCGACACAAGTACGGAAAAGAGAGGTCATTGGAGAAATTAAGCAAGTGCTTTGCCGTTACCGAAGTTCAGTTACACGCAGGCATTCTGAACATGTCTTCAGTTACACGGGCTTTCATGTTCGTGCCCATAACACAACTGCGAATCACGCCGTCTGTTCTCCGTACTGCCCCAGCTACCCACCCCCAGTAAGATAAGATAGCGAAGTACGGGCGACCTCGGACAACAAGCTGCACTCTCCTCCTTGTTAACGACACAAACAAGCCATCCACCCAGACGTCCGTCACTCAGACGTCCTCCGGCGGACAGCTTCCCTGTCGCTCAGACCTCCTCTGGCAGGCAGGCATCTTCCCATCCCTTCAGAGGACCGGCCGGCGGCGGACTAACGACCCGCGCTCTGACCAGCAGCCGCCCCCCCCCCCCCCCCCATTCCTCGGCAGTCGCGTCCCTCTGCATCCTCATAGCGTAGCGACTCACCAAGGGTCGCTGCGGTCAGCGGCCGGGAGCCCACCTCCCAGTCGCTGTGGTCAGCAGCCGGGAGCTCACCTCCCACACGCTGTGGTCAGCAGCCGGGAGCTCACCTCCTAGCCGCTGTGGTCAGCAGCCGGGAGCTCACCTCCCAGTCGCTGTGGTCAGCAGCCGGGAGCTCACCTCCCACACGCTGTGGTCAGCAGCCGGGAGCTCACCTCCTAGCCGCTGTGGTCAGCAGCCGGGAGCTCACCTCTCAGCCGCTGCGGTTAGGGCTACGCCAGAGCACCAGTGCAGCCCTGACTGGCTTCACTGTGTGGGGTGGGTCTCTGTATCGGGGGCGGCCCAGGATGGCCGCGGTAATACCCCGCCATCTACACCAGTCCTCAGTCTTAAAGCTCCGGAGTGCCCAGTCACCGCCGAGACGGCTTCACCCAAACCAAACAGATCTGCCGACGCCGGACGCCGTCATCGCCGGGCGCCGCCGCAGCACGAGGCGCTGGGAGACCCCGCGCCGGCCGGCAAGCAAACCGCGTCCTGGAGCGGTCAACGGTACTACCGGAACCTTCGGGACCAGCAGGACCACCGGAACCACCGGAACCTTCGGACCACCGGAACCACCGGAACCTTCGGACCATCGGGACCACCGGGGCCACTGGGACCACCGAGACCACCGGGACATTCAGGACCCTCCGTTGGCGGGTCGCGGCCGCCGCTCGTTAGCGGCCATCAGCGGCGCGCGGCCACCGAAGGCCGTGCGTGTGCCGGGATCGGCACGCATCGACCGGACCCGGCCGCGCTACTCGGGCACGTCGGAGGCGGGGGCAGCGGGCACGGCGACACGACGGCACGGTCGCGCTCGGAAGAGCCGGACCGCGAGACATAGGAGCCGAGGATCCAGACAGAGGATCCAGACAGTTCAGGCGAGTATTAATAACACACTGGGTATGGAAGATAGAACACTTCCTTCATCGGTGATGCCTTGTTTCATTCTATCCGCGCAGTCATCGACCCTCGTTTTATTTTTCTGATCCAATACTTGTTTGCAGTCCGATCCCGAGACGTACGGCGGCTAAACGTGAACCCCGGCCGCACCAGCTGGTGAAGTGCCCCGGTGATGCCAGATTCGTCCGTCAATAATCGACACGGTCCGCCTCTCCGGACTGCTCAAAACCTCAGAGATATTGGACCCAAGAGCTAGAAAACTTCAGCAACGTATCGCGTTCCGCCAGCTACATCTTTCTGCCTCAGGCCACAGCCTCTCTCTCACACATCACATGTGTCTGGCTGCCGGACGTCCGCTCTCGGCGGCGTCATATTTCTGCCTCAGGCCACAGCCTCTCTCTCACACATCACATGTGTCTGGCTGCCGGACGTCCGCTCTCGGCGGCGTCATATTTCTGCCTCAGGCCACAGCCTCTCTCTCACACATCACATGTGTCTGGCTGCCGGACGTCCGCTCTCGGCGGTGTCATCTTTCTGCCAAGTTTTATCCTCAACAGCGTGCCTTATGGGATGACAATTTACCTTCACATGCTGTAATGATTATAGTGGCAATCCACTTCGGCAACATTTACGGCCACACCACGGCAGCCGATACAGTATTAAGTGCTTCGCACCACATGTTTAAACACCACAATTCCGTGGCCTGCATCGGCTGGTGTGGAGAAGGCCCTGCTAACAATCGCCTTTCCCGTCTCGTTCTCCACAAAATCGACTTGGGACAAGTCTTGACCGGGCCAATCCGCTCAGGACCTGTACTCCGTCGGAAGGTCTAGGGGTGTCCCACAGGATGCTGTACTTTGACGGGCATCGCATGGTCATTTTTAAGCGACGAAATCCTTCACTTCAGTTTTACACGTCTGCGTGACAGTGCGCCACGCGCTTTTATTAAGGAGGCACTTCGTCGCAGGCACAGCTCGCGTCTCTGGCACGTCCCGCCCGTCAGCGGGCGGCTTTAGCGGCGGCGCGCGGGCCACGCGGCGACGCCGCTAGCGGATTCCCCGAACCGCCCCCCGGCGCCAGTCTGCGAGCTCGCCTGGGACGTGCCGCACGTCGGCGCCACCCCACGAGCTCGCCCGGAAAGCACCGCACGTCGGCGCCACCCTACGAGCTCGCCTGGGACAACCGCACGCCGGCGCCAGCCCGCGAGCTCGCCTGGGACGAACCGCCTGTCAGCGGGTGGCTTTAGCGGCGGCGCGCGGGCCACGCGGCGACGCCGCTAGCGGATTCCCCGAACCGCCCCCCGGCGCCAGTCCACGAGCTCGCCTGGGACACACCGCATTGCATCAGACAACGGCGTTCACCAGGAGAGGTCTCTTCCGGCAGCGCCACAGGGACGGGCGAAAGCCACGCCGAAGTCTGGCAGCGGAGCCGCGCAGTGCCGGGAACGATAACGCTCGTGCACTTAGCGGGGGAAGCCTTCCGACAAAAGTACTCGCAAACAGATGGCTTCACGCCCCGAGATTGTGGCGCTATCGCAATCATCATCAGCCCGGCTCTGCCGCTTCTGATCCGCCCGCCCGTGGACCTTCGATCCTCTGATAACCACCCTTCCCCACCTTCCACCCCCAAGCAGTCGAACGGCGCTGAGCGGCCGTCACAGTGGATTTAGAGGGCCACAAATAACGGGTGGGGCAAGAGCTGTCGCTGCCGGTATCGATCGCTGACGAGTGCTTGCGGCTGGGGCCGAATCGACTGCAACATGTTCTTATCCCTGATTAAATGGGGTTCAGCATTGTCAAGTTATCATAACGCATTGACGGCCTAAAAACGTTGGCAGCCTTGAGTGGGATGTGACAGTTAGGAATGCTGGTAATCTCCACATCGTCATCAATATCTACGTCTTGTGCCTTGACAGGCTAACATTTTAAGGCAACGAGCGGAACCATTTTGTCAAATATTTGTTAATTACAAAAATGCAGCATCTTAAAACACTCAAAATACTCGAACATTTGAAGGCTGAACTATTCAGGACGTCTGGATCACTTTGCAATTAAATATAGCGGTCGACAGATCACATCTCAAACGCATACTGTATGTGTCAGATGGGGACAGATGGCGCGAACATGAGGTCACTAGCCTGTACACAACAGCACCACATCAACCGTCAATTTAGGCAGCGAAGGATCAGACGCGACGGCGGCTGGCATATTCTGAGCATACCGCACCCCGGCAGATCAGACAGACGAGCGCAGCACACCGGTTTGCTATATGAGCGCCGTGGGCATCGCTGACAACAGACGTAGGAACATCGAGGGAAAGGGGAGGAGAGGATCTACAGACAAACTCTTCTTCCAGTTAAACCATTTCATCATCATCACGCTGCATCATGGATAAACAGCAAACAATCGCCAAAAAAGCGGGGCCAGTTCCCCTCCCCTCCCCCGTCTCCCTTCCTATACGCCCCTGTGGGTAAGCCACACATCCCAAACCAGTGCCCTGGTCAGAGCTCCCGTGAATCACCAGTCCCTGCCCCTCGCCCAGCTCTCGACGCCGACTCTGGTGACGTCAGCGGCCGGGTGACGTGGCTGGGTGCGCGCCGGTCGAGCCCCGGCCGGCCGGGCCGCAGTGTCTGGCGGCCGTCGGCGGCGCACGAGCTCGGCCCTCTCCTCCGGAGCGCAGTCATGGCCTCCAGCTCCACGTACTTCGTCGGCATCGAGGGCGGCGGCAGTCACTCAGTGGCGCACGTGCTGGACGGCGGCGGCGCGCTGGTGGGCACGACGCACGGGCCCGGCACCAACCTCTACCTGGAGGGCCTGGACGAGACGATCGGCCGCTTCCGCCAGCTGGTGCACGACGCGCTACGCGACGCCGGCGTGCCGACCGACACGCGTCTGCGCGGCCTGGGCATCAGCTCCAGTGGATGCGAGGCGGAGGAGACGGTGCGCGAGCTGCGCGGCCGGCTGATGGCACTGCACCCGGGCCTCACCGACTGCTGCGTCGTCTGCAGCGACACGGCCGGCATCATGGCCACGGCGCTGGACGGCGGCGGCGTGTGCCTCATCTCCGGTACCGGCTCCAACAGCCTGCTGCTCAACCCGGACGGCAGCGTGCACCGCTGCGGCGGCTGGTCCTACATGCTCGGCGAGAAGGCCAGCGCCTGGTGGATCGCCTACCGCGCCATCAAAGCGCTGATCGAGGAGGAGGACCACGTGCGTACGCCGCCGCACAGCTCAGACACGATGCGACGCTGCATCTTCGACTACTTCGAGATCAGCGACCGGTTCGGCCTGCTGGAGCACGCCTACACGAGTTTCTCGAAGGCGCACTTCGCCGGCCTGTGCCGCCACCTGGCGGGCGCGGCGAAGGCCGGCGATCCGCTCTGTCGGCAGCTGTTTGCCGACGCCGGCCGCTGGCTGGGCCGCTTCATCGTGGCGCTGCTGCCGCGCGCCGCGCCCGCGCTGCTGCGGCAGCCCGGTGGCCTGCGTATCGTCGCCGTCGGCGGCGTGTTCAACTCGTGGCCGCTGATGCGACAGGCGTTCGTCGACGAGGTGACGCCCCACCAGAGCTCGTTTACCCTGCTGCAGCTGACCGGGTCACTGGCGCTCGGCGCCGCCTACCTGGCCGCCAAGGAGGCGCGCTTCGACCTACCTAAGGACCTCAGCAAGAACTCCAGCCTGCTCTGCCAGCGCGGCCAGTGACAGCCGCCGCCGCGGCCTGTGACAGCTGCCACTGCCGCTTGAGGTTAGGGGACATGGCCAGATCGTCCGCGCTTATGTATCGTATAGTGGCGCGTCGGTCAGCGCCAAACGTATAACGTTTTGAAAATAGAAAATACAGTCTTTGTTTAAGTCATGACCAGCAATCCACCGGAATCACCACGACTTGTTCGTCCTACTTACTGTGAAAGCCCCTTCCTGGGTCGCCGCAGTTACGTGCATTTACAAAAGGCGCACATCGTATGCGCCTATCGTCACTGAAGTAGCGCTCTCAGCTTAGTCAGACGGTAAGTGCGCAGGAGGCGCTGCCCAGCTCATCGGGCGCCGTATCAGTGCTGTGGGCGTGGTGGGAGTGCGCTCAGTCGGGGCCGCTGCGTCATGAAAGTCCCCACCGCGAAATGGTCACTTCGGCATGCCCTTGAGACCTGGGGGGGGGGGGGGGGGGAGGGAGGGGCATAGCTCTCGGTACATACATGCATCTGACTGCGCCCGCGGGCTGTGCTTATGTCGCACCGTCGTGAGCCGCCACAGAACGCTAGACCCTCGGTACAGTACCCAACGGCTTCAACAAATCGCAGCTACAACTCAACTAGACTGCCTGCGATTCGGTCGTTAGCTACCCGTTTTATCTTCTTTAGCTGAACCATCGACACAACGAGTACCACGCCACGGTACAGCATTCTCCGGAAACCTTCAACTTCCGATGGGATCTGGACAACTTCCGCCGCCCGCAGCCCCAGCGTGCTTTGATGAACTCGATCCAGCGAGATCCCGTCAGATCCATCAGCTTGCCGCCGCGCCCTCCCGCTGCGTGTCATTGCTGCACGGTCCTCGTCGCTGTTCTCTGACGCGTGTTACCACACTGGGTGACAGTCGCAAAAGGATTATACTGTGATGAGATCCTGCGTGTGCGCCACACATGGTGGCTAGGCGTGCACGCTCTTCCACATGACCCGACTGGACGGGCAAGCTGCTTTTGAGTGCGCATTCTGAGTGAGGTTAGTCACGTCTGCCGGGTTTGTACCAACGGTGGGCCTCTTCCTGAATAAATGGAATCAGCTCGGTCCAGCGCACCCCTCATTTGAAGTTTGACACCCACAACAGCCGTTACCATGAAACGAATCCACAAACTTTCCACGCAAGGCCCAACGACCGACACTGGATTTGCATCATGGATATTTAAAGGAAATGTTTCACGTCAAGCGCCAGATATGATGAAATAAGCTCACTGGTAACTACTTGTATACTTTTAGGTGGAAAAGGCTGCTCTAGACGGCACCATTTCTCGGTTAAGTAAATATGCCCCTCAAAACGTCATTGCTTGATTGCCATCATACCCTGAAACACTGATTGAGAGCAAATTGATCAGTCATATCTTGAAATCGTCCTTACGAACGCCAGATATGAGCGACTCGGCGATTACATTTTCTTGTTCTTGACTGGCGCGTGGCCAATGAAATGGCAGAACTTGAACGGCGTTAACGGAGCGGCGTTGAACGGCCGCTTACCTGAACTGTAGCTGTCGTTGGAGGACGCTGACAGGGAGCGGCTACGGCCGCTTACCTGAACTGTAGCTGTCGCTGGGGGCCGCTGACAGGGAGCGGCTACGGCCGCTTACCTAAACTGTAGCTGTCGTTGGAGGACGCTGACAGGGAGCGGCTACGGCCGCTTACCTGAACTGTAGCTGTCGTTGGAGGACGCTGACAGGGAGCGGCTACGGCCGCTTACCTGAACTGTAACTCTCGTTGGAGGACGCTGACAGGGAGCGGCTACGGCCGCTTACCTGAACTGTAGCTGTCGTTGGGGGACGCTGACAGGGAGTGGCTACGGCCGCTTACCTGAACTGTAGCTGTCGTTGGAGGACGCTGACAGGGAGCGGCTACGGTAGCGGTTCCGGTTTCGGCTCGCCACCCGAGCATCCTGCCGAGCACGGTAAGGTCAGCGAGCTACGGCAGCTCGGGGGCGTGCCTGGCATGGCCATCCTGCGCCCCGCGTGATGGCCGGAAGTGTGAAAACTGCAGGCGTGCAAGGCCTGCAGAGCGGGGAGCACACAATCAGAAGAGCTGAGCTGAGTAGCGTGGGCAGATCGTGTTACAGCGCTGAAGGAATAAATAAAGAATTGAATGAAATACTGAAGCCCTGGCCGGATTAGTAACACTGCTATATAACCAAACAGCGGCAAGCTGTCGAAACAACATTTCCAGCATTCTCGATTAAATCTTCCAGTCGGCACAAACAGCAGAACACGTCATCAACGCATATTACACACAGGGAATGACAAACGGCACATCTACATCACATTTAGATGGGCCTGCCCTCGGCGCCAGGATGGCCCCTCCACACCCCTCGGCAAGACCGCAGGGCACCACCGCCCAGCCACTGCCATCAGTCACGAAAGCGTGGCGGAGGGGGGGGGGGGGGTGACTAGTCAGGATGAGACGGGTCAGCCCCGGACCGGCTGCCGGTGCCCAGTCAGCAGGTCAACAGGTCAGCACGGGCCAGGTCAGCCCCGGACCGGCCGCCGGTGTTTGGTCAGCAGGCCAGCAGACTCGTGTATTAACCGGCCGAGCGTGCAAGTCGGGTGGGTGGAGATCACGCCATCACCGCTCCTCAGCCAGGGCACCGGCAGACTAGGACACACCGGACTAAGATCAAATAAGAACGGTGCATTTTAAATCACCAACTACGTAAACAGTCACGCCGCATAACGTACAGCATGACCTTGCTAGGTCAAACTACACCTTGGTAGATTAGACCCTCAAAGGACATGTCAGGGATGTTCTCGAAATGCATACATGCATATATCACCTGAGCATGAAGCATAGTCTTTGGCACATTTCCCGTGTAAAATAGAGCTTAGGCCCGTGTATATATATATATATATATATATATATATATATATATATATATATTGTAAACGCCAACATAACAGTTATCAAGGTCCACGTGGCTGTATCTGCCACTCGCGTAGGTGCAAATGCTCGGCCACGGCGAGATGACTGGGGCCCACTGCAACATCGCAGTTTACAGCTAGGCAAGCATACGTCTCACCGTCCGGGAGGTCATAGCTCTGCGACATATCGCGGTTGATTGGAGTTATCATTATCATACATCGGATATCGTCCGAAAAGCCCACACCCAGCTGTAAAGCTCTCCGGATCAGACGACACAGGGCGTGCAGCCCCGTTCATTCTTGTGTTGTCAGCATGACGTCACGTTTCGATAGAGCATGTCTGGGAACGCTTCCAAGGTGCAGACGATAAATTATCTATCTTTCAAGGGACTGGGCTGGTTTAACAGGTTAGCATGCACAACCAACGCCTCAGATACGACACTGGTTGGGCAGACTACATAATCAGTCAGGCGTGCCCGGCGGACGCATGGAGAAATGGGCGTCAATCAATACACTGTTAATATGTCGTTTATACGCCCATCATGCTTCTAGTTTTGTTTTGTTTAGCTTTGAGGACTGTGCCACAGCAGTTTGGCATATGTGTAATTGCAGTATATGTAGTTTTGAGCAATATTTTGTTTAGCACAGGCGGGGGAAGGGTGACCAGGGTCAACAGTAACCGCCGTTTTGAACCAGATTTAGACCAACCCTGTTTCGTCCCCCCCTCCCCCTCTCCCTAGACTTGTTATTGCACCCTTCCCGTTTTTCGACAGTATCTACCGAACCGTTCTGTGAATTACGACCATACTTTGCTCAGGTACGCTTCCAGCCTTTTACACTCGCCTTCCGACTCCTGGCTCATACCATGGCAGGTCACCCAACCATGACCCTTCCGTCGCAGGTCTGCACGGCTGCGTGGAAAATCGGCCATACGCCATGCATTTCTGCAGGTGTACACCAGTCGTGTTAGTGGTTTTGGTGGTGTCTAGAGTTGAACCTTATCAGCTTTAGTCAGCGCACAGAGCTGTTACATGACCCGTCACGACTACAGCATGTTAAAGGTGACGCTCCCGTCATGCATCTGGAAGACCACGTAACGTCAAGTCTAAATAAAAAACAGCCAAACTGTGCGTAACATTTCGCGGTGGGCACAGAGCATCGTCGTACATGGAAGGCATCAAGTGCAGCATACAGGTCAAGGAAGGTTATCAAATGACTCGGGTGGCCTTGCATGGCCCACTGGGAAGAAAGGGCGTTAAGCTTTGACTTCATGCGTATGCGGAGTTCAGCTGGATGAAGAGTTGCGATGAGACGGCAAAATTACGATTTGATCCTGCTTCAACCGACTAGACACGTCAACTATAACAGACAGCCCTGAAATGAACTAGACACGTCAACTATAATAGACAGCCCTGAAATGGATTAGACACGTCACCTATAACAGACAGCCCTGAAATGATTTTCAAGTATTAAATGATCCAAATATCCTTTCCTCCGTGCAGCGCTACAACAGCGCTCAGCGCACAGTTTATGTTTCTGCGCATCGTCTGTGGTATCGAGATGCAGTGGTATCGCCCCTTCCCCCCCCCCCCCCCCTTCCTCCGTGCACCGCCACAACAGCGCTCAGCGCGCAGTTCATGTTCCTGCGTACTGGCGAGACTGGCGATGTTTAATGGTCCCTTGTCTCCAGACGACACTCAGCCACGCCTCCTTGAACCATGTATTTGATCAGGTCGTTTGCCGTTGACCAACAGTTAACAGCCGTGTCAAGCACCCTTTCCGTCCGCATCCCCGAGCACCCTGCCGGATTGGCGTGGCGCCATGGCCGACCTGGCCCGACCGAACCGGTCTGTCTGCATCAAATGACTGCCTGTCGACCCCACCAGCAGCCAACGTTGTGGCATGACCACCGAGGACGGACACAGCAGCGCGGACGGCAGCTGTCGGGCGGCCACCAGGGACGGACACAGCAGCGCGGACGGCAGCTGTCGGGCGGCCACCAGGGACGGACACAGCAGCGCGGACGGCAGCTGTCGGGCGGCCACCAGGGATGGACACAGAGGCGCGGACGGCAGCTGTCGGGCGGCCACCGCTGCCTTGTGGCGTCCGGGGGGTGGGGGGGGGGGGGGGTGGGGGCAAGGCGGTTTGTCACCCCGCCGGACCACATGCTAGCGGTCAGCAGCGATGCCTGTCTGGGACGGAGCCTCGCGTCACGACGGCGGCCCGGGCGGGTTCGGGGGGCTCGGGCGGAATGGAGGCGGGGGGGGGGGGGGGGCCTGGGCGGGAGCGACAGCCGGCAGAGACGCCCCAGCCCACAGGGCTGGTAACCTGACACGCCGGGTGCTGGCGCTGTGACCGGAGAGCGGCGCTTGCGGCGGAGCCATCGCATGATGCAGCATCGCCGCCGCAGTTCAGCGTGTACCAAGCCGGAGCCGTGCCAGCTACCTGATGGGGGCTGAAGCAATGTTGAGCGCGCTCTGGTCATGTCGGATAGGAGCGGAGCGCGTCCGAACTAGAGACGTTAGGTTTGGGTATCACGGTGCCGGCAGTCGGAATAAAGCAGCAACGGATGTGTGCCGTATTGTTCAATTTGACGACCCTGAACCTTGCTGATATCAGGGCATTTTGCCACAGATCTTCATAATGAAAGCCGTCACAGCGCCAGAGCAAAGCCTGGCTGGCTTCAAGTCCGTTCTGCAGGCTGATCAGTGCTGACCAACTGACAGGGCCGTCAGCACCAGTGGTGACCTTTCAAACAGCTGACACATACCCACAATCCCGCCAGCAAATCACGCATCTGTCATGTCACTGTCACTGACGACGAGACGTTTGAGCAGTCCCATGCTAAGTGTGGCGCAAGAAAATAATTGCCAAATATCGACAGCAACAACATCCGCAACCGTGGTCAGTAATCACTGATGGCCTTTACGAACGCTAGCCGAGCGCATCGCCCGGCTAACGTAAGTCACAAGCACTTAATACATGCAGCACACCTGCGACATTACACGCGCTCCCACGCGCCCATACATCAGCCGGCGCCAGATGTACCGGAGCTGATCCGGCGCGTGTTCTGAGCACCGCGCGGCCCCGCTGATCCCGGCGGAGCTCACGCGTTCGCGGGCCCCGCCCCACTGGCCAATCAGTGGCGTGGGAGCAGACAACGCAGCAGGCGCGCTCGGCACACAGTGTCATCGGTCACGGCTCCACTCTCCCGAGACGGAGGCCGCCGCGCGGTGCTCACCAGCGCGACCAGAAACGTGCCTGCCGACAGTGTTCGGGGTACCGCAGCCGGACCGCGCTCGGCTGCGCGCCCATCCAGGCCCTCTCCGAGGCCCCCGCTAGGCGGGGCTCGCTCGGCTGCGCCCCCATGCAGGCCCTCTCCGAGGTCCCCCGCTAGGCTGGGCTCGCTCGGCTGCGCCCCCATGCAGGCCCTCTCCGAGGTCCCCCGCCAGGCGGGGCTCGCTCGGCTGCGCCCCCATGCAGGCCCTCTCCGAGGTCCCCCGCCAGGCGGGCTCGCTCGGCTGCGCCCCCATGCAGGCCCTCTCCGAGGTCCCCCGCCAGGCGGGGCTCGCTCGGCTGCGCCCCCATGCAGGCCCTCTCCGAGGCCCCCGCTAGGCTGGGCTCGCTCGGCTGCGCCCCCATGCAGGCCCTCTCCGAGGTCCCCCGCCAGGCGGGGCTCGCTCGGCTGCGCCCCCATGCAGGCCCTCTCCGAGGCCCCCGCTAGGCTGGGCTCGCTCGGCTGCGCCCCCATGCAGGCCCTCTCCGAGGTCCCCCGCCAGGCGGGGCTCGCTCGGCTGCGCCCCCATGCAGGCCCTCTCCGAGGTCCCCCGCCAGGCGGGGCTCGCTCGGCTGCGCCCCCATGCAGGCCCTCTCCGAGGTCCCCCGCCAGGCGGGGCTCGCTCGGCTGCGCCCCCATGCAGGCCCTCTCCGAGGTCCCCCGCTAGGCGGGGCTCGCTCGGCTGCGCCCCCATGCAGGCCCTCTCCGAGGTCCCCCGCCAGGCGGGGCTCGCTCGGCTACCCGCCCAAGCAGGCCCTCTCCGTGGCCCCTCGCCAGGCGGGGCTCGATCGGTGCGCTGACCCGACTCCGCCGCGATGCACGCGTCGTGGCGCGTTAAACTGGGTACCGTACCGTTCGCCACCGTGTAGCTCAGTCCGGCCACCCCGTAGTATCAGATGAGTGTGAAAACATTAGTGTTTCCTCCCAGCTATTCGTTGTCCACACTCCGGAGTTCTTTAAGTTTTCGGTCAACTTTCATTTAGCAGTTTCAACACTTTACAGTTCAATATGATGATATTCCACCGTCCCCGAGCACGGCCGCAACAACTGACGGCGAGACTCCGCCGTCATGTCGACGCCGCAGCTCAATTTGGAACACCGTTCGATTCTAGTTTCCAACGCCGGCCAGGGTCGAAGCAATGCGGCCGAAGATGACTGGTGCATGTGATCTCGAGCCTCAAAGCGACGGCGTACGCACCGGCACTAAGACCTGGTTTTTACTTTACATAGCCCGCCAAATCCCAAGCATAAAAGACAAGCAGGCTGGAGGCCGCATTCGAAGCAGTTATCAATTTCCACATTTTCTAACAGCCCGGTCAGATTTCAATAGCCTGATCGTCATCTAATACCCCCATCCCATTTTCCGGCTTGGAGCCAGCTGAGGCCCAGCAGGCTCTAAATTGGCCGCTCTCTTGCATTTCATAAACGCCATATATCGTTCAAAGCTGCACAGATTCCGGCGGTCACGCCCCTGCATGGATCCCGGCGGTCACACCCCTGTATGGATTCCGGGCCCCTGCATGGATTCCGGCGGTCACGTCCCCGCATGGATTCCGGCGGTCACGCCCCTGCATGGATCCCGGCGGTCACGCCCCTGCATGGATTCCGGGCCCCTGCATGGATCCCGGCAGTCACGCCCCCGCGTGGATCCTGGCGGTCACGCCCCTGCGTGGATCCCGGCGGTCACGCCCCTGGACCGGCCCACAATGCCGGTGTGAGGGAACGTCACATGGTCCAGATCCGACACCAGCACATCCGGGGTGGTCCAGCACTTGCCGTTCACATCCAGCAGACACCCTCGTGAAGCGGGTTTCTGACATGGCACGTGGCATGGTGGCTCTAGCTGAAGACCAGTTGTCGTTGACAGCATCAAACAAGCTAAAACCTTAAAAAATATGTATGTAACATTACCGTGCCGCACGGCGAGAATCTGCTGACACAGAGATATCACTCAAGCCGTTGGGCGGCCATTTATCAAGCATCCCCCCCCCCCCCCCCTAGCCTTTAGCTAATCCGAGATTTACGCTGGGGATCCCTGACACCACATGATGACCGTTCAGGTTACTCCGAACTTCCCGCAGTCTCCTCTCCGCGGAGCGCGGACCTTCCGCTGTCCACCTACCCCCCACCGAGACGCGCGATCGGGGCCACTTACACTGCGTGGACGGCGCTCGGTGGCCGCCTTCTCGTGGAGCCGGCGCCACGCGCCCGCGAAGCGTTCCGTGGCCGTGGAGAAGGCGGTCGCTGCCGGGCCGCGCGCCTCCGTCCGCCAGTGACTCGCTTCAAAGGCCGCCGGCAGCCGGCCGGGGTCACAGATCGCGACCGAGGTGCCCCCCGCCTCAGCGGCCGGCCCCGCAGACCCTCCGGCAGGCAGGTGCCAGGGGTCACAGATCGCGACCGAGGTGTCCCCGGCCTCGGCGGCCGGCCCCGCAGGCCCACTGGCCGGCAGGTGCCAGCGGTGGCTCGAGGGTGAAGTCATCGCAGCAGGAGACGGGGGACGACACTGACGCGCCCCAGCGCCAGCGGACGGCTCGATGGACCAGCCAATAACTGATTGACCATAGCGTCGCATAGCAGGCTCAGCCCCGTACACGCTGCCGTCATTGGGGCTGTTCTGTGATATAACCCGGCGCTGGAGCCGCTGAACTAATTGGGCTGGACCCGTGGGCAGCGGGATCTGACCGTGACGACGCAGCTCATCCCGGGAATGTGGTACGGCCCAGTAGAGGCTGGGGAATAGCGCCAGGACGAGGCAGAGACAGGCTGGCACGTCAGGGGAGCAGGGCGTGGCGCTACGAAAACACCAGCCGATGGCAGACTCTGCAGCCTCGCAGGCAACGTAGACACATGGGCAAACTCTTAAAAATGAGTTGGATGAGTTGGAGGGGGATATGAGTAGTAAAGAATTGCGAACCCTCCCCCCCCCGCTCCGAATACGCCGATAACGGGTTTCTCCACGAGTTTGGTCCACTTTCTTTTTAAATTTGGGGAACAGGGGCCCTAATCCGAAGGACGGGGGACAGGGTCCCTAGTCCGAAGGACTCGGGCTCCCAAATGGACAGGGGACTACAGCCCAGCAGAGACACATTCAAAGCTGGTTCCTGAAGATTGCACACACCCACACTGGGAAACCGCGTGCCGCCCACGCAACACGCCGCCCGCGAATCAGTCATGCAATTTTAACTTTTCAAAGCCGTTTCCCCCAGGCTGCGCAATGGTCACGCCAATTAACAACCGACCTCCTCCAACACTTACGCCGCTAACAACTTTTCGATTCAAAGATTTCAGTATGATTCGCAGACCCCACCTGAGCGTTACGTTACGCTGTTCAACTTTCTTCCCCTTGTTGCGCAGCGGTTACGCTCGGTTGCAACCTCTTCACTCCTCCATGCGTGCGAAATTTGCGGGCGGCCCCATAAAAATAAAAAGACACTGTGCCCGAGGAAGCCAACATTAGCTTACCACCATCCTGCTGGCACCTAGCGGTCAGAGGACGAACTATAACTTCCAAAATAGGAGCGCACAATGGATCACCCCCGGTATCGCGATTCATAGCCCGTAGCTTTTCTCGCAAGTGGGAGCAGCAGGAATCACACAGTCAAGCTGTTTCACATCTAATGAGTTTGTCCGGGCAGCGAAGCGTGCAGAGAACGGGGGTAAGTCATCGTGCACGTAATCAACACCTCGCATCTCCGAATTCAGCGCGGCAGTGTTGCGACTGTGGGTCGAAAGCATCATTCAACAGGCCCCCACAAACATCACCCGAGAGCCATTAACCAGACCCAGGTATGGCGCTTTGGGCCCTGAGCAAGGCGGCTGGTTATAAAAGAGCACGAGACCCCACGAGGTCATCGCTCGCTTGGCTCGCTGCTCAACGCCTGGATGAAATATTATAGCACAGGCCCTTCATACTGTCTCCGTACCCACACACCTGCCCCCACCCGCCTACCGCAACAGTTACGAAGGTGTACCCTCGTGGTCATGCACACACGTCCTCCAACGGCGTTGGTGACGTCAAACTCGGCAGGATATGCGCGATACAAATATGGTATTAAGTCGACCTCCGCCACACCAAACCCGTTTGCAAGAGCAGAGAGCACGCGAGCTCTGTACAGAGTTATTGGCTCGCAACTGCTCAAATGCATCCATGTCGATGTTTTCTCTCCACTGACTATATGATGGCTAGATTGCTGTTCGAGATGCCTACATAATATTCTTGTGCTGTTGGAAACAAATGCATTACTGTGGACCCTGCAAGTTTTCAAAGAACATGGCTTTAGCCGCAATTCTACGCACATAATGCATACGCCACCAGCAAACGGTATGCTGGTGTATTTAGGGCTCCGGCACCGGCACGGCACGACCCCGGCACGCGTGTGGAGGATCATGCAGAACAATGTATTGCACTGCATTCTACGAGCCAGCATGGTAACACGTAATGGCGACAGTGAATATCACCGTCGCGGCGAGTAAGAAGGCTGCAAAAACACACACCATGGTTCAACAGGGGTACGGGTCAAGGATGTTACGATGCACCACATAGCACACGGCTGGTAGGATTTAGGCGTGGGGTGCCGATAACGTGTGGTGGGGAGTGTTCCACCACGTTTGGCGCCGCGCTCAACAACGTACGCTCAACAACGTACGCTAAGCATAGGGTAAGACGGGATAAACGTACAAGTTACATCGAAAAGGTAAAAAGGACAAACACTCAAACACCGAATGACAGACTTAGCGAGCTCTAACGTTACCGCTTTTTAGGGGAATGCTCCAAATTTGAAGATAATAAAGCAAGCATCAGCTATGATTGGATACGCTCACAAGTATAAGTATACTTTTAAATGAAAAGACCCTAGTGAACACGATGTCCCTGTTTACCAAATATACAAAACATCGATTGAGAGCCAATTGCCGACCGTTACATCTGGAAATCGTGTTCATGAACGCCAGACATGAGTGACTTGACAGCTATATTTGTATTTGCCTTGATTGCCACATGGTCAATGAAATTGCAGGATATAAACGATGTTATGGTGTCATGGATGTCTAGGTGACCTTGAAACAATCCTCTCAAAAAGGTTGCGCATATTCACTGCACATCACGCATGGTAAGTCATATTCTGGGAGCGTGTCAACAGAGAGTAGCCATCGCAGTTCACGAAGCGCAGGTGACCGTCAGATACAAACAACTGCCCCGCGAGTGGGAATTACGCGGAACACTCTCTCGTGTTCCAGTAGTCCCGCCGCCAGCAGTTCTCGGCTCGTTCCCATTTCTCAGGTCATTCGGATAGGCGGCCGTTCTGGTGACGGGGCCGCGTGCAGTGACTGCTGCGCGGCGCGCGGAGACCGGTCCGGCCCGGGGTCACACCCGAGCTGGCCCGTCACTGGCTCAGCAGGAGGGACTCCAGAGGTGGGTTGGCTCCAGTCAACAGCCAGCTCACCCCATCATCGGCCCGTCACTGGCTCAGCAGCAGGGACTCCAGAGGTGGGCTGGCTCCTGTCAACAGCCGGCTCACCCCATCATCCGCCCGTCACTGGCTCAGCAGGAGGGACTCCAGAAGTGGGCTGGCTCCTGTCAACAGCCGGCTCACCCCATCATCGGCCCGCCACTGGCTCAGCAGGAGGGACTACAGACGTGGGCTGGCTCCAGTCAACAGCCGGCTCACGACATCAGCTGCCTCGCCCGAATGGTGTTCGATGAGTCCAGCTCAGCTGGCTCAGCAGGAGGGACTCCAGGGGTGGGCTGGCTCCTGTCAACAGCCGGCTCACCCATCAGCTACCTCGCCCGAATGGTGTTCGATATGAGTCCAGTAGTCGTTAACAACCAAAGGTTATGACAAATCGAAATAATTACTCAATTGCAGTGCCTTTCCCGTCGCCTGAGTACATCTATAGCCAGCACGCGCGCTTTGCATGGGGCGCTGCGACAGCGTCTCCAGACACCACTGTGCATGCAGGTCAGGCGCGCTGCTCTGGTGAAGCGCCGGCCGCTCCAGACACCACCGTGCATGCAGACCAGGCGCGCTGCTGTGGTGAAGCGCCGGCCCCGGGCCGGGTCCGGCGGCCGTCCCAGCTCCGTCTGAGAGGCGGTCCGGCCCGACCTCGGAGAGCGCCGCGCACGGACCGGGCCGGGCGAGAGCGAGAGCGAGAGCGGAGTGAACCGCTCTCGCCGCGGCTGGGGAACAGATGGCCGCAGCAGAGCAGGACTTGCTCGCGCTGTCCAAGCCGGCGCCTATCCAAAAAACCACCTAAAAATTACCTTAAAAGTTGCTTAGCAAGTATCGTAACAAATGACATACCCAAGTGGATCTTTCAGCACATTCCACGATATTCATATGACCAACATCAACGTCAGCGGGCGAAAAAATAGCCGGGGGAGGCATGACTATAATTGTGCGTTGATTGTTAAGCATTTATCTTTAAAAGGACAACTTTACAGCAGGCGACAAAGGTCGATTCAAACGGCAGAAAAAGCCGATGAACAATAGGAAACTAAATCGGAAAAAAGTTCAAACACGCTTCCACGCACTCACACAATGCCATCTACAGGGGCTCAGTGGACATACGAGACCTGTCCAGTCCCACAGGGGCTCAGTGAGCCTACGCCTTGATTCGGGGATGGGGTCGCAACGTATTGAATTTCAATGATTCCCTTTTGACCAGTCGAGACCAATCGGGTTCTTTAGCTAAAAAGCATTGACTTTCGGTGGGTCAAAGGTTTATCGGTCTGAACTTCAACGACCATCCGTCGGTGGCGAGACCTATCCTCGACCATATGTCAATGAAGCCCACTGTCCAGTCAGTCAGGCGCATTGTGGTAGACCCGCTTCCCCGATGTAGGCTGCGTCACACTCGCGTGCCGCCTGACAAAACGCCCCTGTTGTGGTACATCACGTGGGCGGTCTTTTACAAGGACGACCTTTTCCCTTAGAGAATGCCTGGAATTGTGTCCTACTTTACCGATGGATGGAGCTATAGCCCCAATAACTGTGACTATTGCCCTGCTAATTCTCTCACTGACGTCTTCGGTGTGCGGGAGGCTGGTCTACGGAAGGCTAGCATGCGTTCGCTCCTCTGTCTGTCTGTTCGTTATACTGTCTTCATTTTGGACACAGGTTTGGCAGCATAATTCTCATGTAACCATAGTCTTTCATATCTAAGCACATGTTGGAGATGCTTGCTCTCTGCAAGCCTCGCCGGCCTGTAACCACGCAGCACAGCACGTGGTGAGTCATACTTCATGTGCATGTTTATCACGTAGGTTTCCTGCAGACCTTCGATGTTAGCTTATTTCCCAATCTTGTCACTTCTACGTCCAGGAAGAGGAGTGTTCTACCCTGTTCAACATAGTGAACTGTACGATGGGCGAGCAGCTGTTCAGGTGCCTCAGAAAATAATCCAATTTTGGACGACCACGTTGTCAAATCACGAACGCGTCGTCAACAAACCACTTTCAGTGTTTTAATGAGACCACTTGAGAGTTGCAGTAGTCAGCAGCCTTCGTTCCTACGCTTACATAAAGCCGTGTGCTAAGCCACGGGACTGCTGAGGCCTACGGATACTTCATCGCACTGCACACAATATTGTTGTTAGCATAAGAAGCACTCCATTCGATAGCACCATGCTCTTGATAGCATGCCTCGCTTGTGTTCCCTTTACGTGCCGTGGGATTTTTGTTCGCCTGCTCACATGCTCCATCGGTTAATAGATGCTTCATCTTCAAGAAGCGCTGTCCGCTTGAGAGAACGGCGAAGACATTGTCTATGTCAGCAGGCAAATCCTGTTTTTTTTTCGGATCTGCGAAATTTTGGGATCAAGCCTGTTTCAAGGCTGGTGAGGTCGTCGCTATGTGGTTTAAAACGACATAGGACTAGTGGCGACTTCTGGCCCAAGCCAAAAAATATTACATTGAACTGCCGGTGCACGACTCGCCAACTGAAGTCAATTTCTCGACAGTTATGCCATGCAATCATTAGGAGCACCATTCTTGACTTCAATGGTCGATTTTAAATTATCAGGAGGAACCAGTTCTAAGAAAGGATTAGACTGCAGTTCGACGCTAGAAAAAATGCCTCTGTGGAAATGTCATGTACGGTGGAGACTGGCATCAAGCCGCGTGGAAAACCACTCCCGTCGAACGTCGGAGTAACACCTGAATGATGCCTAATTAAACTATATGCTGAAACGAGCGTAAAAATATTCAACCAGATCAGATTGTTAAACTCATAAAACATATTTCAGACTTTCTAAGCTCCCTTCAAAATAGGCGTCTAAATAATCAGGTGCAGTAGAAAATTTGAAAAATCGTAGCCATTCTCGCCTTCTTCGCTTGTGACCCACGCGGCATTATCGTGGGCATTTCTTTGGCGTCGTTTTTTTTAAACCTTTCTCTGTCTCCACCTTCCCGTAAAAAATCAACGTATTTCTTGGTAGTTATCACCGCCTCCGTCATAATTGCCTTTCAGTATCGGTTGCACAGCTTTTCAAGAGCGGACACCATCTAAAGTTCACTATTATCACCCACCGTCGTGGCGACCAGCGCAAAAAGCAAGGCCTTGGTTGGTTTTTGCTGATATGGCTCCTAATTTCAGCTTGGGGTCCAATTTTGCGCGCCTGGCATATTTAGCAATTACAAGGAAACTGTCGCGAGGAGGATGACAAACTACGGTTCATAGATGATGCAAGATTGTGATCGCAGGCATCTCCCCGGTCTCTTTTATAAAAGAACTGATTAGTTGCATACCTGAGTACGTATGCACCTACTGGATGCCTCAGGAGTCATTCCAAAGAC
Source organism: Pollicipes pollicipes (assembly GCF_011947565.3). NCBI lineage: Eukaryota > Metazoa > Arthropoda > Thecostraca > Pollicipedomorpha > Pollicipedidae > Pollicipes > Pollicipes pollicipes. The sequence goes on along the minus strand of NW_023596225.1, from coordinate 11,572,872 downwards.
ATGTAGCTCTGTGTCTCAGCAGAAGATGAGCCCGCCTCACACAATGCCCTTGGCGACCCGCCATCTCTCGGCGCCTGAGCGCGCCGGCGGCGGACACTGCGAATCTTGACAGATGGTCCCAGCAGGTGTGCATTATTCAACGTCATCTGGCTCTCTGCCTCATCTCGAGGCTTCAGAGGTAAGTCGGTGTTTTATCGAGACTGGGGTGAGAGGGCGCAGTGTTATACTGCCACGTCAGATCAGGGCTGCTGATGTCGCTGGAGGGAACAGCTGTCGGGATGCAGTCTGTTTACCGCATACTGTGCAGCGGTTCGACCAGCACGGTCCCCATTAGATCTTTCTAGAAGAAATTATTCACGCTTGGATCGGCACTGCTCCACAGGAATGACTCAGCCAATAACAACGATCCTCGCTTCCCTCCACACTAAGCTGCATTGGTCGAAATACGAGCACAGCTTAAAGCTGTTACACGACAGGCAATACCACCATCACCTGTGATCGATGACACATCCCCCAGACATGACACAGGCTCTGCAGACCACAAAGCCTGCCAATCATCGGGAGACCGTTACGCCGCCAGTGCCAGCTCTAGCCTGCTCCTCGTGCTCTGCCTCCAAACGGCGCCAGTCACCGGACCCACCGAATCACCCCGATCGCTGGCCAGTGTACACCATGTTGCAGCCTGCCCGCGGCTGGTGGTCCGCTATCAGGGGTCCGCGGATCACCCCGCGGGCAGGCTGTCCCACCGCCAGCCTGTACGTGGCTGGTGGTCCGCTATCACGGGTCCGCGGATCACGCCGCGGGCAGGCCGTCCCACCGCTAGCCTGACCAGCGGATGGTGGTCCACTATCACGAGTCCGCGGATCACGCCGCGGGCAGGCTGTCCCACCGCCAGCCTGACTAGCGGCTAGTGGTCCACTATCACGAGTCCGCGGATCACGCCGCGGGCAGGCTGTCCCACCGCTAGCCTGACCAGCGGCCGGTGGTCCGCTATCACGAGTCCGCGGATCACGTCGCGGGCAGGATGTCCCTCCGCCAGCCGGCCCGGCAACACAACCGACGGCCACTGCGAGCTGGATTAATATAGCCTCATAAGCTAAGTGCGTCATAGACGCGCGCGCGCACCCGCACCCGCACCCACACCCCACACCCACCCCCATCCTCATCCCATCCCCATCCCCATCCCCATCCCCATCCCCATCCCCATCCCACTCCCACCCCCACCCCCACCCAGACCGCACCAGCCGACCTGCAGGGGTGTGCGGCGGCGGCGCTCTCGGCAGGCCCTGACCCCGACCTCGGCGACAGCCCGCATCGCACGCCCCACCACGGCTGTTGCGCCACTGCCGCCGCCGCCGCCCCACAACGTCTTCACACAGCTGCGTAGTCGGTGGCGGACGGCTTCAATGCCTTGACGCCCCTCACCGGCCCAGGAGAGGCTAACGAGGGCAATAGTGTCGGGGCTCCGATTCGGATCCGGCAGATGTGATCCGATCCGGATCAGGCAGGTGTGATCCGGATCCGGCAGGTGTGATCCGGATCCGGCAGATGCGATTCGGATCCGGCAGGTGTGATTCGGATCCGGCAGGTGTGATCCGGATCCGGCAGATGCCATCCGGATCAGGCAGGTGCGATCCGGATCCGGCAGGTGTGATCCGGATCCGGCAGATGCCTATCCGGATCAGGCAGGTGCGATCCGGATCCGGGCGGGATTCCGCTGCATGACCCGTCACGTCACGAACGGCTTCAAAAATGACGCCGGGTCGCCTCATACGCATGCGGTCGTGCGCAGGACACTGCATGCTTAACAAACTCAGTCGTACATGGCCAACCAACACGCATTGTACTCCTTGTTTGGCATCGCAAAGCGTCAATGGGTCGCATGCCGCGTAACAAGGCGCACGGCCGTTAACCGCCTTGGCAACAGGTCGCAGGTGACGTGTGGGATCGAAAGGAGCTACTCGCTCGCATATGGACCACCAGCTGTCACGCTTCTGTGAAATGGGTACAGGTGGGCGCCGCCGCCACACCTGTACACCACATGGTTAAATAATTTGGTAAAGATACCGCTATATCATCGCGAACCACAGCCATAACAGACTGCATAGACCGTATGTCTCCCGACAGCTACGCAATGATGGCTCCCTGGCCCCGGCACGTTTCGGGTGACGCCGGTCCCGACTGCCTGCCCCCTCCGCGTTTCAGGTGATACCGGTCCAGGCTGGCTGCCCCCCCCCCTGACACGTTTCAGGTGACACCGGTCCAGACTGGCTGCCCCCTCCCCGCCATGTCTCAGGTGACACCAATCCAGACTGGCTGCCCCCTCCCCGCCACGTCTCAGGTGACACCGGTCCAGACTGGCTGCCCCCTCCCCGCCATGTCTCAGGTGACACCGGTCCAGACTGGCTGCCCCCTCCCCGCCACGTCTCAGGTGACACCGGTCCAGGCTGTCTGCCACCCCCCCCCCCCCTCTTCGCGTATCAGGGGACACTGGTCCAGACTGGCTGGCTGCCCCCTCCCTCCCCCCGCGTTGCCCTGACGTCAGCAGAGGGCTGGCGGAGCAGGGTCGGCTGTACAGCTGCCGCGACAGGCCGGCCGGCGGCAGTTGTGATGCAACCGTCGTTCCCTTCTCTCCCCCTCACAACCCCGCAAGACACCGACACAACAGGGCGGTCTCTCCCCCTCACGATCCCGCGAGACACCGACACAACAGGGCGGTCCCTCCCCCTCACGACCCCGCAAGACACCGACACAACAGGGCGGTGCAGACGTGGCTGTTGTGATGCAACCGTCGTTCCCTTCTCTCGCTCTCACGACCCCGCAAGACACCGACACAGCAGGGCGGTCTCTCCCCCTAACGACCCCGGAAGACACCGACACAACAGGGCGGTGCGGACGTGGATGTTGTGGTGAGGGTATGGCGATAGTCGGCACGGTTTCACTGCGCTAGTTTACGGACAAACCGTCGACAAACACGGCTGCGCGCTTCCCAATGACACACGCCATCGCCGTCATGAGGCGTCTCGCGGAGTAGCGCAGTGTGGACCGCTCGCTCGATGGCAAAACACCTCTCCTGTAGCGCCTTCCCGGCTGCGCCGCCGGTCCGCTGTCGGCAGGCGGCCAGCCGTCGCTGACGCCGGCAGCAGGGGTCGAGCCCGGGTCGGGTGGCGCCGGGGTCGGACGGCGCGTACGCGGACGAGTCGGAGGGCGCAGCAGCGATGTCTCCCGGTGCAGGCAGGCGAGGCGTGGCAGGTAACTTTCATAACGTGCGGCGGAGAGACGCCGCGTGCGCCAGACTATGGTTTAAACCACGAGGAGCACCCAGCGATGTCACTATGTGTGCAGCGTTTTCTCGGTCGTGATCTGTTGTTTGTCCCTCACGTGGTGCGTACCATAAAACCCACACAATTCGCCGTGCGGAACAGGTGCCACATGGACCGATGGGCTTACATAAGTCTGACACATTACACGTGTATCTATCCAGTTCTGCCACGTAACACACAGCAGACTCCAGGACGTTGGAACGGCGAACGAATTCGGAGAGCTGCATTCTTTTCTGAAGCCAACGATCGCCGTGCATTTTTAATGGCAAAGACTGAACTATCCCGGAAAACGCGTGGACCATGTCTCCCCCCCCCCCCCCCCTGCTTCGTCCAGCACCATCAGGATGCCGAGATTTCCTCACAGTACTGGTGTCTAGCATGCACCTCTCGGCGAGCGTCGCGTCCGCGCTGGGGTGCGGCCCGCTTGAGGGAGCTGCGGCTGCCGGCTGGTGCGGCCGGCCGTGACGCAGGACCACGTCACCGTCGCCGCGCTCGTGACGGCTCGCCCAGCACCGCGCAGTGGTCATCGGGTGACCTCCTACTCCTCCCTCCCTGTAGGCCCGGCCGCAGCCTCCACGTGCGGTGATGGGCGCAGGCGACGGCGGCACGTCCGGGCATGGACGCGGCACGTCGAGCTCCGATCAATCGTTGCATTTCAGCCAGCCGCTGCGAAGTCTTTCCTACCGTTGCGCCGCCCGGGCTGGCGTGCCCTGTTCGGCGTTCTGCCCGCCGGAGTGAGAGACGGCAGCGGCTCTACGCCTGCCCGCTGAGTGTGCGCCTGGCCGGACCGTATTAGTGACGCGTCACGTCGCTGACGCGTCACGTCCTACCCCGATGCAAAACTAACGAAACATGCACGGTCCCTGCACGGCACGCCGGCGCCCCATCCGTGCACCGTCGACGTCGGTCTCCGCATGATCGCACAAGACCACGAGACCAGACTGCACGTCCAGGGGCAATCCAAGACCGCACAAGACCACGAGACCAGACTGCACGTCCAGGGGCGACTCAAGCGGCGCTTCATGCCCGCTGGTGAGCCTCACCTCCTCTCTGGTGAGCTCCCAAGGTCCCCGGCGATCGTCGGAGCGCACGGCGATCGCCGTGACGGCGTCGCCGTGGAGGAGGCAGCGTACCGGCGCAAACAGCGGCACGCCCCGCCGCCCCGCCGCCGCGACGCACGCGGCGAACGGCAAACGGCGCCAGACGCCGTACTGGGAGCCTGATAATGCGGCATTCATCGCTGCTGGTTTGCACGAGAGCTGCAGGAGTGATCAGGGGAACGCCGGCGCAAAAGACGCGCTGATAATAACACGGGCGCCGGTGACCTGCGGCCAGGACTACCGAACTAACACGCCACGTGACCGGCTATAGCCGTGGCTTTAACCGGACAGCAACGGACACGATCAGAAGTCAAAGCCACTCTGCCGTACATCGTTTTAGATGTTTATTTTACGCACACGAGCACATACAATGCATTTCGAAATAACGCCAACTTGTGCTCGAACGCAGTGAGTTACTATACACACTGCAGTAGCACGAGATTCCCAGCCTAGGTGAGACTGGGTGAACGCAGCAGCAGATGGTTTATTGTGAAATGATTGAACGAATGTAGTGGGGCCACTGCTAGCGTTCTCTTTATTAATCCGCAGGCCATTGTTGGACTGAGGCTGTCGTTGGTAAGTCTGCTGGATGAACATTATCAAATGTAATGCAACCGATGAAGAAAAAGACGGCCCTCGCAGCCCGGACAAATACATGTTGTAGCCCTTTCTCCGGTGATACGTTACCTAAATCATAATTTGACTTTGCACCCTGCATTCCTCACACACATACCACGACGCCAAGCGGAACAACATACGCTCTCGCGCTCGGGCTGCACAACCCTGCCTGCCAGCGAAGGTGCCACGTGCTGCTGAAACCACCATGTCACGCCTTGGCTCCCAGAAACATACACAAATTAATGTCGGCGGCTTGATCATGCATGCGCTTATCTACATATACCGCTAAACAAGCGTCTGCCCTTTTACGCTGAGAACGCAGAAAGAGATAAGGCCAGATAAAGCGACTGTCCCACAGAGATGAATGCTTACGAACAGCCAGTTGTCGCGTCATCCAAATGCATGCCAACGGCGTGCAAAATATCCTATTAACAATTAATCTGCACTTGTGTTCAGCTCCATATAGCTGTGTCGACAGCTGTACAAAGCTCCATAAAACTTTTCATGGCTGTGAACACCACAAAGACCATTACGCGACAGAGGCTTTTTGAACAATCATAAGTTTTTATATGAACGGCTATTGGCATTGTCATACGCGTCAAAACGACTCGAAAGTATTCGCTATAAGCTGTGCGACCCATATGTTCTCCCAACAGTCGTTTCCACACCAACAATGATGGCAAGGCCGTTGACTCCCACCCCAACAAGCACCCGAGCTTCCTGCACAGAACCACAGCAACGGTCGCCACGCGCCTTCGTAAAGGCCCCCGAAATTAGCTACGGCACACTACGGTATTGCTTACCAGAGGAGGAAATTTGGGACCATGGTGGCTAAAGATACGGGTTGTTTTGGGACCTTGGCGATTCCACAATACCATACCGCTTATCAATAAAGTAATTTCCGGACCCAGTTGACCAACGACAGTTATTTGTAGGACGTATCTGAAACTTAAGTAAACTGAATACCAGCTTCTTCACATTCCTGGCATATCTACGGACCGCCCCTGCAACAGCGTTCGTAAATACCGAAACACACAAGATAAAGGCAATACTACTAGGTTTGTCAGAGGCGTCTCCGGAGAAAAAAAAACTTACCGGAGCAAATGCGTGAAGCTGGTCCAACATCACCGTAACTTAGATTTGCAGGTTCATTGATAACAACCTTCAGACGATACGAACAGCTGGAAAAGCCTATTCGCATTAACATGCAAACACGAGAAAGCGCATTTAGTATCAACACGAGTCGCCCTCTGTCGTTAAACGGTGTGGCCAGTGAATGCCCACACGGCTGCACCTCCCGACCGCATGTTTGTTCCATGTGTCAGTACATTTTTCCGCACGTTCGCGTGAAACTGAAACGCACATCAATCGAGCAAAATCCTGGCACCTGCTGGTGGACGATGCCAACAAGCGTCCATCAGCTGAGAGCAGTGACGTCGGCAGTGGCCGTCCAAAGAGCAGCACTGGCCGTGCGCGGTCTGGCCGACGGCGGCCCGGCCCGGCTAGCACCGCGCGGCGCCGACTGGGCCGCGAGGCGGACCCAACACTGACCCCAGGCGCGGCCCGGCCGGCCGTCAGCGCCGCCGCCGGCGCCGCCCAGTCCGGCTTGAGGTGTGAGCCGACGCGCAGGAGCGGCGGCCGGACAGCACCGGGAGCGGGGCGCCGCCGACTCCCCTGCCCCCGCCGGCCCACACCTCGGGACGCGCGGCCGCTCGGCGCCACCGGCCTGGTCGTTGACCCCGGCCCAGCTCGAGGGCGGGTCACTGACCGGACGTGGTCCCGGCGCCGACCCCAGCGGACAGCTGAGCCGGGACTCCTGGCCGCGCCCGTCACCACAAACGCTCAGAGAGCACCGGTTCTGCAGCGCCGCAGCCGGCCGCTCCGGCCCCGGCGCCGCGCGCGACAGCCGCGCTACACGGGCCCGCACCAGCAGCCGGTCTCGGGCAGCGTCATGATGAGCGTCAAACGATGGGGGGAGAGACGGTGCACTTCCACGGACCGTCATTCCGCGTTTCAGCGGCGGACTCGTCATCGTCCGGGCTCGAAGCCGGAGTCGGTACTTACCCGCGGCGCCGCTGCCGTAGCAGACACGCCCACTGTGGCCTCCTCCTCAGCTTTCAGGCCCCCTTCGAACGTCACCTGCTTGGGCGCGTCGTCCGACATCTCCCGCTCTGCAATACGACAGACCGGCCGATTACTGACCGCCAAGGTCGCCGCCTGCGAGCCGCAGCCGCCAGCTCGCACCGTCAGCCTGTTTACGATGCACGTGGCGTGAGGCGGTTGAACGCACGCATAAAATGTGGTCGAAACACTTGCGCGTGTTCCATCGTGACGCGCGCTTGGAAAAGTTGTAAGACTGAACACGGAAAAGTTATTCTTCGAAGAATGGCGCGTAGGTTATGGAATGACGTCATAAAATGGTGCGTAGGTGGCTGCGATGCACGCGTGTTTTTAAATATTAAGTAACGCAGCACCGCGACAACAACTGAAAGCATGCCCCAGAACCTCCTATCCGACGAGTACAGCAAGAACGGGGGAGAGATCGTGCCACACCGCTACTTTCGCGAAGTGCTGGGAAAACCGTAGAAACTGCCGCGGTCGGGTGGCGGGCCGTTGGCTGAATTTCCGCTGGGGAGCGTTGCCATCGCCGAGCGAGCCTTGTCAGGGCAGGCGAGGCGTTGGGACCGGAGTCGGCGCGCGCGTTTGGTGCTGGGCCCTACACCAATCACAGACACGCTACCTCACCGCTACCTCCGCGAGCAGCGGCGTTCGGGAAACTCGGGTCAACTGTGTGCCCGTAGGGCATACGTGTCGGGCGCAGACCTTGAACCCGTACCGGCAACTCCAACTGGGTCGGTTCAATACGGAGGATCCAAACGCGCAAAACTCAGGTAGTTCGGAGCTGTCTGCAAAGTCGTTGAACTGTGAGAGATGCACGCGTATCGTGCCGCGCGACACGCGCGCACCCCTCACAATTTGAGAACGCCACACGATCCGCGCGCCTCCGCACCATCCCATTTATGCACGTTCGGAATCATCCAGTCTCACAAGCTGATCTCGGTAACGGTCGACCCCACCACGCTAGAAGCTGGTCCAAAACGCGGGACCGATGCTCGACCCAGCCAGACAGAGGACGGGTCCCAACGTTACAGCCGACAAAGGTCAGACGTTCAGATCAAAGCCCACCGCTTGAGCGGAAACAGCGAACGTACACCATCGTGAGCGCGACACATGACTGGATAGAATGCAAAGAGTCAGGAATTCAGCCCGGTAATTCACGCCCAGTACAGTGACGATTTTGACAGCTGTCGGTTTGCAACGTCCCTTCAAGCATCCAACTCACCCAGAAATGGGTCAGGTCCACGAGTAGATAGTAGACTTCTTCACACACAACTGGACGTATAAAGCACGACTGGTATTAACTGGTATATATATATATATATATATATATAAATTAAGCGTATTAGCTTTTTCGCAGATTTGGTCCATCTCTACATCGCCGCGGAAAAGGTTTCAATGGGAATCATCCCGGCAAGAACATTCCAGCCGCATTTGTCACCAACTTTGGCGTGGCGGCGGGAAGAAGAGACGAATGGACTAAGGTATATAAGAACATTGCCTTATAGGAAACGTATTGGAGCGACAAGTGCGCATCTACCACGCATACGGAAACCAGTAATCACAGTAAGCGAGGAAACGTTCAAACTATAACGTGTTTAAGACTAATCTGTTAACGCCATGCGTGTGGCGGACGACACGTTTGACCATCAGCTCTTTTTCTGAAATACGTATTTCATTTGCTTCTTGGTGTCTCATCGACGCCAAACTACTTTGGTGCCACTCGCCCACCACCGGCATGTGGGCATTTCCAATGGTCATCCTCTTTGAAGCTCTTACCGAGTGCAGACTGCCAGCCGAACTCCACGAGTAACTACACGGCAGAGCGTGCCACGTCGCTCTCCTCTGCAGCGGGCGTCAGTGGGGCGTATTCCGCCGAGCTCGCCCCGTGCCGCTCCGGAGCCCCTCCGCCAGCGCGGTCACGTGGCTGGTACTGTCACGCCGCCGGCCGCCCCCGGCCGAGCTCTCCGCGCGCCGTCCGCAGCGCCTCCCGCGGCCGCCACCACAAACTACAAGAATTGTGTCGGAGCCTACGGCGCGGCGGTCTCGTGACCGAACGACATTCAGCCTCGGCGAGTAGAAGCCTTTTTTTGCGGCAAAGCTTAACAGTTTTTACACTGTTACCAGGGTGGTTATGAGAAGGCTGTCCATCTGACACAGCCCGGAAACCGACAACCCACACCGTCACCTCAAGCAGAGCAATATTTGCAGATTTCAATTAAACAGGTTGAAATTTGAGGCGTGACGAAGGAAGATTTCCAGTATCACCATCGCACAAGTGAGCAGGCCCACAAAGCGCAGCACACGGTCAGACCGAATACGGCGGCGCGACCGGCATGCCTCCATCGAACGACAGACTGATCGGCATGCCTCCAGCGAACGACAGACTGATCAGCATGCCTCCAGCGAACGACAGACTGATCGGCATGCCTCAAGCGAACGACAGACTAACCGGCATGCCTCCAGCGAACGATAGACTGGCCGGCATGCCTCCAGCGAACGACAGACTGATCGGCATGCCTCCAGAGAACGACAGACCGATCTGCATGCCTGCAGCGAACGACAGGCTGACCTGCATCCTGGCCGAAGCACGTGGTTCCGGGTCACGCCCTTCAGAAACTCTCTTGTGATATGAGCCGCAGCCTCGCCCTGAGCAGCCTCGCCCAGATGTCACATCCCACTGACCCTGGGCTCCGTGAATGGGTCGAATATAGTTGGTACGGGCGGAGAACAACACGATCACCGTCACAACCACCCAAGCAAGCAAGCATGAATGGGTCGAATATAGTTGGTACGGGCGGAGAACAACACGATCACCGTCACAACCACCCAAGCAAGCAAGCATGAATGGGTCGAATATAGTTGGTACGGGCGGAGAACAACGCGATCACCGTCACAACCACCCAAGAATTCGCCCAACACTTCATGTTTTTTTTCCGCCCAGGTAGTAGCTACTCCACCCATGCGCAGCCCACGCAGTCAAGATCTGAGCCTGAGTTTTGGTGCTTGTGGTAACTGAGCGCTTATTAGAAACGAACCGCGCCGTTCGTGCACACAACGTAACATTCTCGACCTTGGACCGCGTCTCGCCCGCTTTAGACCAGTGTGCGCCGGGTGCGCTATTGCGTCAGCCCGGCGACGTACCTCTCCCTCCCGCTTGAAGGCACCTTTTCCAGATTGTTTACCGGCTGGGAGCGCGTGCCGAAATGCCTGGCCGATGCGCGCAGTGGAGGGAACATGCAGACATCGGTGCCTTCATACCACCCGAACGTGTTTACCCTGGCATTGTGCCAACAATTGATTTCAATAAACCTCCATGCACATTTGGCTGTAAACATGGAATCGAGAAATGACACGAGACTCTTGCAACTTAACCTTTAAGTGAACTATCGCGGTTAGCCGACGAAAAATGACCAGAATGCACCAAGCCAGGTGGCATCTGTAAAAAAAAAAACTGGCGCAATGAGCCAACTTGACGAAAGGCACTGTTTCAAAACGCATCTCAAAACTGGTCCCCAGCACTGCGCCGGCCCGTGTGCGGCAGCCAGCCGGCGGGGCCAGGCCAGTGCTGACCACAGCAGGCAAGGCGACGAAGCCAGACTGCTGGCTTCGAGGCCCAACTCGAAGCCGAGACAATGCCGTGATGTCGAAGCCGAAGCCGGTAGCTTTTGAGTTTGTGGTTTGAAACCGAAGCCGAAGTCATCGGCTTTTAGCTTAGAAAACGTGAAGCCGAAGCCGAACCTATCAGCTTAAACGAGATCAAAGCGGAATCCGAATCTGGTGCAAAACGTTGTTTTCAGAAATAAATATATTTTAGCGTTTGCCGAAACCGTGGAATCAGAAAATATCATCGCGATTTTGCAGGGCAATAGGACTTGTTCGCACCGCGAACAAAATTGCGTTTTTTGGGACTATGGACCTTGGTTTGTGTGCTACTAGGCGTTTCGGATATTTAGTTCTCCAGCCGTCGTCACGCGTTAATTGGTCTCGACAATATCCGGCCGGTTTTTCGCCGTTAGTCATGAATGTGTCGCAGCTTCGATCAGCTGTGCGGTGCGTACGCTGGGGTAACAGGACAGGCAGGACTGTTCTTGTGAATACAGTCGCAACTGCAGTGAAAAAGTGTGAACCCAAAGCCAAAGCCATGATTCAAGAGTTGTTTGAAACCAAACCTGAAGCCAGTTGTTGAAAATGAAACAGAGCCGAAGCTGAAGACAGCAGTCTAAATTATACGCCCCCCGGCTGAAACCTAAGGCAGACGTGAAAAAGAGCCGAAGCTGAAGACAGCAGTCTAAATTATACGTCCCCCGGCTGAAACCTAAGGCAGACGTGAAAAAGAGCCGAAGCTGAAGACAGCAGTCTAAATTATACGCCCCCCGGCTGAAACCTAAGGCAGACGTGAAAAAGAGCCGAAGCTGAAGACAGCAGTCTAAATTATACGCCCCCCGGCTGAAACCTAAGGCAGACGTGAAATAGAGCCGAAGCTGAAGACAGCAATCTAAATTATACGCCCCCCGGCTGAAACCTAAGGCAGACGTGAAACAGAGCCGAAGCTGAAGACAGCAGTCTAAATTATACGCCCCCCGGCTGAAACCTAAGGCAGACGTGAAAAAGAGCCGAAGCTGAAGACAGCAGTCTAAATTATACGCCCCCCGGCTGAAACCTAAGGCAGACGTGAAAAAGCCTAAAAGTCAAAAACAAAGCCATCGGACAAAAAAGCGTCTTGGCGCAGCCCACGCCGGCTGCGTTGCCATGCATGCTGGCTAGAGTAAGTCCGAGCCTTTCACAAACACCCAGAACGGACTGCATTCAGGGCAAGGCGCTGCTACGACCCAATTTTACACAATGCTCATGACTGCAGCCTACGAACAAGGAGCCCTATAGACTGCTTCGGAAACGCCTACCGGCGGTTCTGTCACACACCCACACTACACCGAACCAACTTGTTTATTGGGGTTTAAGTGCGCGTCGACCGCTAAGGTCATTTTGCGCCCACCCACCGAACTAACTTGAGGGCGTTCTAGAACAATTTTGCGAGCACCACTGGATGCAAACTGGCGGCTCGCTCGGCACGCAGTGATCACCACCAACTAGCAAAACACCCCGTGTTCGACCAACACAAACGGTAGAGCGCAATAGTTGGCGTACAGCCCGGACAGTAGGCATCGCGGGAGCGACCACGAATACGCGGGAGAGAGGAGACCGCGCTGGTGCCGCAGAGAGAGCAGCGCAGCGAGAGCGGCGCCGACAGGTGAGCGGGAGGAGCGCCGCCGGCACGCTCGGCCCAGTTACCCTCTAACAGCGAGATACGACGCAGTCGGACAGCGCGGGCGGCTGGCTGCGCGCCGGACTGTCCCCTCACCGCCAAGACGGTGGAGCCACTCGCACGTGCTCGAGGTTGCGCACAGAAGGCCCGCGCACACACTCACCATGCTGTCAACAGCAACAGTGGCGGCATCATGCTTTCGCGTCTGCAGCGAGGGTGGCTAGCAGTGTGTCTAACGGCTGGCTGAGAGGTCATGAGATCCCCGCGTCCGCACGTGACACGGGCGGCCAGCAGTGTGTCTCACGGCTGGCTGAGGGGGTCATGAGGTCCCCGCGTCCGCACGTGACACGGGCGGCCAGCAGTGTGTCTCACGGCTGGCTGAGAGGTCATGAGATCCCCGCGTCCGCACGTGACACGGGCGGCCAGCAGTGTGTCTCACGGCTGGCTGAGAGGTCATGAGATCCCCGCGTCCGTACGTGACACGGGCGGCCAGCAGTGTGTCTCACGGCTAGCTGAGAGGTCATGAGATCCCCGCGTCCGTACGTGACACGGGCGGTGTCAGCCCGCTGGCACCGCGCGCTGACCTGACCAGCGAACGATTGCGGTTCGTCTCGAGTGACCCCAGTGGTCTCCGAAGGTTGGGCAGGCAAGGGCGGAGCAGGACGGCGATCGGCACCTTTCTTTGAGCATGTGACACGTGATGTGACTGAGGAAGGCCTTGAACTTGATGTTTCCATGCTTTCGACGCTCGCGATGACTAAGCAGATACATAACGGCCACTGAAGGCATTAGAAGTGACGGAAGATGCCCGTAGAAAAGGAAGAACATCGAGGGTAATCTTTAAAAACACTCAAACTTGTGCCAGTACGAAATTTGCTGCTTGGTTTCGACATATTTCTTTAAATCATAAGTAATCAAAATGTGTGGTGGACACTCAGCTGCTGCAGGCAGGCCTCACGTCAAACATGACGCAACACCTCCGGGCCAAAATCAATACGATATTCTATCTAGATTGAGCATTAATCGAAGTATCGTGGATGCGTGACATAGATCCAGAAAATAATGGGACTCGTATCGATTTCGCGGGACTGAAGGCCACCAGTCAGAACAACAAGATCACACTGATTAAGCTCTTGCACGCGGCACTGCATCACGTTGGGATGCCTGGTGTCAACTCATACCCGACGGTGAACAGCTGAGCTTGCGTGCAGACCAAGCATGTTAAAACAATGAGTTAAACCGGTATGAACACCGAGAGAAACCCGTCCACACGAAGCCGGCGACAATGTCAGTTCAATCCTAAACAACGTGACAGACCACAGCCACACACGAATACGTCGGTAGGGGGAGGGGGAGACGCTGCGACTGTTGGCCAGTCATCGCTGATTCCTTTCGCGGACTTTGGCTTCGTAAGGTTGGCGCCCCATGCATTTTGAGATCAATCGAGGGTCGTGGGGTCGATAGCGCGGACAGGGGGTACGGTCAACATCGCGACCATGCGACGGTGACCCCGGACCCCGCCCCGCCTTTTGCCTGCAGGGGGCCGCAGCGTTCAACAGCCGGGGTTATGCCGGTGCCCGGCGGGACCGGCGGCCGGGGTCGATCTGCCGGTGCACGGCCGCAGCAAGACCCTGGCGGGTTCAGCCGTGTTCGGATATAGGACCTGCTCGGATACAGAACCTGCTCGGATATAGGACCTGCTCGGACATAGGACCCGCTCGGATACAGGACCTGCTCGGATAGAGGACCTGCTCGGATACAGGACCTGCTCGGATATAGGACTTGCTCGGATATAGGACCTGTTCGGACACAGGACCAGGCGTAAAAACAGAACTGGCGTTCGGGCACAATCGATACGCGACAATATGAAGGTCAGCTCCGGCAGAATGCATCAGCGCCTGCCTCGGTTCGTGCTGGCATGCATAATTGTATCAGGGGCCCCACCCCAGCCACTCACACACGTTGTCCACCCGATCATGACCATTTGAAGGGAGGCATGTGTATGCTGATGCGGGATGCCCATCTCTAAACCGTTACATTAGTGTCCCGACCCTGTGTGGACGACGCACGCTATCTTCGGATATCACGGAGGCATGGGACGCCACCAGGCAGCACCACACGTTATGCCCGAGCGGTTGGCGTGTCCGGCTTCCACGTGGTGGGTTCGGGTTTGAATTCCGGTCGCCCCACGGGCTCGTGATGAGCTCTAGCATGATCGCAGCAGCCGCTGGCGCGCCATAAAAGGGCGCGCCTGCGTGGTGCTTCCCCCCCCCCCCCCCCCCCCCCAAGCAGGTGAGGCCGTGCGATTCGTTGCGACCCGGCCACCGCTCATCAGCTGTTGACTTCCAGTGATTTTGTATTGGCTACTATCGAGGTCGACGTCATACTGCCACCAGAATATCGTCAGAGGACCTACGCAAGTTCGTCGCCAAGCTGTGGGCGACATTTGTGGAGCAAACGAGGCCAGCGGCGCACTGGTGATGCTTTCCAGCATCTGCTAACGAGACTATCTCGAATAAGATATCGAATTAAATCCTTGCGTCTGGAACCACTCCGAGCACCAAATCACATGACGCGTGAAGGGCGAAGGGACACATAACGTGACAAAACGCAGCGAATGCCAGCCATGACCCGGAGGCTCGCACCGGAGCGCCGTCGGTGTACCGAACCGGCCAACCGTCGCTGGGCTGACCCGGAGGCTCGCACCGGAGCGCCGTCGGTGTACCGAACCGGCCAACCGTCGCTGGGGTGACCGGGAGACCCGCACCGGAGCGTCGTCGGTGTACCGAACCGGCCAACCGTCGCTGGGCTGACTGGGAGGCCCGCACCGGAGCGCCGTCGGTGTACCGAACCGGCCAACCGTCGCTGGGGTGACCGGAAGGCCCGCACCGGAGCGTCGTCGGTGTACCGAACCGGCCAGCCGTCGCTGGGGTGACCGGGAGGCCCGCACCGGAGCGTCGTCGGTGTACCGAACCGGCCAACCGTCGCCGGGCTGTCAGGTCGGGCCATATCAGGTCAAGCGTACGTAGACGCGCCAACGCTTAGGATGCATGGATGCATTGGACGGCGAATATGCCCGGCCCTCCAAGGCCGTCACTGCTGTGAGCAGGGTGGCCACACGCCATTGTGCCGCCGTGCTGCTCACGTCTGGACTGTGGTGGCGGACGTCAGTATTTGGCGTCTGGGGGAGGGAAGGACAGGGGCGGGGGGGGGGGGGGGCAGCCAGAAGTCCAGGCGCAAAACCGGGCGCTCTCTGAGCCCAAGCTGATCTGGTTGCAGGCCCCTAGGCCTTGGAATAATAGAAGCGCCGCTACGGCCAGGAAGGAGGGCATGCAAAGCAGCAAACGTACGCGGTAGCACCTTCGGCCCGGCTAAGATTCGGACTGGGCGTAGCTTACACGCCAACTATAGCGTGATTTGTCCTCGTACCGCAACAAACTCCCACACTGCACTGAGCGGGTATCACCAAATGTGTTAGGTCGTGGTGTGATCAACCCTTGAGGTTGGTGACCATCAGCGGTAACGAGCTGAATAAAGATACGTGCTACATTTGCGTCCAGGAACTAGACCAGCGTCCAGCGGGCCGTGCAGTCTTGGTCTCCAACACACCGACGTTTCGGTGTTGGTCCCGTGTGCATAGGTGGATAACATGAAACTATTCGATGCATGAGGTGACCAAAAATATACGACGATGTTTTACACCCTATGCTGAACACGGGGCTTGACTGTGCTTGTCTAAAGACACGCATCACCCCTAACGCCAATAGTATTGCAATTTTCACACTCCCTGCACTACAGAGAACAGAGGCTCCATGCACACCAAGTCTCACACCAGAGCATAAATGTACAGGGAGGTAAGGCTCACACTGAAAAGATAAAGCCAACAACTGAAATATTATCACAATTATGTGTGAATCCATAGGACATCTTGAGACTGATACCGTGGAATGGGTCCTCTGGATTTCCTAAAATGGGCTCTGATTTGATGGGTGAGCCTGTGCGTCCTTGCACAAAGTGTGCCCTAAAGACCATAGATGAGCTACTGGACTACTGGTAACTACAGGCTGGTTGCAACTCAGCTTGCCTCTGCCTGCACCATCTTCAAGTATCACGCTTCCTTTCTGTGCAATGAAGAAGTTTCCAAGAATACTAGCTGGTAAATAAGGCTCACTTGACTGGTATTACCACTCTTACCCACATTGTAGAAACCAACCCTTCACCAAGTCAGAGATGCCACTGCATCTCTGACTTGATTGGGGGACTGCTGGGCTCTGGTCGCCCCCTCCCCCCCCCCCCCCCCCCCCCCCCCCCCCCCCCCCCCCCAACTCTGGGGAGAAAGTTGACCAAATCCAGCCAGACACTGATTTGTTGGTTATTTTGGGGTGGGTTCTGTCATTTTGAATGTTTGCCCCTAATACACCCTTCCTCCCCCCCCCCCCCCCCCCCCTCCCACCTCATGTGGCAGATTCACACACATCTGAAGCCAGCATGAAAACATGCCAAGATTAAAATTGATGCCTGAAAACCTTTTACTTTAGTTGCAATTTGTCAGGCTGGTTTATAATTTTCTAATTAAATTAACAGCATTTAGCATGACATGGCTGAAGGCACATGGTGCCCCTGTGAGGAAAACAGCCGCTGTTTGGCAATAGCTGTCTGTTAAGCCCAACAATATTAGAGCTAGCAGTGTGTTTCTCACACCAGCTAGACATCTTCAAACACAGAAACATCACGTGTGCCACACATGTCCCCTCGGGCTGAGACATCTGGTCACTTCACAGGCGGGAGCAGATGACAAGTCAGTTGGCTGGCATGAGAGCTGGCTTAACATATCATGTCATTCTCAGCACCTTTAACCCTTGTTTAAAGAGATGTTTTCCTTTGCCCTCTGTGGAGGCCTCAGAGCCTTCCCCTTCCCCTCCCCAACATCTTGTAAACTATAGTGAGTTGGTCATGCAGAAAATGGCACTGAAAAGCTTGTGTCTAATGTACAAGACAGATGGATCTGAGCGTCTGGACATGATGGTAAATGTGACCTTTGATGGGTCAAACCAGGCCAAATGTGTCAAATCTGTTCTAATCAAGAACTTATCCAGAAACATAAATGGGATAGAACAGGGTTAGAAGGGCCCTCTTGTGTCATAAGATTTGTAAGACGCAACCGGAAACATAAATGGGATAGAACAGTGTTAGAAAGGCCCTCTTATGTCATAAGATTTATGGCTTAAATCAGACCATCACTCAGCCTTCAAGTTATTAAATCTGATCACAAAAGGTAAGGTATGGCCTAGCTTGACCTTAGAAGACTTGACTTTTCAATAGCCACAAGAATGATGGCGATGCACTTAAAAGATCACATAACATTGGCTGTTAAAATCCTCTTGAGTGCATTTCCTCTAAAATGAAACTAATTTGGTGCTTCTGAGCAAATGGCACTTGCATGACCTTCAGGAAGAGATCATACCCCAGCCATGCATGCTCATCCTCAGAAACTTGAAATTTTCACAAGATGTATACAAATTATGGGAACACAGGTAACAAAATTATAATGTTACACTAAAAACAATTTTGAAGTTATTCAAGAAAGCTCAGAAAGGCCAATAGGATATGGGTTAACTAAATATGCCACTTGGGAAGCACAAAACACATACTTATTTCATCCTGCATAGAAATGGTCACACTCATATATGATCCACTAATGTGGTCTAAAATTTGAAGCATTAATAATTTACTCATCTATAAAACCTATATCAACACTTAGAATTCATGGTGATTTTGTCACAATATGCTTGATCAACTAACAAAAACACAATAACAAGTGTTCACATATCTTGTTCTCTGGTGCCTTGCCTGGTGACTTTGATAATCACACCACTCTGCTGTGATGCAGATCTTGCAAGAGACTGTCAATCTGAAGGTAGCAGCCACTGCTCCCATACCTTATTTCTCTTCATTGTAAAACAGCTATTACCTGAAGACAAATACCTGTTTCAATAGCAACACATGTTGCAGGTTTTGAGAGCAAAGGTTGCAAATGAATATTGTTAAGTCTGGGGCAGCATTGCAGCAGGGACAAAAAATCAGAAGCAGCTATAAAGGCTGCTTTAAAAGCTAATAAGCTCTGCTAGTCACTGGCACAGTATGCATACTACATGTGATGCTTGTGCTTGAGCCCAAGTGGGGTCAGGCCCAGCCTCAGAATCAATAGCCTGTCCTTTGACTCATAGTGAAATAAATTCTCTCATGTATTGATATGAGTAAATGCTGGAGCCTACTACTGAGATATAAATAAGAAATGAGTTAAGCATACAGAAATACATATTAACAATATCTATCAGACACAAAACAACTTAACATATGCAGACAAGCTGAAACAAGGCACTGTGTTACACGGCTATCTTACTAGGGAAAATAAACAGTATCAGGTTCCATACAGCAAAGGATGGCGTGAAGAAACATGGAACAGAAAGAGCTGTTTGAATAGGCACCTACCTGAATGCTGACAGCTATGATATCAAATCAACAGATCACTCTTCTGGGTGGCCGCTAAGGAACACGTCAATCGGTTAGCTAGCACGGGTAGGCACTAGCCACTTGTCAGGAGCCCTGTGGTTATGTTGTTCAGTTTGTATGTACTTGGTCTCAGCGCTTTGAGAGGCTAAAAATAAGCTATCGCACTTAGTTTTACGCGTGTCAGGAAAAGCACCAACTTCTCTCAGTGCTGGTACTAGTATCACTTAAGTTTCAACGCTCTTACAGGCAACCAGCCACCACCCTCCCGCATACGTAAACGCGCTGATCTTCAAAGGTTCCTCCCAGCTGTTCGTGGGCCGTGTCTGCGTCATTGCTTGTAACATTTGCGCCGTTACACAGAACACAGATAATCATTTTATAATATGCCCAAGTTTCTCGCTGAGAAATAGATAAAAGTTGTAAAGAGAAAATGAAGTGATTGCTGTGATGTGCAATTTGTTTTCATTCATATGAATGTATCAAAATATATTTTCATAGAGCCATTGAAACCGTTATCAACGGGATTTAATATTCGTCTTGAGCAAGTGTTTCGTATTATACGAATATCACGCAAGAAAGACGGACGCTGAGATTGGAAGCCGCGCACACGTGCACGTGTGATCGGTGGGTCGTTTTGGGTCCCGCCCGAGTTTGCCGACACATGTGTCTTCACTACATTGCTATTGGTGTTGATATGACCATGAATGAAATACGGGTTATGTTCGCTTAGGTGTCGAGTCAGGTTCTTACCAAAGGCTGCAGGGTCCTGTTGGTACGTCGAACAGTTCCATTCCGGCGTCTGTATCAAATCGTGGCTATATTTCAAGCATTGAACAAGATACCCACATGGATGGCATAGCAATGCCAGTGGGTGCTCCCAAAAAGGAAATTGGCAGGCATCCCATCGCACCCAAAATCCTCAGTCTCTTCACCAGTCTTACAGACAAGGATGCTGAACAACGTGTTAAAGCAGCTTTGCTCCTTGTTCAGCAAGTAGCATCATCCGAAGAACATAAGCAGGTAAAGTGACATTGAAAGCTGTGCTAGTTGCTGGTACAATTTACACACTTGCTTATGAGCCTTATAGCCATTAAAATGCACAAAGTCTGACTATGCCAAGTTATATCTATTTGATGTGCAGTTGTATTAGTTGTCAGTGGCACAGTTGTATAGTATCAGTGTTAGGAATGTATCACCTTAGAAGTCACCTTCGCAACTATCATTATTCCATGAAAAATTGGCCCTCTATGCTCTGAAATCTGTGTCCGCCACATGCCTAACTCCGAACTCTTGGCATTGTGGTGCATATGTACTGAAATTTTTGCCAGGATGGGATAGGATCTGAAAGTATAATTTTCATGGTAACATGCATTTATTGTGGCCTGGGTATCAGGCAAATTAGATGAGAAAGCCTACTTGAGCTCAAAAATCATTGTGTTTTGTCTGGTTGGAGAAACATGACACATGAAGACATCATGCTGGACCTGCAGTATGCATGCTTAACTCAGGCAAGGCCAAATTTCATAGAATTTTCCCATCTTTTTTTGGTAAAAAGGGGTCTGAATGCTTTTTGTCTTGCCTGGCATCCCCCTATTAATGTTATGTTTCCTTGAAACATTGGCTTCCTATGTGCTAGAATCAGTGGTGACCATACCAAACTTGGGGCTCTGAGATTCATGGCATGCATACACTTCAGGTGTTGCATGATGTCATCTAAGTGTGGGACATTCAGCATACTGATGAGTTAATTGAGAATTAAGATTGTACACATTGTATTATTACTAGCTGGCTACTTCTTCTGTTTCTGATGACTCAGTCAGGGTATACATTGCTACCTCATGTTAAGAAAGGGCATTGTACATCAGTCATCATTTGTAAGGCAGAACATGTTGTAATTAATCATCAAACAGGTCATCTAAACTCTTACTTGGAACTTAAATAACTATGATAGTGAACATCTGAGTGCAAACACACAGCAATGACGACCCTGGCACCATTTCTATGTGTGATTGCAACATTGTTGCCTGTCACAACATTACTGCCCATCAAGAACCATAAAAAATGTATGAGGCCAAGGTAACAAGAGTCCAATAAAATGTGTTTCTTGTATATCCAATCAGTGTTCCATATTGTTTGTAGATTGGTCAACATGGTGGGGAAATATGATGTTTTTGGGTGGGAATGAAAAGTAAAATGAGAATATGGCAGCTAAACAAAACTTCTTAATATGGTACATATATATGGCAGGGAACATGGATGCCAATGGGACACTGGGTTGAAGGGGATAGGATGGGGGGTTAGGTTTGGTTAAGTTAGGTTAAGTTAGGTTAGGTTAGGTTAAGTTAGGTTAGGTTCATTGTTAGGCCAGGTTAGGTTAGGTTAGGTTAGGCTAATTTAGGCTATGTTCTGGACTGTTCTGGCCGGTCTGTTTCATAAAAGTACCGAGACATAATAAGAAACATTTTCATTGCATTATTATTGTTGCTTTGGTCCCATGCATTTTTTATGGTTCTTGACAAGCAGAAATATTGTAATTACACAACAACAACGCAGAAACTGCGCTGGGGAGTCGGGGCGGTGGGGTGCATGCGGTGCTCAGGAGCTCGCTATCGTAGTTGTTAAAATTTGGAGGTAGGAGCATGAATCTACCAGTTTCAAGATTATTTATATGTTCCGCCTTGAACACGACAAATGGTGTACAATGATTTGTTCTAATGTTAGATACCCATGTATACCTACACTGACGACTCCTGTGTACAGCACCTGACTACTCTTCACATGCTCCCCTAAGCAGCACCCGACTACATGTCATATGTTCCTCTGTGCAGCACCTGACCACACTTCTCATGCTCTCCTGTGAAACACCTAACTACACTTTGCATGATCTCCCGTGCAGCTCCTGACTACACTTCTCATGTTCTCCTGTGCAGCGCCCAACTACACTTATCATGTTCTCTTGTGAAGCACCTAACTACACTTTGCATGATCTCCTGTGCAGCTCCTGACTACACTTCTCATGCTCTCCTGTGAAGCACCCAACTACACTTCTCATGTTCTCCTGTGAAGCAACCGACTACACTTCTCATGTTCTCCTGTGCAGCACCCAACTACACTTCTCATGTTCTCCTGTGCAGCACCTGACTACGCTTCTCATGTTCTCCTGTGCAGCACCTGACTACGCTTCTCATGCTCCCCTGTGCAGCACCTGATAGCACTCCTCACACTTCCGTGTGCAGCACCTGACCACTTTTCTCATGATCCCCTGTTCTGTAGGACTGTGATGTGCTGAGCCAGGATGCCAGTTACTGCCTGCGGCGGCTGGTGCGAGGCCTGTCTTCATCACGGGCTGGCGCGCGCGAGGGCTTCTTCACGGCGCTGGTGCAGCTGCTGCGCCAGGTGCCGGCCGTCGGTGCCGGCCAGCTGCTATCAGTGGCAGCTGCGCAGCTGCCGGACGTGCGCGAGGACCGGCAGCGCACCGAGCACCGACTGGGTCGGCTACTGGCGGCGGGTGCGGCCGTGCGCGCCGGCCGGCTGGACGAGCAGCTGGCTGAGCTGACCTGCCAGCTGCTGTCCGCCTGGACATACCGCGCCTACATGCCGCCCATGGTCGCCAGCTTCGTGGCCGAGCTGGTGCAGAAGGTGCGCCCCACTAAGTGGCAGGCTACCGGAGAAATCCTGCTGATGATGTGGGCTTTGTCAGTATGCACATCTGACGTGGAGGTTTTGTTGCACCAGTTGAGTTTTCTCTGTGTGCCAGTGAATTTATGTGTAGCTGCCATAGGCTCCGCATGATGATGGGCTTTGTGTGTCACTGGCACACTATTTTGACTTGGGAGGATGGCAGGAGGACAGATCTCCTAGCATCATCGGCAGCGTCCCCCCTGCCCCTTCGCCTCCCCCCCCCCCCCCCCTCCCCCTGACGACCGTTGGCGTCATGTGACGGGTTACCAGGAGCCCGTGCTGCCGATGTGCCAGCCGCGAGAAGGCCGCGCGCTGAGCGTTTGTGTTGCCGCTGTGGTGGCGGCAGGTGCCCGAGGAGCGGTTCCAGTCGGAGGTGTGGCCTGAGCTGAGCGTGCTGCTGGCTCGTGGCTGGCACCAGTGCGTGCCCGAGCGGCTCTGGCTGCTGCTCGTCTGTCGCCGCCAGTTCCCCGCCGTCTGCGACACGCCGTTCCTCAAACAGCACTGGGGCTCCAAGAAGCTGCTCTCGCCCAAGAACCACACTGCCATCGCCGAGATGATCAAGGTGAGCCGCTGCCGGCATGCATGCTGGTAAGCTGCTGCCGGATGGCAAGCGGCTTAAAGGAACAATCATGGGCCACAAGTACTTAAAGTATGTGCTGTGCGACGTCAGTGGCCGGGATATTTTTGAAATAACAAGCATTTGATAGTAGGACAGCTGTTTGTGCTGGGCAGGGGAATGCAAAGTGTCTCTCACTGAGCACGGAAGCGCACGCATATTTCACGTGATTTGTATATGTTCCTGTAATGCGTCTACCGAATGAACCACGTCAAATGCGCGGTACTTGTGCACCCAACGCCTTCGTATAGCGGGGCACAGTCCGCTCCACATGCCGTGCGAAGTGCCGTCGTCGCCTGCGGCGCCGGTCGCGGCGTGGGCGGTCGTTATGCCGCCTGACGCCGGCGTTGCGCAGGCGTCCGCCGCCACCCTGCCGGCTATCCACCCGCTGGTGACATCGCTGGTGGCGTTTGCCGTGGAGCGGCCGGCCGCCGAGCTGGTGGAGCTGCATCAGCGCGTGCTGGAGCCGCTGTTGGAGGACCGCACCGCCGCCTTGCTCGTCATGGCCATGCTGCAGATGGTGGTGCCCCACCTCACCACGCCCGAGCTGGTGAGCGCCGTCGCCGCCGCCGCTACCCGAGCGCTGGGACGCGTGTAGGGTCACTGCCCGCCCGTGAGTCACGGACGGACAGTGAGCCCGGTCACAGCCCGTGACTGTTCTGCCTCGCCGTGTGGGGTATCCGCACATCCGCAGGGGCGGTGTTGTTGTCGCGGCGGCGTTTGCACTGTTACTTCTCTGTTCGGTATCATTGGCTCGTTAATCACTCGCGCAAAAGCTACTGGTGGCGTGTCGTCGTCCGCCAATGGCCTCCAGCCGGACCGTGCCGCGTCCGCCGCCTGTCAGCCGGTGACGCCGCCGTCCGCGCCGCCAGCTGGCGTCGGTGCTGAGCCCAGCCATGGTGGGCGCGCTGGTACGGCTGCTGCCCAAGCGGGACCAGCGGACGGAGCAGGCGGCTCGCGGCCTCGGCTCGGCGTTGGTCAGCCTGCTGCTGGCGCCCGACAGCGACGCCCAGCTGCAGCTGGCGCTGGTCGGCCGCCTCGTCAGCCCTCCCGGCTCCATTAACTTCGACCACATGACTGGTGAGACGCCGGTGCTGCTCGGGTGTCGCGTGACGGACGGCTCGGACCTCTGACGTGACATGACGGGCTGCCTGGACCTTGGACGTCACGTGACGGACGGCTCGGACCTCTGACGTGACATGACGGGCTGCCTGGACCTTGGACGTCACGTGACGGGCGGCTCGGGCCTCTGACGTGACGTGACGGGCTGCCTGGACCTCGGACGTGACGTGACGGGCTGCCTGGACCTCTGACGTGACGTGACGGGCTGCCTGGACCTCTGACGTGACGTGACGGGCTGCTCTGACGTCACGTGACGGGCTGCTCTGACGTCGCGTGACGGGCTGCCTGGACCTCGGACGTCACGTGACGGGCTGCTCTGACGTGACGTGGCGGGCTGCTCTGACGTCGCGTGACGGGCTGCCTGGACCTCGGACGTGACGTGACGGGCTGCTCTGACGTGACGTGACGGGCTACCTGGACCTCTGACGTGACGTGGCGGGCTGCTCTGACGTCGCGTGACGGACTGCTCTGACTTCGCGTGACGGGCTGCTCTGACGTGACGTGACGGGCTGCTCTGACGTGACGTGACGGGCTGCTCTGACGTCGCGTGACGGGCTGCTCTGACGTGACGTGACGGGCTGCTCTGACGTGACGTGGCGGGCTGCTCTGACGTCGCGTGACGGACTGCTCTGACGTCGCGTGACCGGCTGCTCTGACGTGACGTGACGGACTGCTCTGACGTGACGTGACGGGCTGCTCTGACGTGACGTGACGGGCTGCTCTGACGTCGCGTGACGGGCGGCTCTGACGTGACGTGACGGGCTGCTCTGACGTGACGTGACCGGCTTCTCTGACGTCACGTGACGTGACGGGCTGCTCTGACGTGACGTGACGGGCTGCTCTGACGTGACGTGACGGGCTGCTCTGACGTGACGTGACGGGCTGCTCTGACGTGACGTGGCGGGCTGCTCTGACGTGACGTGACGGGCTGCCTGGACCTCGGACGTGACGTGACGGGCTGCTCTGACGTGACGTGACGTGACGGGCTGCTCTGACGTGACGTGACGTGATCCGATCCTCAGGTCTCGGTCCATTTGCCTTGCTCCCCGCGCATAGATGCTGGATCGACCGCCATCTGGCTTGATGTTAAACGGTTGATCGTGAGCGAGGTAGGAGTTAGAGAAAGTGGACCTCAATATACTTGTGCAATAATGGCATGGAAAATATTTATCCCCTTGACACCCAAATGGCTGAGCTTTGCCACACTGGCTGGGGCGGCGGTAGGTTAGCCAGCTGTTGCGGCTCTGTCATCAGTGGTGCATAACAGATGAAATGCCACATGAATGTCGTCATTGGGCGCATCCGATGAATGTCTGATATTTGTTCTGCTTATATGTATAACGTGTAACGTATTTATGTGTAAACATTTAGTTGGTAGTGCAATGTCCATGTTGTCAGCGGAGACCTGTTGTGTCCGTGTGTCTAACTCAACCCAGGTCACCTGAATTTCAGTCGAATGGACCATACAGGGTTTATTGCACAGCAGCTGAGGCTTGTTGAAAAGTGTTTGGTGCTAATCGGAGTATGACACGACCGCTGCCGCTGCTCGCTTGCAGGCACGAAAATCCTGGCCCAGATGATCAACGGCCTGAAGGCTGAGGCGCTGGAGCCGTTCAGCGAGATCGCCATCAGCGCCTTCAACGGCACGCAGGATGACCGTAACCAGGTGAGACGGATGATTTGTGTGCGTTGGTGTGCGCGTGGGTGGCTTCTATGGACGGGCGGCGGTCACGCGTGCGCCATCGCCG
The DNA here is from genome assembly GCF_011947565.3 of Pollicipes pollicipes. NCBI lineage: Eukaryota > Metazoa > Arthropoda > Thecostraca > Pollicipedomorpha > Pollicipedidae > Pollicipes > Pollicipes pollicipes. Next base: position 11,546,767 of record NW_023596225.1, on the reverse strand, counting down.
CGATCCTCGGTCGCGGGCGTGCTCACGGGTGTGGGCGTGGGTGGCTTCTATGGACGGGCGGCGGTCACGCGTGCGCCATCGCCGCGAGCCTCGGGCGCGGGCGTGCTCACGGGCGTGGGCGTGGGTGGCTTCTATGGACGGGCGGCGGTCACGCGTGCGCCATCGCCGCGAGCCTCGGGCGCGGGCGTGCTCACGGGCGTGGGCGTGGGTGGCTTCTATGGACGGGCGGCGGTCATACGCGCGCCATCGCCGCGAGCCTCGGGCGCGGGCGTGCTCACGAGCGTGGGCGTGGGTGGCTTCTATGGACGGGCGGCGGTCATACGCGCGCCATCGCCGCGAGCCTCGGGCGCGGGCGTGCTCACGGGCGTGGGCGTGCATCCGTGTCTCCTGCATCAGCGCGCCGAATGGAACGGCAAATACGTTGAAAGCCATTTTAAAGAAGTTGCTTAGGGTTCTTCCAAGAGTATCGTGTCATCATCGTCCTCGAAAGACAGTCGTTTCCAGCGAACGGAACACCCGCCCGGCATCAACGCCACCACCGGGCTGTTGTCTCAGCCACCGCCCCTCCGACGCCGCTCGCCCCCGTCTCTGACGGCCACCCCTGACTCCGCCGCATCTGACACTGCCCTTGACTGCCGCCCTTGACGCCGTCCGCCGCGCCGGCAGACGCCGCGCGGCCGGGCCGTGGCGTGCGATATACTGTGTCGGCTGGTGCAGCACCCGAGCGTGCCCGGCCCCAGCCCGCTGAAGCAGCGCCTGCTGCAGCGGCTCTTCACTGCCGGCGCCACGTGCGACCCGGACGTACCCGATGAGCTGGCCGCCACCGCGCTGCGCGCCTTCTTCAGGTGGGTCAGCCTGGTCGCTGGTCAGCTCAGGCCGCCCCGCCTGGCCGCTGGCCAGCTCCGGCCGGCTCGCCCAGCCGCTGGCCAGCTCCGGCCGGCTCGCCCAGTCGCTGGCCAGCTCAGGCCGCCCCGCCTGGCCGCTGGCCAGCTCAGGCCGCCCCGCCTGGCCGCTGGCCAGCTCCGGCCGGCTCGCCCAGCCGCTGGCCAGCTCAGCCGCCGGCAAGGGCACGGCGTGCGGATTGCAGTCCAGGAGCAGGAGGGAAGTGGTTTTGTCGTCGTGTCCGTAAGGAAACGTCTTCCCCATGGCTTCGAGGCTTGGGCGGTCGATGCTTCTGTCGCGCTGAGTGGTGTCCAGCCGCCTGGTTGTGAACTCGTTATTGAAGGTGGAGCAATCGTTCGAACTATCGTCCTAGTTCAGGCGGGGACGATGTCCCGCACACTTCGTTCATCCATTATGCTGGTATCTTTCCGCTAAACTAGTGTCTTCATAGCTTCATTTCTGGACGGTACCACACGAGACCGTTGTCCGGCTCCCCGGCGCCGCTGCGCCACCACTCGCAGCCGCGCCACCGCTCGCCCCCGACCGTCGCTCGCGCCGCCGACAGGGCGCTGGACCACCCGGTGCGGCGGCTGTCCGACCTGACCGGCCTGCTGCGCGCGCTGACGGCGTACCAGGACGCCCTGCTGCGCGCGCCGGACGTGACGCTGCGCGTGCCGCTCGCGCCGGCCGCCTGGCAGGCGTGGGAGGCGGCGGCGGCGACGCTGCGCCGGTTGCGGCCCGGCGCCGGCGCCGAGACGGACGTGTTCGTCATCCTGCTGGCGCATCTCAGCCAGCAGCTGTTCGGCGCCGACTGTGACGCCGCTGTGGAGGCTCTGCAGGTGGGCGGAGGGGGGGGGGGGCTGGCCCGGAGGTCACGTGGGGGGAGCGGTGCTGTCGTGCTGGTAGTTTTGGGTGTTGTGTAGTGGGTTTAATCCCGGGTGCTCTGATGGCTCTGATCTGGGCCCAATGAGCCCTTGGTACTGCCGTGGCCTCCGTTAGCTGCATGGCGCGTGACTGATGCCTTGCCCGTCCACCATCACCGCTACAGGATGTGGCATCTACCCGCCCCATGGACCTGCTGCTCTCTGGACCTGTGCGATGCTATCATTTCGACGTTTTTGCGCTCTTAGAAGCGTACGTTTGCCCTCTGCTGGGGTGCGAAATTTATCAGTTAAACTCATCGTAAATGTGGTGCGTTATTTAAATTATGCAACGGAATTAGCAGCATTTGCGTCGGATAGAAAACTGTAGCTACTGGAAACTTCAAACGATGCCCGTTGAGCTGTCTTTGAATGTATGGCTTCGGTATGAATCGTATGATTGTTCCCGCCGTCTGTGCAAGAAGCACATCACGCCGCCCGTGCCAGCCGAGGTGACGGGGCGGCTGTGCTGACGCCGGCGCCGGCGCGTCGCCGCCGCAGGAGCTGCACGCCTGCCTGCAGCGGCAGCAGGGCCGACGGCCGACGGCCGACGGCGGCGACGAGCCCGACTGGAGCGAGGTGGTGGCCGACCTGCTGCTCTCGCTGCTCTCACTCAGCGTGCACCTGCTGCGCAGCGTGGTTCGCGCCGTGTTCGGCCTGCTGGCGCCGGCGCTGTCGCGGCCCGCCGTGCTGCACGTGTTCCAGGTGCGGGGCGCGCACCGTCGGCGCCGGCGCACGCCGCGGCGGGTGCCGGCGTGCTGTCGTGGGAGGCGGCAGTGCAAGGCTGGGGCGCGCGTGCGCACAGAGGCACGGCCGCTGGTGGAGGACGTTCTCGAGTTTGGTCCAAGCATGAGTGGCGTGGGTATGGTTAGGATCAGTCGGACCTGAAGACAGCCGGTATGTCTGCATGACGCCCGGTGGGGCTGGCGGTCACGCTCCGGCGTTTACTATTGGTTCAGTTGTACCCACTTCATTCTCCAAACAACGTCAGTTTTTCGAGATGCCAGGCAGAGTCGTGACGTAGCCGCCCGTGCCAAGTGTTGCTCTTGTCCTCCTTGTCGAGCAATCTCGACCGCTTAGGAAGAAATCAACCTCACTTGGCTGATGTGCCACGGAATCACTGCATCTGGTACTCGCTGCGAGGGGAAGCCTGTTGCTGGATCTGTTATTGTACTTTCGTGTCAATTGATCTGAAAAGGATGCACGTTGTACAATATTAAGACCATGCTGAGTATGCCGGTAGCAGGAATGCCTTAGCCTACTGAGTACGTGCGTCAGCGATCAGGCTCAGTTCGATCCGCTGGGACGTGTCTAAGTTTGCCATTGTGTTGGACTGCCAAGTGTTCACTCCGTTTTGTGAGGTAACATCGCTTTTCGTTGCTTTTCAGTGCCTGGACCCGCAGTATAGCATGAATGGTGGGAGGGGCCATGCTGTCGAAAATGACGGAAGTGAGCAGGAAGATAGCGACGAAGACCTGGAGGCTGAGGATTCCGAGGGAGGCGAGGAGGAGGAAGAGGATGAAGACGACAGTGACGTTGAGGACGGAGAGGAGGATGGCGAAGCGCAAGACGAACTGGACGCCATGCGGGCCAAAGTCAAAGCGGCGCTGGGGGATGACTCGGACGACGCTGTAAGCACGGACGCGGGGGGCCCAGCCCATGTGCTGTCGTCCGTACGCACCGGTGTAAGTACGGACGCGCGGGGCCCAGCCCGTGTCCTGTCGTCCGTACGCACCGGTGTAAGTACGGACGCGGGGGGCCCAGCCCATGTGCTGTCGTCCGTACGCCCCGGTGTAAGCACGGACGCGCGGCGCCCAGCCCGTGTCCTGTCGTCCGTACGCACCGGTGTAAGTACGGACGCGGGGGGCCCAGCCCATGTGCTGTCGTCCGTACGCACCGGTGTAAGCACGGACGCGCGGGGCCCAGCCCGTGTCCTGTCGTCCGTACGCCCCGGTGTAAGCACGGACGCGCGAGGCCCAGCCCATGTGCTGTCGTCCGTACGCACCGGTGTAAGCACGGACGCGCGGGGCCCAGCCCATGTGCTGTCGTCCGTACGCACCGGTGTAAGCACGGACGCGCGGGGCCCAGCCCGTGTCCTGTCGTCCGTACGCCCCGGTGTAAGCACGGACGCGCGGGGCCCAGCCCGTGTCCTGTCGTCCGTACGCACCGGTGTAAGCACGGACGCGGGGCCCAGCCCATGTGCTGTCGTCCGTACGCACCGGTGTAAGCACGGACGCGGGGCCCAGCCCGTGTCCTGTCGTCCGTACGCCCCGGTGTGAGCACGGACGCGCGGGGCCCAGCCCATGTGCTGTCGTCCGTACGCACCGGTGTAAGCACGGACGCGCGGGGCCCAGCCCATGTGCTGTCGTCCGTACGCACCGGTGTAAGCACGGACGCGCGGGGCCCAGCCCGTGTGCTGTCGTCCGTACGCACCGGTGTAAGCACGGACGCGGGGCCCAGCCCGTGTGCTGTCGTCCGTACGCACCGGTGTAAGCACGGACGCGGGGCCCAGCCCATGTGCTGTCGTCCGTACGCACCGGTGTAAGCACGGACGCGGGGCCCAGCCCATGTGCTGTCGTCCGTACGCACCGGTGTAAGCACGGACGCGCGGGGCCCAGCCCATGTGCTGTCGTCCGTACGCACCGGTGTAAGCACGGACGCGCGGGGCCCAGCCCGTTTCCTGTCGTCCGTACGCGCCGGTGCACACCCACCAGTCACGGCCACCAGCTGTTCCCATATGTGTGGTCAGGCGCGGCCCCCTTTGTCCGCGATGTTACACGAGAGTGGGCATGCTGGCAACTCAGAACCGTGTTACCTTGTTTTCGAACAGGTGACTAGGCTGCGTTGCATGTATCTACGCAGGCACCAACAGAGACTGCCACTGGCAGTATAGCCGGTGCTCGCGTCACTCCATCGGGCTTCGAGCCAGCCCCGGTCCTTTACTTCGTCAGGTGTCGCTCACTCTGCGTGTGACTGCCCCCTCCCCCTACCTCTGGCGTGGTGAATGATCTCCCACCCTGTGGCCAACTCCCCCCCCCCCCCCTCCCGGGCAGGTTTCGATCGATATGGACGATGTGCCCGAGGAGCACTTCGCCAAGATGGACGAGGCGCTGGCGGCGGCGTTCCGTGCCATGCGTAAGGACAAGCGCATGAAGCGGGGCGGCCGCCAGACAGACGAGGAGCAGGCGCTCATGCACTTCAGGATCAGGTGGGACGCGGGACGGCCGGGTCAGGGTCAGGTGGGACGCGGGGACGGCCGGGTCAGGATCAGGTGGGACGCGGGGACGGCCGGGTCAAGGTCAGGTGGGACGCGGGACGGCCGGGTCAGGATCAGGTGGGACGCGGGACGGCCGGGTCAGGGTCAGGTGGGACGCGGGGACGGCCGGGTCAGGGTCAGGTGGGATGCGGGACGGCCGGGTGAGGGTCAGGTGGGACGCGGGACGGCCGGGTGAGGGTCAGGTGGGACGCGGGACGGCCGGGTCAGAGTCAGGTGGGACGCGGGGACGGCCAGAACAGGGTCAGGTGGGACACGGGGACGGCCGGGACAGGGTGAGGTGGGACGCCAGTTAGGTGCGGGGCGGGCGTGACGCACTGCATGGCGGAGGAGATGTCGAGTGACAGAGATGCGGGGAGCGGTTCTCAAGAGTGGTGAGCCTGTGATGCACAGTTTGGTTTTGTTGGACTGCTGAGCACTGCGAGAGCCGTTTATCGCTGGCTATGACCCAGGCTGATGGTCTGTTCACTCACCTCTGTCAACACGAGCATGGCGGTTTTGTACAGCCGCTGGTGAGATATTTGTACCGCGTAGTCGGGATGCGTGCGTTAATCGTGCAAATTTACTCGCTCCGCTTAAAGCCGCGCCTAGTTTTACAGAGTTTCCATCCTCCCACACATGGCTGGGGACATGTATGCGTGTGGTGGTGGCGCGCGTTGCCGCCTGCGAGCCCGCCCCGCTGCCGCTGACAGTGCCGTCCGTCCGCCGGCGTCGCCGCCGCCGGCAGGGTGCTGGACCTGGCCGACGTGTACGTGCGTACGTGTCCGCGCTCGCTGGCGGCGCTGGACCTGCTCCCGCCGCTGGTGGCGCTGCTGGCCGCCACGGCCGCCGACCGGCGCCAGGCGCCGCTGGTGGCCCGCCTGCGCGCCTGCCTGGGTCGCCTGACGGCCGGCGCCGGCCGCCTGCCCGACGGCCACCAGCTGACGGCGCCGCTGCTGGCCGAGCTGCTGGAGGTGGTGCTGCGCAGCGGCGGGCGGTGTGAGTACAGCTCCGCAGGGACGGAAGCGGAGGCGCGGTGATGATGACACGGGATGGGGAGCATGGGACTGGCAGCGGGGTGGTGAGGGCGAGACAAACAATTAGTGGCCTGCGCCCTTCTTGGTGATCTGGTTTTGTCGTCAGCTTCTTTCTCATTGGATCCTCGCATTCATATAGGCTGGCTCAATGGGTCTGTGAGGCGACTTCTCGGCTTTGTCACCGGCGGTTTTTGTCTAGATATGTCGTTAATGCATACAAGCCGGCTCAATACGTGTGCTGTAAGTTGGAGTGCCGGTAATTCCTTGTCTTGAAAGACGCACCCTGGATTTTTAACGAGGTTTTATCCCCGCTGTCTTGTTTTTTTTTTGGGGGGGAGGGCAAAATGACCACTGATCCATGCGCAGTCTAAAGCACCAGTTATGTGTTGATCGTGGCCTGCAGTGTTCACCATGGCCTTTACCCCGTTATGTCATTGCTCGCCATCCCACCGCCATTCCACCTCCATTTCGTCGCCCTCCCCCCGCACGACGAAAGCGCGGCGACATCGCACTCGGCCCGATGCCGCACGCGGCAGATCACGCCGGCCGTGGCGAGCGTTTGCCGCACGTCACGAGCGCTGCCGCGCCGCCGCCGGCAGTGCCGGCGCTGAGTCTGGAGCTGGGCGGCCTGCTCTCGGCGGCCGTGCGGTTCCTGGTGCGAACCAGCGCCCAGCTGGAGGACGACCAGGCGCCCGTCACCGACGCGCTTCTCGCCGCGCTCGACGCCTTCTTCACCGACCGGTGAGGCCTGCTGCCGGGCTCTGGCGGCCGGCGCTCAGGCTGGCGGTGGTCACGGTGTCATGGGCAGCGCATCCAGGCGGTCAGAGGGTAGGGAAGCAGAGGCAGCTGAGCATGACTGGGAATGGGCCCGCTAGGAGTGTGGCCTGTGAGATCAGCGCCGCCTCATTAGGCGGCTCTCAGTGAGGCGCCGCCCTTGTGGGACTCCCGCGCTGGACACGAGGCGGCGCTGGCGTGGGATCTTCAGTGCGGTGCTTATGGTTATGACGTGCGATGTGTCAAATGAAATACTCTTCGTGGTTGTGAGGTGACCAGCCCGTGAGAGAGGGCGGCTCTCCGACGGCGGGAGCTTTCCCGTCAACGTCTTATTCACATGGGACGTGTGTAAATTTTTGCGGGTGTCTGGTTCGTGTACATATCGGCGTCGTTGAGGATGCGTTGCTTCCTTCGCTAGCTCCTTCCTTGGAAGTAACTCTTATCCCGAAGATGTCGCCACTGGCTTGTCCACGTAAATTATCACTCAGCTACCCTCCGAAGAGGCATTCATTCAGTTACCTGTCCGGTCGGCCAGGTGCGTGGACAGAAGACAATCTTTCCTCGGTAATGGCTCATGGACCCAACCCTGCCGTCCGCGCCCGGCGGCAAATTTCTGAGGGTAGTAATCTGTGGTGCGAACGCTGCTGACATCTCTTGGAGGCCTCGTGAACTACGAAAATGTGTACTCATCAAAAGAGCAATCACCGGTTGTTGTTGCCAGGCGCTTGGCAGGTATGGTATCAAAAAAGGCCTCTGAACAGGTCTGTTGACTCCGTTTTTTCGGATGTGATGCTCAACAATGCATCAATATGCGATGCGGTGCCGCAATCGTAACATCCCGGAACGTGCAAGAAAAATTTGAAGCCAACAAAATTATTAGTCCGTTCATACCAAGCTGCAATTTGGCATCTTGTGGATCGTCAATGTGAATGATAAATGCTGTATTCTGTGGTCTCTGCGTTGCTTGTCTAGCAGGACCTGCGCATTATTTGGCTATACGCAAGCTGTAATGAAATGGAATTTCATTCAGCAACAAAGGCATGGTAGTTTCTGTGTTCGGACCTCTGTGTCAAAATTTGGTGGAGATCCGGTTGTTGTGTCCGGACTTGCCCAACTTGCATTTACCTTCCATTCACAAACCGTCACACATGCCATACCAACATACCTTCCGTTGGCTTTTCTTTATCACGGCACCATTAAGGAAAATTCGAGGCCGTGTAAAGCACTAAATGGCCTTTTTGTAATTGGTGGCATATTTGAGCTTCTTTGACTGAAAGAATTGTTCGAAGATATGCAACATTGCATTACCCAAAGCTGTGGAGCTGTTTTGTTGTTTTGTTTTACTGTCCCTGCTCTTGGTAATGAGCCATGTCGATGTGCAACGATTTTGACCATGGCATGTCTGTGAGAATGAATGAACTATTCAGTGGCAAAAAGTTGTTGACAAAAGGCCTGAAGAAGCTGGGGCGCTCCCTAAAAGCCTGACCACCAATCACATGTTGCCGGGTTGTGGTACATCTGTGCTGTTGTAGCCCCGCCACCGTCAGCGCAGGGTTCATGTGAACCTGAGCGAACATGACCAATTCGGTGCCTGTTGGCGCCAACTCCCGCGCGCTGCTGCGCTCAGTTGTCGATGTCTTCCCATCCAGACCGGGCAGGTGAGCCCTGTTAGGGTGGGCGCCTCCCGCGCGCCGTGACCCCGCCCCACCGTACCTTGTTCCGCCCTACAGACAGTGACCTAGGGTGGGCGCGTCTTGCGTGCCGTGACCCCGCCCCACCGTACCTTGTTCCGCCCGGCAGACAGTGACCTAGGGTGGGCGCCTCCCGCGCGCCGTGACCCCGTCCCACCGTACCCTGTTTCGCCCGGCAGACAGTGACCTAGAATGGGCGCCTCCCGCGCGCCGTGACCCCGCCCCACCGTACCCTGTTCCGCCGGGCAGACAGTGACCTAGGGTGGGCACCTCCCGCGCGCCGTGACCCCGCCCCACCGTACCCTGTTCCGCCGGGCAGACAGTGACCTAGGGTGGGCACCTCCCGCGCGCTGTGACCCTGCCCCACCGTACCCTGTTCCGCCGGGCAGACAGTGACCTAGGGTGGGCGCCTCCCGCGCACCGTGACCCCGCCCCACCGTACCTTGTTCCGCCCGGCAGACAGTGACCTAGAATGGGCGCCTCCCGCGCGCCGTGACCCCGCCCCACCGTACCCTGTTCCGCCCGGCAGACAGTGACCTAGGGTGGGCGCCTCCCGCGCGCCGTGACCCCGCCCCACCGTACCCTGTTTCGCCCGGCAGACAGTGACCTAGGGTGGGCGCCTCCCGCGCGCCGTGACCCCGCCCCACCGTAACCTATTCCGCCCGGCAGACAGTGACCTAGGGTGGGCGCCTCCCGCGCGCCCAGACCTCGCGCCGCCGTACTCTGTTCCTCCCGGGTGACAGTGACCGCTGCCCGTCCGCAGCGAGTGCGTGTACCCCACGCGGCTGTTCAGCCAGCTGCTGGCGCTGCCCGGCTGGCCTCGTGGCTGGCGCCTGCTGCCCCGCCTGCTGGACGCCGCCTTCAACGAGCAGGTGCGCCTGTACCGGCGCACGCAAGCGCTGCTCCTGCTGACGGCCGCCTTCAAGAACGGTGCGCTGATGAAGCAGGTGCCGGCAGAGGACGTGCGCAGCGTGGCGGCGCTGTTCTGGCGCCGCCTGGAGCAGGTGAGCGCCGCCGGCCGGCTGCCGGAGCGGGGGGCGGCTGGCTGGGAGCAGCTCGCCGGCTCGAGATTGGACGGCCGCGTTTGGTGGTGCAAGTGAGGGCAATGGGTGACAGCTGACATTTGGTGGTGGGGAGGGTGCTGGCACATATCTCCCTTCTTGGCTCCAAACTTGTGACTGGGTGAGGTGAAATCGCGTGTTCTCCATTTTGCGTCTGCGGTTTTTTTGGCGATCCTGCTCCATTATATGTTTCGTATGTGGTACTAGATTCAAGTTACGACGGGCGGACCACTTGCTGGGATTATCGTCCTAGTGCGGTGGACTAGTGTGCGCACAACTGCTCAATGTGTGATGCTGATACCTGGTCCCCCCCCCCCCCCCCACCCCGTTTGAATCAAGTCATTGGGCCCATCTGGGATTTGCCACCCGCGCGCACTGTCGCATCCTAACGGACGAATCATGGTGAAAACGGGCACCCTTCCTACCGCTCAAAGGTGCCCTTGCTATTCAGCACTGAATGTTACATTGCGCAACCAAGTCAGGAAAGCGACTTCCCCTCCTTTTCAATCAAGGTGCGTTCCAAGAGGCTTGCCATTTTGGGGAGCTAAGGAGAGGCAGAGCGAGTGCCGCGGATCTTTAAGCGTGCTTTTGTTTAGCACTCCCTGGCGCAATGAAGGCGTCCGTGGAGAAGGCGTGAAGACGGTGGCGTCCGTGCTGCTGATGGCCGATCGTGGGCTGCAAAGCCAGCCTTTGGAGCTGAGGCTTGTACCTCTGGATCGGTAAGACGGCAGGATCGCTGCCATGTCTGGTCCGTGTTTGTGTCCGCCTCCTGCAGGGATCGGGAATGTCAAGTGCCTTTGGCCGACTCCTCTCCTCTCTCCGAGCTGGGAGTCAGTCCTGAGTGTCGTCCTGCAGTGAGCCGGCTCGTGGGCACTTTTCCGTCAAGCGGCCTTCACTTTCACGGCTCCGTACCCGCCCTCCCCTCCCCATCTCCGACTTTTTGGCTGACCGCTCGTCCTCATTGTCTCGCCGTACCCATAAAATTCCACAGCTCTCCGTTACCTCCCCTCCAGCGCCTCCCCCCTCTGGCGCCTCCCTTATCCCCGCGCCGCCGTTGTCCTACTCCAGCCCCCTCCCCCAGCCCGCACCGACCTCACCCTTTCTCCCACCCCTCGCTGACCCCGCCCGTCCCTCGCCCACAGGTGTTGGCGGGCGTGTCCGCCGGTGACGGCGTTAAGACCAAGTACCTGAGCTCGGCGCTAGAGGCGCTGCTGTCGCTGCGGCGCACCGGCGCCCGGCTCGGGCTCGCCCTGGAGCCGGCCGCTGCCCAGGTGGACGCCGCCGTTCAGGGGTTCGCGGCGCGCGTGCCGCTCGGCCGGCCCCTGCGGCGGCTCACGGCCCAGTTCGGCTCGCGCAGGTCCGTATGGCCGGCCGAGGGGACGCCTGCGTGAGAAAGCGGGCTGTCGGCACTCTGGGAAAAACCGTCCGAAGATGGACCACTCCGGGTGGAAAACAGTACTGAATAGAACTACGTGGCACTGTGCGTTTGTGAGCGTTGTGACTGACATGCGTGTATTTCTCCTATGGTGTGCATTTTTATATACATAGTTAATGCTTAGTTGACAGAAAGTACAGTCATATACAATGTATCGTCTGGGCCGCCAGAGGGAAGTGTGCCTACATGGTGACATGCTGGGAGGTCGGTGAGAAGCAGAGGCTGCCTTGATCACGTCCGCCAGGTTTGGGCGGGTGTGGGCGCTTTGCGCGTGTCAGCGCGCCCAAGCCAGCCCTGTGTCGGCCCGAGCGGAGCCTGCCGCGGCTTCCGAGCTGCCACAGCCCTTGCGGCTGGGGAAGGAGAGGGGGGGGGGGGCTGCAGTAACTCAGCGGCAGACAAACTGGTTGCCGGCGTCGGTGTCGGCCAAGGCAGCGGATCAGGATTGATGACACATTGTCGGCGGCGTGTGCCGGCGGTCGGAGGGGCCCACGGCTCCTCGGCTTGCTCGCGTCGGCAGGCCTCCTCTGCTCAGCGCGTGGTCCTGTGGCGTGACTGGTGGATTGTCGGCAGGCTGCCTGCTCCCGCTCTGGACGGCGCCGCCGGGCTGGCGACACGCGGCTGCCCGGGAGGCTGTTTGGTGCGCGCTTCGAGACCTGCCCGTGTGGCTCGACGCTCGCTGCGGCTGGTGGTACTGGCGCTCCTCACAGGCCCTGTCCCTTCCGCAGATCCGGAGCCGAGAGTGGTCACGAGGCGCAGCGACAGAAGAAGGAGAAAGACAAACAGCCGGCGGCGGCCCCGCCCTCGCCGGCCGAGCCGGTCCGGAAGAAGCGTGACGGGCGCGCCGGGCCGCCGGACGCGGCGCCCAAGCTGGCCGAGGCCGAGCGCGACGGCAGCGTTGACAGCGGCGTGGCCGAGGTCGCCAGTGACACGGACGCGCCGCCCGCCGCCCGCCGGCCACGCAAGAAGGCCAAGCGGCGGCCCGACAGCGGTCCGAACGCGAAGAAGCTCAGACTGTAGCCGGCGGGGTGGGCGTTTGCGCGGGTGAATACAAGGGGTCGGAGCGGGTGGAGTTGTGTCTTGGGCGGGAGAGGGCCGCCGCCCCCCCCCCCCCTGCCGGCGCTGCGGCCTCACCGAGGCGGCTGGAAGGCGGCACTTCTGGCGCTCTTGCGCGCCGCCGCGGTGACTGCCGGCGGCCGGGGTCGTCCCGGGATCGCGAACAGCGGCACGGGGGCGCCGCTGTTCGCGAGACGGGCTGCCGTTCGTATGCTCCGCCGGAGGCCGCGGAGGCTCTGATCCACACGTAACACACCGGGTCTGATCAGCATGTAACACACCGGATCTGATCGGCACGTAGCACACCGGATCTGATCGGCACGTAGCACACCGGATCTGATCGGCACGTAACACGTCAGATCTGATCGGCACGTAACACACCGGATCTGGTCGGCGTGTAACACACCGGATGTAATCGGCACGTAACACACCGGGTCTGATCGGGACGTAACACACCGGATCTGACCGCCACGTAACACCCCGGATCTGATCGGCGCGTAACACACCGGATCTGATCGGCGCGTAACACACCGGATCTGATCGGCACGTAACACACCGGATCTGATCGGCACGTAACACACCGGATCTGATCGGCGCGTAACACACCGGATCTGATCGGCACGTAACACACCGGATCTGATCGCCACGTAACACACCGGATCTGATCGGCGCGTAACACACCGGATCTGATCGGCACGTAACACACCGGATCTGATCGATACGTGGGTCAGGTCAACCCGCACAGAAGTTCGGACGGCGCCGAGTTTCTCTCGCCAAGCGTGCGATTCGGCGAACCGGCTGCTGACGGCGGGCGCTGGTTGCCGGGCTGGGAGCGACTGCATCACTCTGTAGCGCAGTGCGGAGCGCGCGGGCAGCTGACGGGTTCAGCCGCTACCAGGCCGGTACCGGCCGAGCGACCGCCGGCGCTGCCAGGTCAGCAGCTGCCGGCCGTATTCGGTCAGGCTGGTCGACGGGGCGGGCATGGCTTGCCACCGGCTGACAGGAGGTGGCGGCGCACGCTGACCAGCCGGCCCCACGGGTGCACGGCGGTGCTGGGGCCCAGTACCGGTTCATTGGCGGGCTGATCCGATGGTGAGCCGCGCGGATCACGTAACGGGTCATCGGAGCGGTCCGCTTCCCGGGGCGCGGAGGGGTTCAGTAAGGCCGCTCGGCGATGGCGGTCCGTGGGGAGGGCGACAGCGGCACGTTGGCTGCGCTGCACGGGCCCAATGTCTCTCGCCAGGACATGTCGGCGACTCGACTGGCGTAGGTTGGCCGGGACCGAAGAGAAGGATCCGGAAGCGCAAGCTCATACGGCAGTCGCCGCAGTCAAAGCATAGCGAGAAGTGACTCTGGACTGGTTTGTGTAAACACTTGGAAGCTAGAGGACTGGTGTGGCTCGGGAATGATAGACAGATGATCGGCTGTCAACACTGTGATTACATTCGGACAGGATTAAGATCAGGTACATTTTCCGTTTGGAGGAACACAGCCGTCCCTCGCCCTCGCTGACGGTGAGGCTGCGCAGATACTCGGCAGAGCGCAGAAGCGGACTTCGGGTCAGCCCAGCGTCGTCCCAGCGCGGCCGCTGGCCGGCTTCTCTCGGAGCCGGTTCAGCCGGACCTGTCGCGGAGAGAGAAGGATCGCTCTGCCCGGCGCTGGGTCGTTCCGCCGCCGTATCCAATGACAGCCGCCCGGTACGCAGGGCGGCGGGTAACGCACCAACCCGTAAACAACATTCCAGAGATGCGCTACACGGAGTCCGACCTGCATCGCCGTTGAGATGTAATCAAGCCGGCAGGCTCCAGCTGCTAAAAGCGATTATATATATATATATATATATATATATATATATATATAATAACCCGCCTTGTCTAGGTCACAAGACTGGCGTCACGAGAAGTGATGGAGCAAGCGTCACGATTTCGGCATGACTGTCACCTGAAGCCGGGCCCACATTATTTCGTGTATTTATTGTTCTTGTAATGAGCTGACATGGGGCTGCGTCCGCCTGTTGGCACCTATTGATTGAGAGAAAGGAGTTCGGGCGCTACCAATTCGTCTCAAGAAATGTGTTGCGTTCAGTGGCTTGTTTGTTTATTCCTAAACGGATTACATGCGTCATGTGCGGATTAGAGAAGAGCGGTTGCAGGGCGATTTCGCTGTCTGTGGTTCCGTTCTTGTCATACGTTCAGCGGCGTCACGCGTAAAGGCAGAGTTCGTTTACAGGTCCACCTAACGGCAACTGGAGCATAGCATTACCTCACGACGCTGAAACGACTGTCTGAGTGCGAATATGCCAATTCAAGATACGCAGTCAACACAACGTCCGCGTATCCTTGATCAATATCTAACAATACTTGTACTTCTGCTTACATATTTCGCATGTGAAGTCTTGTCTACTCGTGTTGTCAGAGATTAAGTGTAAAGCAGACATGAGTGGACATCGTCATCTGCTATAAAACGTACCTCCAGCTGTTAAAGTCACCCTGGCTCGATCAGTCGCTCAGAATCGACGATCGCGGGGCATGCCCCACATCATGTCACCGGCGCCAGTTTCTCCTCTCCGCGTCAGCGCCGCCCCCCGCCACCGGCCGGGCCGCGGCCGGGCGCTGGCAGAGTGCTGGCCTTTTGTCGGGCGCGCGGCGCCGGCGCGCCTCATTAGGCGGCTAATTTGGCCTGATCGGATCCCGCTCACCTGTTATCGGCCCATTTCGGGCCGCGAAAGAGAACCGGCCACCGCCGGGCCTGGCGGCGGCCGGGCTAGCGACGGCGTCGTCTGGCGACAGCCCAGGTGGAGGCGGAGGCCCCGCCACCTCCGTCACTCCTTTGTCCCCGGAGTGGCTCCATTCAGCCTTATCTGGCGCCGCTGATCAAGAACTATGTCGAACGACTGTTATCGCCTGACGTCCGCGCCTCAGTGGCGTGTGTGCAGTGTTTTCCAGCTGGGACACGAGCGCGCTGGCCCTGCCCTCCGGCCGCCCTCTCCAGTTGCCGCGGCCGTCCGTCGGGCTGGGACGCAGGGCGCGGAGTGCACCGCCTTCCCGCCGGTCCCGGGCGGGCCGCCGGTCGGTGTCAGGCCGGATGGGCGCGGCGAGTTACTGCCGCCGCTGCGCCACCCAGCGCGAGCAGGGACAGCTTGTCCCCCTCCCCTCCCCCCCCCCCCTCCCCAGAGGCGGGCGCTTCCCGCGGCCGCTCATGGGGAGTTCTGGGAAGGCTTCCACTTCAAACGTGTGGGGTCAGGGGAGTGAGGGGATGGAGGAGGGCCGCAAGGCCGGGGTCGAGGAGCCTATAAAGACGTGATTGCGTCTGGCGTGCTGCCAAGGCGTTGGAAGGGGTTGGATTACTGCAATTCAAATCACAGGCCATTGTACTGTGTTTAGTGTGTTGTATTAAGCAATTTGTCATGGGTTCGAGAAAAAAAGAGGCAAAAATGCTGACCCTGAAAGCAGTACGATTGTTGAGTAATAAAGGCTTAGATTTAGACACACACATCAAACAAAAAGCGGTACAGATATACACCCGGACCATCCTACCTACACATACTCGCACACGCCTGACACCTGCCTGAACATGGTTACACATAGCTAACGGCCATCACAGAAACCAGCAGGTTTTGTCAGCGAGGCTGTGTAGCTATCATACTTAGCTTAGTAGGCGCGTGGGGACGTCCCAGAAAGCGGTAGAGCCAAATCACTTCCTCACTTTGATTTTTGTCATGCATCACCTCACGGTTGATGTTAAGCTTTGGCAGATAGTGGGGGAGTCATGACCTCCCCCCCCCCCTCCCTCCCCTCACCATTTTGTACGCCTGTGGACTATTCAGCTCTATGCCATTCTGTTTTGATGAACGGAAACCTACCACCGTGGAAGGACAACAATACAAGGCAATTCAATGCGGCCTGAGTTGCAGTGAAGGGGTTTTCTTGGACTCCACGTTTTCGGCTGCCTTCGTACACCGTTACATTATCAAGAGATCACCTGATAGGCACGACAAGGCGTCAGACGAAAAACAGAAGGCGATGCTTACCTTGGTGTGTGTACTGCATGCAGAGCATGCATGTTTGGTATATATAGCACCTGTTTCCCCGAATAATAACAATGGTGTCTGTCAGACAGTATTAGGCATCATGGCCTGACGTGCAGCGTTGATGGCAAAAAGTAATCACGAAAAGTTAACAGCACTACCTGCTTCAAGGCAGCCTGCACATTTTTCCGCACAGTCTGAATACACGATTACTCTCAGAGCGCTGGCCTGATTTCGACCCAGACCGGGATCATCACAACACAGCGCTAAGTAAACCCCGATTTGGACTCAAGGAAACATGGCAAATCGCCGGACCGCTTCACATGAAATCGGCTGCGGTGACATCAGTGAAGGGGATAGGCCCTTCTATAAGATGTATGCACAACGGTCTGCCTGAGGCATATCTTCATATATTAAACAAAGATATGCCCAGTGTTCAGTTCCGTGCACATATAAGATTTTATGGAATAAGAGCATTTGCTAGTTTTGCATCTCAATTCGGCTCGACTAATCGAGGATTCCAATCAATAACGTTGACGCAACTCCTGTTCCGAATCGCCAATTTTGAGGTAAATGGAACCCACCTTGGTTTGGCGAATCCGCTGATTCCGGTCTCGACTCCACCCCTTGTGTTAGAATCCTATCAGCCTCCAGCTAATGGAAAGGGGCAACTTTGGCAGACGTTACACGAACGACCTCCAACGAATACGTGGGACTAAGTATCACTGTGTGTATTGCCAGAATACACACCCGGGCCAACCAAAACACTAAATAAGCAATTCATATTCATTAAATTTGAACAAGCTGCCAGGCCACTAAATGCCTTCGTTTCAAGCATGGCGGATATTGTTGCCAGCTGCTGGCCAGCGGGCTTAAATAACGCCACTTTAAACGGCACAACAAAGCCATCGAATGCATCGCGGCGAGGTTTTAACGCTTTTGACGGGCGACGATGCTCGGGTAAGCGTCGGAGCGCAAGCTGCTTACCATAGATTAGAAGGTTTTGGATCAGGTTATCAAGTCGAAGCAGAACTGTGAGCTTCAAGCGATTAGTGATATAAGGAATTTAGTCTGGAAGCCTGCGAGTAAATACATTGGTCGCAGGTTGATATAACTTGTCCATCATGTTGTTGAAGTAAGCATGCTCTTTGTTTGCATTGGGTGAGAGGTCCGTTGAAAATTGTCCTCAAAAATGGCTATTGAAATGAAAATTTTATCCATGCGGGACAGAACTGCAAAAAATGGGAAAGCGTGTTTGTTTCAACAGGGCGCAAACTACCTTCCGGCTTTAGCCGCACCCGCTTCATCTGGTAACGCCGGAGTGTTACTGCATTTCGTGTGCATTTCTGCTTGAGGTGTGACATGTCCCTTTCCAAGGGTTACGATTACAGAACGGGATTTCCTCATGCATTTTTCATGGAACGAGGCTCTGATAGGCAGAGATAAGACAGTTTTTCACGTATTTCAACCAATTCTCCGTGGGTCCGATCTCTTCAATGGATGGTTGTCTTACAAAATGCCATCAGCAGAATACTGCGACGCGGTCGTGTCCTTGTTATGTTATGCAACAATAGATCACCTAGTACCAACGTGACATGGCTGTGAAACAGATAATACAAAGCCGATGTCATGCTAGCAAGATGGTACCAGGTGCGCGATTATGCGAATAATGAACACGCATTTTGCAGCCCATTGCATTATTCCGCCATTACTCTCCATCGGTGATTGCGGTTTTCAACAAGTCCATTCGCTTGGATCAAGTGCAAACAATCGGCTGCGGTCGCAAGATCCATGCGTGAATCGTCCAAAGTCCGCGCTCACGGCCCCAGTCACCTGTTTACGATGTTAGCATTTGGGCTGCATCAATAATGCATGAGACCGCAAACGACGCGGTCGTTTTCAGCGGCGCGCACAGAGCTGCCGCCTTCCTGCGCCCCGCTCTATCAACCCCCCCCCCCCCCTGACTGCTGCAACGGCGCCTTGGCCTGGCGCGTCTGTCTCCTTTGCACCCTTCCCCCGTGATTACCGGTCTATCTGGCTCCCCATTCGCGCTCTGCACAGCTGGGCGGGCGGTGGTCCAGCGGCCCGTTACGGCCGGGCGCCGCGGCGACCTCAGCGCCTCACACGGGCCTAACACCGGCCGGCCGGAGAGACTGCAGCTCGCCGTCGGCCGCGCCGCACAGTGTCTGGCCACGGCGTGTGACTGCTGACGTCGGCTCCGGCTCCGGTATTCTGGTGGACGGCTGCCGTCTCTGGCTCCTGACGTCGGCTGCGTGCTACGGTGCGCGGTTCCTCTCTGCGGGCTCCCTCGCCTACGCTCACCACCGGCTCCCTCGCCGACGCTCGCCGCCGGCTCCCTCGCCGACTCTCGCCACCGGCTCCCCGCCGCCGGCTCCTGTCGCCGGCTCCCGGCGGGGGTGTGCGCCCGATGAGTGAGCTCTCGCTCTGAGCAGACATCGCAGCTGTGTCGCCCTGACCTGTTCTGCCGGCGGCTTTGGAGCTGCTCCTTTGCAAGGTGAGTTCGTACCGCTGATCGCTGCAACCGTGGGAGGCCTGGTTCCTGGCTCATCCGTGTGGCTGGGGCTTTCTGATTTGTGGCATTTTGGTCTCTTGGTTTTGATTTAAAGGACAAATCTTTCTGAACTGTGTTTCTCCAACGCTGCCTTGTCATTATTTTTCTGCGATCCACCGAGACCAAGGTTATAGAAGATTAGCAAGATTATGACGCATGTATGCTTGCTGCAACCCCTTCCGCCTCTTAGCCAGATGGGCACGCCGTTCCCCGTCGCGATTGTCCTCAGCCGCCAACCCCCAACCGCCCCAGCTGTGCCGCAGAAATCAGCTGGCGCGCCGAGAGACGCCACTTAAGAGGCTGTGACGTCACAACGGCTATGCCGACGTTGAGCGCATACTAAGCGACGCTGGTGTCGGTCCAGCGCCGACTCCGGTCCCTTTGTCGTCCGGCGCTTCTTCCAATGGCGCAGAGCCGCACGTCCAAGGGTTATCGCGCTATCAATGTCGGCGCAAAACTGTTTTGTCCCTCGCTGTATTACATGAGCTACGACTAGTTCAGATATCGTTAGGCTAAGTTTCGGCTGCGTTTGAACTCCATTGATGCTTTGATTGGTGCTCTGCCAAATTCGAACCAAGATTAATGTCTTATCTGAGATGTTTAGGTGAAATGATAACTTTCATCGAAGCCGATGCGTATAGCGAGGCCTAATTTATCTTCCTAACACCTCAAAAAAGCTCCTCCGTACCAAATAGTCAACCTTAGCAGATGTTGAACCAGAATGCTTGGAAAAATCTCTTTGGTTTTGATATATATCTAAATACAGCCACACATAAATGCGAATGACCTGTCATGATTACCCAGCAATAATAAGCATGTTTGTGTTAACTACATATGCCGGCCCAAAACACTTATCTCAACGCGGTTCCTGCACCTAATTTGTTGTCTTCAAAGTCGAAATTTAAAGTTGAGCGGTTCTGAATATTTTCTGCTGATGTTGGAATTCCTCGAGAAATGACCGTTCACATGACGCGATCACGACCCAGAAGTTCAGATAAGTGGTGCAAATGGTGACGAATTAGCACTAATTCAACTGATTGACTCCAGCGTCCTGCTGCAATTATATCAACTGCACAACGCCTCAGGTATTTTCTTACGTTGTCTCATTTCACGTAGCCATCTACGTGTTTGGGCCCTTTTACGATATGCCAGTTTAAACGAAGGGTAGGAACCCAGCGTGCCTATAGCTGATTCAAGATCAACGGCATGTTGAACATCATGCAGAAAGCTTTTATTTCGAATGGGTAAAATTTCCTGACAAAAGAAAAAATAAGATGTAGTCCGCTGCACTGATATGTCTGTGAATATATGGGCTAATATATGGGCTATGGGCTAATATATGGGCTATGAATATGTGGGCTATGAATACATAGGTCTGTATCAATAGAACGAATACGTTACTTATCATTGTAATACAAATATTGTTTCTCGCCGACCTGAGAGAGTGGATAGCTCAGTATCAGACACGAGACATCACTCAGTAGTGTGTTTTTGCTCACTTTTGCTAGAAAATTCTTCAACCAACACATTTCCGGAAGTTCTGTCTAGAAGTAGTGAGCAATACAGTCTTAAAATAGACATTTGTCCCCCAACAGTTTCTGTTAGTGCTTTTCAAAAGGGATATATACCAAGTGCCTAACAGTCCTATCCAGTGCCCGAGCAATGTTATCGTGCGTCTGAGTGGTCAGTTCAATGTGCTAACCTCAGCTGTGTCGGGAGTCCATTGGCTCCCTGAGGCCTCAAGAACAAGAGAGACGCGCCAAGTTCACAGGTCAGGTAGGGTTCTTCCTTAGATCGTGACCTTTGGGTCTCGTAAGATTAAACAGGAAAAATCTTTAGATTTGTGTTCGAAGTGACCCCAGACTCCCTCACGCAGCCAGCTGTACTCTAGATATCTTTGCTAAGAAAAAGGTCACTGGCGTCCATGTCAGTTCGGTGATCAGAAGGTCAAGGTGATCAAAAGCATTCAATATTTTTTCTAATATTTGAATATCAAAACATCGTCAAGAACTACGTTAGGCATAATTTTCCCCGAAAGAAAAAGTTGCTCGGCGTCATCTTATGTCAGTAACTCCCATGACCGTTATGAAGTCAAAATGAGTTGTTTGTTGATGTTCTTGTTATCAGGGAATTCAAAATGAGTGCCAAAAGCTATCCATACAGCGAGCTGTCCCGTAATAAAGTGATTTGGATTTGACCATGACCTGGCTTTCAAAGCTGACCCAAAGTCGATGGGATTGGCTGCATTCCCAGTTTCAGCTGTCTTGCTGTATAAGAACCTCATCGAAGTTGTATGACTTCACGTAACACATCGTTGTCACATTAGATGAAGCGAATTCCTACGAATAACCTTCGCTGACAGCCATGAATTGACTTTGACCTGCCATAGGACAGCGATTTTACGAGGTATATCTATTTTTGCACCAGAAGGCCGGCTGACCGGCTTTCTCTCCCCTTGAGAGAGAAGGGAGAGAGAGAAAAAGAGAGAGAGAGAGAGAGAGAGAGAGAGAGAGAGAGAGAGAGAGAGAGAGAGAGAGAGAGAGAGAGAGAGAGAGAGAGAGAGAAAGAGAGAGAGAAGAGAGAGGAGAGAGAGAGAGAGAGAGAGAGAGAGAGAGAGAGAGAGAGAGAGAGAGAGAGAGAGAGAGAGAGAGAGAGAGAGAGAGAGAGAGAGAGAGAGAGAGAGAGAGGAGAGAGAGAGAGAGAGAGAGAGAGAGAGAGAGAAAGGCCACACCACATGATTACGGGTGTTTCAGAAATAGTTCGCTATTGTGTGGGGATAGCTTGTATCTAGTTATATTGATTCGTTTATAAACTAGGCATAAGCACATCATTACATTCCCAACGTGTGCTAAAAAAGTTGTCGCACTGGGAAAAAGTTGATTGTATTCAGTTTATCATACTATCTCAAATTAGGACGGTAATCTGTTTCATCGGTATCAATATGCAGATGGGACAAGCTGCCTACCCGGATGATCCATTCCTGTCAGGCTTCCATTCTGTGTGCGCCTCGCTGTAACAAAGTGCCCTGTCCCAGTTTCTTGCTGGTATTCACGCATCCCTGACGTATTGACGCTCGACGGTATCGAGGTCACCAGGTTTGCGCTCCACCGGCTCTCGACGGGTGTTCGATAATTAGATCGCTATAGGATGTGCAGCCCTCGTATCGTGACTAGAACATCTGCCTGTCCGCGCTCAGGCATGGGCGCCGACAGCAAACTGGAGCGACCGCACAGCCCGCAGTGGGCGGAAAGGCTGGCGGAGGAACGACGCGGAGCTGGGCGGTCACGGAGCGAGGGGCTGCTGGAGCTAAAACACAGGAAATTATTTCCAATTTTACGACCAGATTCTATATAGGTATTCATTATTAACGGCATTTCTTAGAGCACTGCAGCATCCCTGGAATGTCCACTTCACACCGTTAGCTGCAGACGAAGAACTGGCTTTTCTAAAGCTTCTAGAAAGTGTTTTACGGAAATACTAAACAGCCCTCACGACGAGGATCGACTGCAAAGTAAAATACGAGCGAGTCCAGCAATGCCCATTCCGGCGGTAAAAATCATAAACGGTGACATAAAAGCCAGCGAGCGGTGCCGAAGCCAGTAATCGGTCGCTCGGAGCTTGCCGTGGTCTTGACAGGTGCCGGAGCCGGCTTAGCCGCCGGCTGGAGTTCACCAAGTCCGGCGCTGGCGGCACCACGCCGGCTCGCGCTGCCGGCGTGGGAACCGTTTCCACGCCCTGATGAATGAAGTCAGACGTTGGCCGAGGTTTGTTGTGGTCTGCGCCCGTATGGTAATGCACGCTCCTCTCGGCCGATGTGTCTGCGTTCTGGAGGCCGTAAACGGATACGGAAAACGTTTGCAGAACGCTGGAGAGAGAGAGAGAGAGAGAGAGAGAGAGAGAGAGAGAGAGAGGAGAGAGAGAGAGAGAGAGAGAGAGAGAGAGAGAGAGAGAGAGAGAGAGAGAGAGAGAGAGAGAGAGAGAGAGAGAGCGAGAGAGGTACTTGTGTCAGGAAAATAGCTGAGGTCGTCTCTTCGCACTCGCGAGTAAACATTGAAAGTTCTCAATACCTGTGTGCTCGTTACCCTGGCTGCGACGGGATAAGGCGCGAAGGCGGCCGACAGCCCTAACTTATCAAACTAACATGAGTGTCTGTGCTCATTCAACCGGCTCTCCATTTCACCTGTGCGTAATGACGGTGATTACCGCATGAATAGATATGCCTGCACACCTGGCCTTGGGCCCATCGACAGAGAGCACGCGAACGTGATCCGCAATTAACCAACAGCTCCGGAACATTTGAAATATATGTTCATATCCACATATCCTCTTATCCTGTTTGGCATATGTTTTAATCGTTGCGCTTAAGGCAAAATTAATTCAGAGCTTTCACGTCAAGAAATAACTTTCAAACAATACCTTACTACTGACGCTCGTGTAATAACCAGTTTTCTAAGGTGTCGCTGTAATGGAGATTTTTTAACAAATCATTTAGCCTAGATCGTATCGCAAAGTACATGTCACATGGCTGTTATAAAAATCCTGAAACGTCAAAAAGGCATCTTTGGGGCACCAAAGCCGTCCATAATTATAGATTAGCCAAACAACACCTGCCTTTTTTCGCGCGATCTCTCTCGCAAGCGTGGGAACAACTTAACGACACAAAAGCCTTCCGTGAATCATCTCCGAATGGCCGCCCCCGTGAGTAACCGGAGATGAACACCTGTTGGCTCACCTCACCAGAGAGCACATCTGGCTGCCAACAAGGTGTTTGCAGTCTGAAGCGGCTCGTCCTCGTGTCGAGTTGACATCGAGACCACGGTCTTGCGGCTCGCCAGACAGCGGTGTCCCGGTTACTGACGTCGCCATGTTTCCACTTTTGCGATGCTTGACACAACCGTGGCCGCATGACGCCCCGTGTGTGGCTGGTCGTGACATCCGTGCGCTTGACGCGAACAAATGTATCCCACACCACATACAATCGTGACGGATTGCTGTCGATGGCTTGATATAGCCAGTGCAGTAACAGCCCCAATTAAAGGAAGACAAATTCTAGCATTCTAATCGAGCGCAGTAATATGAAGAGTACGACCAAGAGTAAAAACCGGGATGCAGCCAATTATGGTTTTTATCGGCAGCGAGCGAATGCGCCATACCGAAAAATGCTTGCAGTAACCGGCAGCCGATCTCGGCTATCCCCCGACGTGAGCACTCGGGATCCACTGGGATTTCGGGTATCCCACAGACGTGAACACTCGGGATCCATTGGGATTCCAGGGTATCCCACCGACGCGAGCACTCGGCATCCACTGGGATTCCAGGGTGTCCCACCGACGTGAGCACTCGGGATCCACTGAGATTCCAGGGTCCCAGAGAAAAGATGTCCCCAGAAACCTGGTGCTCTGCGTTGGAGTCCAGGGGCTCCTGTCATTGGAAACAGATCACCAACGATAGCATGCCACACTTGTTTTATTGCCTGTTATTGGCAGTCGGACTGCCACTTTGTCAGGCCTAAACACGACCGTTGAGCTCCCGATAAAATTAGATATTGTCAGGAGGTAGACACAACTGCTTTCCGTCTTCAAAAACTTCCTGTTTAACGCTACTGTATTTCCTTTGTTCCTGAAGGCCCTGAAGCCAAGACAATGCACAAATGTCCATAGCCGCATTGCTAACTAGTCTTCTTCCGGTTCCAGTGTAACGGTACTATAGCATATCCTCCTGTCTTGCTATCCAAATCGGCGGGTGGTCGCCGACGTTCTGTCATATTCTCGAAAGACGAGATAACTAGGAGAAATGCTCTGTGTTATCACACTGGACGTGAAACATAGTGAGCTGCCACTATTCCAGGCTGGGTAGCAGTATCCTCTGCATTGCCCTCTTTCCCGACTTTCAGCCGTCGTACTAAGAGGGTTGCGTGTCAACTCAAATCTGACTGAGGACAAATAATTGTCCTCAGCTGACTCGTGACAAAAGCAGGTAAAGAGAAAAATTAAGCGTCACTTACTTGATGGCTTATTAAATTCCAATCGCTTTTACTTCGTTGTATCTTCATTGGAGGTCATACCTGATGTGATATCATGCCTTTTGCCACGTTTCTTTCGATTTGTACATAATCTACCCACAAGCCCCCGTCATTGCAGTCAGCAACTTGGTTATTTCGCAGGCCACAATGTTGTGTGCAGCCTATAACTGTACACTCTGCCGTTTCACCCAGATCAGCCAGTTTTTAAGCCAGTTGCATCTGAAGGATAAACTCATTGAGCTATGGCATTTTTCGTTGCAAAATGTAGCATGCGGATGAGGGTGCGGTATTGTCCAGTTTAAGGACGACTGAAGGCTAATCGATTATTCTGGTATCTGAAGTGTACGTGAGTGGGCATGCCTCATCACACTATGAGGTGAAGGTCAACTTTGAACAATACCCCAAGGCGACGTTTCGAGTAAACAGACCAACGACAGGAGGAGAAGCGAAATCGCCAAGTTTAAAAACGGCTTAAGTCAATGATGCGCTATGAAACTAGAACGCACACAGCTAAAAAACAAGAAGTAAATTCAAACTAAGATCAGTTGCCAATGGTGTATCAAGTTACTATTTGGAGGAGAGTTGGCGATAACGTCGTGTAGAAAAAAAAATTGACCAGGCAGGGCTGAACACGCCAGAATGCACTGTCGCGCTGGTCACTGTCTTCGGCGCCGCTAGAAAAGATGGCAGCAGTTGCCTTGTTGTTTTCTTCAGTTGAACGCCACAGCACCACTAGCGAATGTCATGCTCAGCCATATTCTGGTCCCATGGTCATTCGTCGTCTAGTTGATACATCTTCTCGGTCATTGGCATTACATGACTTCAACACCAAAATTTCCGAGTTTCTGAGACATTGATGTGGAATGAGATGCTGAAAGACTCGGGGGATCGCTCGGGCCATCCTGTTGTTGTTTGACAAATATGCTCTGTTAGCGCACATACAAAGGGTTTGCGACTGCTCTTCTGATCTGTCTGTTGTTTTGCGTTTTGCCAAGAGTCCTCCGTTTACGCTGCAATCTGTATGTAACATTCGGGCCTCAACACTGGCCCAATGGGCGGTATATATATATATATATATATATATATATATATATATATATATATATCGCGTACCTTTGTAGGATTCCATATGCACTCCTGATGCTTCCAATATCTTCTTCTTGCCGGTAGTTTGCAAACTATACCGCAGCTAACATGCAATCTTCCGTCCTCAACCCCGACCCAATGGGTGTTTGAGTACCGCCTAGTCGTTTGGTAGCTGGCGCCGGCTGCAGATGCTTCGATGTCAAATAAATGGGCTCGTATGACGGGAGATAAAGCCCAAAAGTTGCAACATTTTTGGCGCCCATGGGCTGCTTTGTTAAAACTGGCTTTCTGAAAAGGTTCTGATAGTTCCCCCTCCTCCATATTTGTTGCGGGGAGTCCAATTGCCGTACCTCTGCGCGGTTGGCTGTTCGCATTAAAGCCGGGGCAACAATAATGTTTTGCATCATTCTGTGTGCCACATCGGACACGCTAAATGCTTAATATGATGAACTACGATCGGCATTTCGGCAACCGACAGAGACAGCAAACAAAGCAAACTAATTGCGCCTGCCTCCGGGAGAGCCTTATGAAGCCTAACATGCCCGCAGTAGCCTGTGAGCCAATGCTGGCCCCCGCAAAATGGCTCAGCCTGTTGCCGTGCGATTATGTAAGCCCACGCTGAGAACGAGTTCGATAATCGACGAACGACTTTGATAATAAATTGTCGCTCCGTCACGCTGCTGCCAGGTCCGGCCTCGTCTCCCACACCGACTTCCCGTCTCTGACGGGAGCCTAGGCCTCCGTCTCCGCCGTGGCGCGCGCCCGGCCATCCTCTGATTTATTGAGCGTCCCAATGGAGCCCGCCACGTAGGGACCCTCACTGCGCCGCTGTCGGCGTTGGCGAGCGAGGGGTGAGGCTGGGACCATGTGCGTGCGTTCTCTTGACCCGCTCGTGCAGCCCTGGTCGGCGTGCGTCGCGCCATCACTGCGGCGAGGGCCGCGCAGGAACTGTCCAGCCCGGCGCATCACCAGCACCAGCGGCGCGAGCGCGGGCGCTGGCGCTGCGGGACCGCGTCTGCGGTGTGTGGCTACCGCGCCGGCCGACGAAGGCCCCGGCGGCTCCAGCCGGGGTTCGGTTCAGTCGTGGCGCCAGCTAGCACCACTCTGCCAGTGGCGGAGGGTCTGGTAGTGGTCAGCCAGGCTTTTGGCGAGCGGGTGATTAGACAGCTGGGCACAGTACTCATGTCTGGGATTTCGACTGGCTCATTTGTAGGCTACGTGACACAGGGATTGATTATATCTCTGGTGGATTCCGTTTACGGATACTCGGTACGGATACACGGTTACCGGTCATCGAGACCTTTTGGCTTAGATATATGTGAGTTGAGTAACCCTCAGCTTTGCATCGGTTGTTGGGATGCGAAAGCTGGAATGACGGATCATTTTGGTGTCATTATGTTTGCAGTCAGCAGATGTTTGGCAAGTTTCCATCGCACGTTTCGGTTTCGAGAGAACCGATCAGTTTCTCAACCAGCAACACCCGTGACCATGAGCACTGTTGAAATCGTTCAGTTGTTCCAGGTTTGCTTCAATGACTGCCTTATATCTGCGTATAACCGGTACCTGTTACCATCTTAAAGGCTGGTTATCACCAGCATAAGAGCTCATAATGGCGAAAATCCGGAAGCTCGACACCTTTCTTGCTCATGTGCTCATCACGCCCATGTTGGTCATGAGACAGGAGGTACGCTAAGTATGGGACTATTTCAAGGTTGTCTATTGTCTAACTGATCGCCGCCATCAGGATGGACGTGTCCTTGGCTTTGAATGGGCAATACCCACGTGACAGGCTACGCTGAGGGTCTGCGGATGTCCAGAGCGCACCAACTAATACTTCGGCCGCCTGGTTCTGAGCGCCGGTGGCTGCCTTCGAAACTGCATCGTAAAGCGGTCTGTCATGGGGCGCGGTAAATGAGGCAGCTAGTTTTCGGCGATGACTGTAGGCATGGTGAAGCGCAAACGTTCACTGTTAACCGCGATGCGTGCTTTCATCAGATTCAAGGCTGACGAGCAATGACAATAAAACTCGGGAAACACATTTCGCTCCTCGTGCACGCCACCAGCTTCAAGGGCAAAGTGAACGCAACCGCTGGACTATGAGCTGAAGAAACTGGCCAGGTTCGTCAGGAAGTACGTGGTCATGCAAAGATTAGCTCTAATGCCGGAGAAAATAGCCAACAGCTCAAACACATTGCAGCTCTATCATGCTCGTGACTGGTAGATGTAAGCTACTTGGTGCAGCTGTATTAACGAGCTTTGTGGAACCGCTTCATTCCTTTTAGGGCAATCAAGAAAAAGGCGCGCGGTGCATGGCAGGACGAGGATATGCATTGCTGTATCACTTGGTTTTCAAATCAGCTTGCGTTGGCTGTCCTTGGCTGAGCCGAAAAATCATGTCGCCCAATGCGTCCGAGAAATCATTTCAGATCGTGTCATATTATGCTTGCATGGCATAGGATGTGCCATGTGAAACACACGCATACATAAGGCTTTGTGCCGTGAATGGAAAGGCTTATCTGCAACGTCATGTTAAGGTAAAGCTAACAGAGTGAAGAGACTTGAAGGAGTCAGCTGGAGATCCGAGATGAAAAGTCGCCCGCGCGCTTCGGCGGCCCAGGAGATCGTGGGGGACTATGCATGGGACGGGCAGGGGCCTGGGACGGTCAGGGTTCATGGAGTTAGTCCATTGGGACTGCTTTGAGCTTCGTAGAAGTCGTGTGGCGTAGAGACGGCACGTATGTCAGTGGAAGGCTGACTACCATGAATAAATGAGGGCGCTCGTTGTCATTAACATATTTGTTCTTATTTCCAAAGTTAGGATTTCCGACTGGTGTTGGGTTGTCACAGTTCGATGGACTGTTAACCGGGCATTTGGGCCCGTCTGGCCATCATTTTGACGCTCATCGCAGTCCCAATCATCATCAGGAGCCAGCGAAGGTCGGCCGGCCGGATATTAGCCAGAATGACAGCAGCATTCGTGACTAGGGGAGGGGGAGGGGGAGGGTGGTTGCGCCAGTCAGCTAGCCGATCCCCCATACCTTCAGATCTGTCCCCAGCGCACTTTTTGTTCCGTCGATTTGGGGAATAGTTTTCAATACTGTGGCCCTATTGCCATGTATTTAAGCAGTTAAGCACGTCAGCTTGTGCCAATTTCTAAACGCAGCAGGTTAATTTCGGAGGACAAATAACCATTCTCTCCGAAGAACGGGATGCATTCCTGCGCCGCCATCAGTATAGAGGCTGCTCCTGGGTCGAGCCGAAGCTAAAGCTCCGTTCACTATTGAGGCCGGTGAGACCTTGAAAGGTGTCACTCAGATCACATCGCAGCCATTCGTCCAATGAGAGGCAGCCTCGCTGTGACGTCATGCACCTCGCAGACATCCGTCCAATGAGAGGCGGCATCTCTATGACGTCATGTCTCACATCACCACAGCCTCTACCCAGATTGCATGGGAAGACTACTTTGATGGCCTGCGAATAAATATATTTTAGCTGCTTAACTTTGACACCCACTTTTAAATGGGAGGACGCAATGTTGTGGCAAGCACTTCAAAGTATTCGCGACCCAGCCAAAACCTCAAAGATTAACCCGCAAAACGGCAGGAAAAGGGGTTTAATGCTCGTGGTAGTCAATGATGTCTCACTCTGTAAGGGTTCAGTTTGACTGAGCCCTCGGCATGCGTCTCCTTTATGAGAGAGACCCAGAGGGCAACGACGAGCTTGACGTTACGCGGCTCAAAGTAATCTGTATTGAAGTCCAACCGGCCATATAATGTCATCAATACAAAACAAAGGGGCATCCACCTCCGAGCATGCCGAGTTCTGGCCCTGACACAAAGCGTCCACACCACAAAGGGATAAACGATGCCTGTTGGGTGAACTGTTTAGCTTCACATTCTGTACTGCGGTGAGCCAGGCATGCCATACTTGGCATACCTTGATGTAGATATCTCCTGAATAACTTTTTGAAAATGTGTGGGTCGGATCAGGTTACAAGATCCAGTGCTGGCGTCCCTTCTGCTATTTGCAAACCTCGTGTGTCATTATGATCCACGGCCGAAGAAAATAAAATAATACAAACCCATTCCTGCTCGAACCAAGGTAAGCCCCGTTGGCGACAGCCATATCTCCACGTGGCTGCCAGCCGTCGTACCAAGCCCCGTGCCGAGGGCCGAGAGCGGGAGGTAAGCCCCGTTGGCGACAGCCATATCTCCACGTGGCTGCCAGCCGTCGTACCGAGCCCCGTGCCGAGGGCCGAGAGCGGGCTATCAATCGCCTGCACCAGGGTCATGTGGACGTTTATCGGCCCGACCCGCGGAGCTCCGGCGGTCACGCATCTGCGCGGTAATCGCGACTGAATGCCGGCCGGGGGGGGGGAGGGGAGGGCAAACCGACACGCCCCGCAGTCCGACGGCGTACCGCATCCTGCCCCGACCGGCTGACGACCGCGAGAGAGGGGGAGGGGCACCAGCCTATGTCCGTGAGGTTAGCGATTTATTTAACGACTTTTTCAGCGGCAAGTTTCGAGCTCTCTATAAAAATAGAGCTCAAGGTAAACTATGGCAGGAAAACGTCAAACATGGCCTTTATTTTGTAATATCGTACGAACTTCGAGGTCAAAAGTTGGATCAAAGGACGGGAACTTAAAATCATCAGAAAATTACCGGTCGATTTGCAAACTGCGAGCATCAAGATATTTACGAGCGCAAGAACTGGCGTCCGTCAAAAAGTCTGACATTTCAAGGTCAATCTTCAATGTCACACGCAGGCTCAAAGGGCGGGGAACTCTATTTCACCCAAAGATTTCTGGCCGACTTTTAACTTGCAAACATCAGAATATTTTTCCCCACAGAAAAAAACTAGTGTGCGTCGAAAAGTCCTGACAATTTAAGATCACCTTTCAAGGTCAAACACGGACTCAAATGATGTAGACCTCAATTTCACCAAAAATTACCGGCTGATTTAAAACTTGCAAGCATCAGAATATTAATCACGGAAAGAACTAGCCGAAAAGTTTTGAACTCTCAAGTTCATCCTTCAGGGTCAAACGTGGGCTCAAAGAACAGGGAACTCGATATCAACAGAAAATGACCCGACGATTTTACACTTGAAAACACCAAAATATCAAAAGGTTCAAGAGCTAGCGTTCGTCAAAATGTTCTGCCCTCTCGAGGTAATCGTTGAAGGTCAAACACAGGCGGAAAGAATGGGGAACTCATTATCACCCAAACAATGCTCGCCGATTTTAAATCTGC
>NW_023596225.1:11377419-11515599 GCF_011947565.3 Pollicipes pollicipes | reverse complement strand
TTCTCTTCTCTCTCTCTCTCTCTCTCTCTCTCTCTCTCTCTCTCTCTTCTCTCTCTCTCTCTCTCTCTCTCTTCTCTCTACTCTCTCTCTCTCTCTCTCTCTCTCTCTCTCTCTCTCTCTCTCTCTTCTCTCTCCTCTCTCTTCTCTCTCTCTCTCTCTCTCTCTCTCTCTCTCTCTCTCTCTCTCTCTCTCTCTCTCCTCTCTCTCTCTCTCTCTCTCGCTCTCTCTCTCTCTCTCTCTCTCTCTCTCTCTCTCTCTCTCTCTCTCTCTCTCTCTCTATCTCTCTCTCTCTCTCTCTCTCTCTTCTCTCTCTCTCTTCTCTCTCTCTCTCTCTCTCTCTCTCTCTCTCTCTATCTCTCTCTCTCTCTCTCTCTCTCTCTCTCTCTCTCTCCTCTCTCTCTCTCTCTATCTCTCTCTCTCTCTCTCTCTCTATCCTCTCTCTCTCTCTCTATCTCTCTCTCTCTCTCTTCTCTCTCTCTCTCTCTCTCTCTCTCTCTCTCTCTCTCTCTCTCTCTCTCTCTCTCTCTCTCTCTCTCTCTCTCTCTCGCGCGGGACAGTTGGATTGGATTTGTTATTTGCAGTTATCACGACTTCTTTATTCTAACCGCGTTGCCATTCATCCACGGCGTGCGCGGATACCGCAGGTTTTAAGTGGGATGTGAGCATCGTGGACTGCACGGGTCTTCGCCTTCTCGTCACTTCTTTACCTGCGGCATTGGCTCGTTCATTTCCCACTACTCCATTACTGGGCGCTAATGTAGGGTTTTCTTCCTTGTCCCTGACGTGCAGATGATGCAGCTGTTCTAGCATAGCTCTCCCCGGCAGACAAGTTGACGGAAAGCGACAGACAAGAGCCGTGAGAGCACGTAAGGAATGCGTCACGATGACAAAAGGTCTTCCACGCCTCTGCAGGGCAGGCGTAGTGAGCGCCATAGTTAAAGGTCTTCCACGCCTCTGCAGGGGCAAGCGCAGTGAGCGCCATAGTTAAAGGTCTTCCACGCCTCTGCAGGGCAGGCGTAGTGAGCGCCATAGTTAAAGCGATAGTTTTGTTTTAAGAACGATCACTTGTGGTGGCCAGCAGGTACTTCTGATCGTATTATTGCATATTATTCGGGCACACTGCGAGGCCGTCATCTTTCGCGCCACCCGTGTGGATGTTTGCGTGGATCTAACCAGCAGACGTAGCCGTGCACGTGGACCGAAGACACCGCCTCTCATGAGCACAGTACAAACCTCTCATCCGTTAAGCCACGTGCTTCAAACACGCAAAGTGTCAAGTCACGGTCGGGACATGTTAGACGTCGTGGTGGCACTCTCCACCTCTCGCGAGGAAGTCGTGTCCTGCTGAGAATCGGCCCCTATCGTCCGGTGCTCGACTCGCGTGCACATCGGCGAAGCTGATCTCAGCGCTGGCGAGCAGGTCTCGTCCATCGGTTCAGAGAAAATCGAGTCGCGGCTGGGTTAGGCGCGCGCTCCTTGACGCTGAGGGTGTAGCGCAGAGCATACGACCTACGACATCTACCGTAGGTTCAGTGGAGGCTCATACGCGCCTACTAAAAGACCCGTGATGCGCGTCGCATGGAATGCGCCGTCCCAATATTCGCACCTCAGTATCAGTTATGTAAAACTTTTTATCAGCACGCGGGCGTGGCTCTACCTGCGACTATGCCATGGTTATCACTTCAAAAGAAGTTCAGTCGTTTGTTACGATTTTTCACATGCTTCACGTGAGATGAAAACGAATGTCCTCGGTCGAACACAACTCTGAAATATCGCCCCGCGGCGAGCACCGACCGATCCTGCAAGCAGGTCAGCCCGTATTGGCATGTCCTTTTTGGCTGTGAAATCCATACATATGTTTTCTGAAGTGGAAAACGTCAAATCGTTGCTCGCCTCCCCCCACCTCGGATGAGCTGGCTGAGCAATACTAAATCCTCAGCTCGCAGCGGAGGTGCTACATGTGGAGCACCAGAGGGGGAAACCATTGCCAAATTCTATGATGATCAAATGCTATGATTGATCTATGCACGATGGGAAGGTGTCGACGATATCATTGATCATAGACGTGCCCATAGGTGACCACAGCCCATGCGAGCCCACCACCTGGCCTATGCAGTATGTTCCTCTTGTGCGTGGTGCCGGCGCTGGTGGTGGCGGCCGGCCTGAATGCACGGGTTCCGACCGAGAGCCGGCAGAGCTGGGATGCCGCCGGTGCCGGCGCCGGTCTCCCATTGGCCGGCCAAGGCCAGCATTTCATGGCCAGGGCCAGCCGAGTCACGGCACTGCCATCGAGCCTTGGGCGCAGTAGCCACGTCTGAGATTAAGAGGGGGACAAATCGGCATTAGAGGGAGCAAACTGGAGTGAGGAGGGGGCAACCTGAGCTAAAATGACATCAAGTCCCCAAGGGGGATTGGGGGTATGTTCCTCAATGCTACCACAGCTACTCACCCACCCCAAATGGCTGTACCCGTGATACCAGATACCACACCACTGCACTGCTGGTAGTATTTTAGTAGCAATATTGGCCATCCGTGCATGACACCAAAATATTGCATCTCGATTTAGGTGATACGTGAACACGCTATCATGTTTGGTAGCAGCCCATCTCACTTTGGGAACGGTGCGTGTTCGCCTTCAAGGTCTGGTTATTTTTCGAGGAGTCCCAGCCGTTGGGCGGTGTGCAGCAGTCAGTCTGCCGCCCGTCGAGCTCGCGGGGGCCACTTCGAGGGAAGAAACCGTTGAGTTCAAAATGGCCGCCGTCAGATAGCCAAACTTGGTCAGCATGTTAGCAGTCATTGCCAGTCACGTACTCAGTTGGAGCATTGCCATTGGCGTAGTTTAAAGCGGCGATGACTTTGACACGTCTTAGTAGACAACATGCGATGCGGCGTGATAATTTCTGAAACTTTTAAATCTTCGTGCCTTCATCGCTCAACTCCCCAACAAATTTTACCAACTGAATGCCGCCCTGTTGCTAATGACTGCAACTCTATCATCATCGTCTCGCTAAGCGATGATGTGGCCGCAGGATCGTCTTTGTTCTTACCTCGACTTCTTGTGTTTTCGACACTTGTTGGCCGCTAATTCCGTCTATCCCAGGCGACATGTCTGGGGAACTGAGTTAAGATCAGATGACGAGAGGAGACGACACTATCGCTGACGCATTTGGTTGTCACCGGCGTTAGCAGGCCTGCGCCGGAAGCTTGGTGCCGTGTGGACTCACCTACCTGGCGGCGTGCACGGCCCGCCGCGGCCGCGGCCGCCCGGCTGTGTCCCCAGTCTGCCATATCCGAGCACCGATCCCGACGGCTTACGAGCGCGCACATCCGATACATGGCGTCCGCCGCCAGGCTGACCCGGGGGAGCGGCGCCTGGTCCAGGCGGCCGCTGCCCGCGCCTCGCCACGCCGTTTTCCCGGAAGCGGGCCCGCTGTCTCCACACGTGCACTCAACTGGGCCGCGTGACGGAGGGTGCCGGTTCGGCCGCGTGTGCGCCGGAAGCGTCGCTGACATCACGGCGTCGAGTCCGGCCGGTTCGGGTCGCGCCGGTTTGCCGGTTGTTGTGAGCCGGTGCAGCTCGACGCCGCCTTTGGTGGTGGAACCAGTCGCCGCACCGATGCGACGGGCGACCCGCGGTCGCAGCGGTCCGGTCGTCCGGCGGTGGCGGGAGTAGTGGTAGTGGTCCGGCGGTCCGGCCGTCCGGCCGTCCGGCCGTCCGGCGGTGGCGGGGGTAGCGGGGGTTCGGCGGTCTGGCCGTCCGGCGGTCCGGCCGTCCGGCGGGCCGGCGGTAGCGGCGGTAGCGGCGGTCCTGGATCGCACTAGCGATAGAAAATTGTTTCATATTTGGTCATAAGTTCAGCGCAGGCGATGAACAAAGATTGTTAGGTGCTGCGTGGACAGTCTTTTCGGAAGTTAGTCGGTCGCCGGGTATCGACGTGCGCTGGATGGCTGGAACCTTTCTCGTAATGCGTCTGTCTTCCTGCACACTCACAAATAACCGACTGAATGTGTTAAAATATGCTGGTATATACTGCAGTGGTTAAGCGGCCTGGCCCATTGACATTTTCGCATCATGCGACGTTTCTACAAGACGGAGGCAAAATGCTGTCAGACAGCTAGGTTGTCATGTGATAGCGTCGGCTGTTTAACCTTGGTCAAGGGCAATCTGGTACTGCTACGGAGTCATTCAATCGCTGGGGCTGCGTGTGACTCGGCTCCAACTTAAGGTATCCTTCAGTTAATGGGGTATCAGAAATAAAGCTATCCAAGCCCGGGGCTGTTTATGAATGATGGCATACACGCAGCAATTCGACAACTTGGGGCTGGCATAACAACATATCCCATGCTCGTGCGAGCACACAGTCAGTCAGCGCCATTCTCCCCTTTGTGTTCACTGCACCCAGGATGGCACGTTCGACTGTTGCTTGTCTTCGGCGTCTGCCGCGTCTTCCGGTTGTTTTGCACGTGTCTGCGGTGGGCGGCGCGGCGCGGCGGCCGGTGGTCAGGCCGCGGCTCGGGCGCCGCTGACCAGAGCCGCTCGTGCCGCCGCTCGTGCCGCCGCCTGACCCGCCGCTGACCAGAGCCGCTCGCGCCGCCGCCCGACCCGCCGCTGACCTCCGCCCCTCCGCAGCCGCCGACGCCATGTCCAGGGTGGACAGCGGCCACGAGACGCTCGCCGACGACGACTCGCCGACGCCGACGTACGACAGCGATGGCGGCGACCTGAACACGACCTGTCCGAGCAGCACATCTACGACCTGAACACGACCCTGTCCGAGCAGCACATCTACGAGGAGGTCAGCGGCCGGCCTCGCGCGCCGCCGCGCATCAGCAGCGCGCTGCACAACAAGGTTAGTTGGTCGGGTCGCCGCTAGACGGCTGCTGAGCAGGCCGGCCGGGGAATAACCATGCAGGCCGCCAGGTGGTGGGTTCGCGGATTTGTGAGTTTCTCCGCACCAGGGCCATCAGGGCACCAGGGTGGAATCTGCGGGTGCCGACAGTGGGACGTCGGCGACTTAATGATGAATAACCTCTGCTCGGAATCGGTCAGCGCCGCCGTGTCCCGGTCAGCGCCGCTGTGTTCCGGTCAGCGCCGCGGTGTCCCGGTCAGCGCCGCCGTGTCCCGGACAGCGCCGCCGTGTCCCGGTCAGCGCCACTGTGTTCCGGTCAGCGCCGTCGTATATCGGTCAGCTCTCATTGGATCAGGGAGTTCGATGGCGCAAATTGGTAGGAACAAAATGCCATTATAATAGTCCAACCGGGCTGGTTCCTGCACGGCGGCAATCTGGGTTACACGCGGTTAAACAAATTTGTCCTTGGGGAGTCATGACGTTTTCAAGCGGGGGTCCGTGTTCCAATGAGCGCTTTTCTCCAGGACAGCCAAACAGCGTGAAAGGTAAAATGGAATCAGCTGCACTGACGAGCCTTAATTTTATGTAGCATTTTCCCCGAGCGATGAAGACATTCATTCGCGATGGTACGTGGGGCGATGGCAGCGACACCATGTGACAGCTAAAACTACTATTACCTTCTTGTAGCGCCGCTGACGGAGGTCTTCTGGCAGTTTGCCAGCACCGGGCGTGGGAAGCTTGATAGCGTGACAAACGAAGCAAAGATAAAGAATTGTTATCCGTTTTGTTCCTTGTATAACTTTCGTTGCCCTTTTTGCCTCCTCTACATTTATAGATCAGGCAATTCATTCGCCGCACCACCGTTCCGGACAGCTCCTCGCACATATGTGGCGGCGGCTCTCATCGAACAAGACGCCAGTGCCTGTACCCGGCATGGCCTGCATCGCCAGTCGGCCAGCTCCGTCTAACCGTAGCCGACAGGGCGGCCGTGCACGTGCAGAGGCCAGCTGGCCTGCACCAGATGTCACCCGCACTGTGCCCGGTCGGCCGTGATAAGGTGCTCCAGCCTGACCGGATCGCCCATGGCTCACCCCGCGTCTTATCACCGCTGCCTCTGAATAAAAGGTCGTTCACTCGCCGGCCGCATTTGAAAGTATAAGCGTCGCTGACCGTTGCGATCAGCCTTGTGTAAATTGAGTGTTACACGACCGGCCGGCGGCGGCGTGCACGGCCCGTAAAACCGCGGCCGCCCGCCGCGCGGCTCCGCGGCCCGGCTGCAGGCCGCTGCAGAGCACGTGACCGTTGACGTCACATGGCGCCTGGCCGTCTAGTGGGCCACCAGCCGCGGATTACGTCCGTCCCCCGGACGGACGCTGAGACCGGCTGTTGCGGATGTCAGCCACACGGAGGGCGCAGCCCACGGCGTGCCGGACGCGGCACGTCGTCCATGGAGAGCTCGTGTGGCCCACCTGGCTCAGTGACAAGCTGGACGCCGAGCCCGCCAGCGCTCGTCACGCAGGCAAGGGCGGTGTGGGCGGTCGAGCCGAGCCGACCAAGGGCGGCGTGGTGAGGCCTGAAGAGGGACCCGGGCGGCCCACCGGACCTGACAATCAAAGGCTCGGATGGAGGGCATGCGCGCCCGAAGGACTGACTGTAGGTGACATAAAGATCCGCAGCCCGTAGGGCCATGACCAGAAATATTAGTCAGAGGTCCCCTGCGCCGTTTTAGGGAACCGAACGGTCGGCTTCATGTCCGTCTGAGCCCTTGAGACTTATTCCCCAAGCGGAAACGAGGTCGGGGTCCGTGATTTGCAATATCCGGGGTTCGTAACACAATGAGGGCTCCTGTGTCGGTTAGGGGCCAGAGGGCCTAACAGGGGTCCTGTGGCGACAAGTGGCCCCAAGTCGGAGCAGTTTTTGAGGGGGCCCGAAGAGGGGCCGAAGGATCTATCAAGACCAAGACCAAGGGCCTGATGGGATGGCTTAAGGGTCCGAAGAGCTAGCTTCAGGTCACATAATGGACCCCCGCCCATAGGGCCATAGGGCCGTGATCACGGATGTCAGTGAGATGATCTCTTGCACCTATAGAGACCCCCTCAGACAGAGCGTTCCTCTATTTCGACCAGAGATCACGAACAACGAACGGTCAGCTCCATGTTGGTCTGATCTCTGGGGGTCAATTCCCCAAGCAGGGACCGGCCAGGCCCGCCCGCGGCCAGGCCAGGCCTGTGGTTTACATCGGTCGGGGTCCTGTATCGTTCAGCTGCCCACAGAGCCTAACAGGGTATTCTGTGTCAATAAAGGGCTTCGAATTGGTCAGGGGAAGATTTGTACGACAGGGACGGAAACGGGAGCCCGAACAGTAGAGGCTCTCTTGCGTTGGCCGGGGCCCTCCGCCAATTGAATGGAAACAAGAACTTGTGATGAGCGCTAACAATGAGGTAATAGAAGAGTCCTGTGCTAGTCAGGGCCCCAATACCGAACCGTGGGCCCTCAAACCCTTTTCCAGCCCTGGCCCGTTAAATCCAACTGGAGTCTATGTGCCAAGTATTTGGCCACCTGCGGTGAGCAGGGATGCTGTTGCGTTAAAGACGGTTCATGCGCCGATCCGGGGTAAAGTGCGCGGGTCAGAAGGCCTCCCGCGTCAGGGACCGGGTCAGTGTGACATGCTGTATCCCTCAAGGGCCTCCGGATCGGCAGGGGATGCCACCCCCTGTGACCAGAATGGCGGCCGGAAATCACACCGCGGTGGGATAGAATGGCCCTTCAGCTCTTGACCGGGAGCAACCGAAATAAGGGGTCTGATAAGCGCTGATTGGAGTGGGTCGAAATGAGTTCAAAACGCACAAAGTCATCCCATGTTTCCCCATCCCCTGAGAACGTTCATTATTTTGCAAAATTGATTAGAGAAATAAATTCCATGTTGAGCCTGCGCGTCGAGCTCGCGCACTCAAACGCGTGAGAATCGCCAGCCATTCGAAGGTCCTCCCGAGCGTGTGAGTCACCTGATTGGCCAGCCGTTGGGGTCGGGTGACGTCACTTCCGCATGTAAGGCGGGGCGAGTGTGTCCAGTCCACATTCACCATCGACAGAGCTGGCATGGCATTGTCGCGGTATGGTGTCTAGCCAGACAAATGCTTTTTTAATGTCATATTTCCGACAGCGAGCAAAATGTGTGGTTTAAAAGGGCATCTTTTCGACTCCAGCAAACCTGAAGCAGCAGACATATTGCCAGTTCTCCGGTTCGTCTTCAGTCATAACGCCGTGTAGTAAAATGCTGCAATACTGAAGGTGCCGCTTTGTGTTACCCTCGCTCCTTACGTGGTGTCTTAATGTCTTACTTACGTATGATTAGTGCAGGAAGAATGACACCTAACTGAATCCAGAAGGCATGCACTACCTTTCTATAATGGGGTTTAAAAGCGGTATTTCGGTATGCCTGATCCTTTTTGGCAGCTCAGGCCTGACAAAACCGTTTTTATTCAAATTAGCAAACCGGTGTGGTATCTGCTGCTGATTCGTCCCTCTTTTTGCAAGAAATCCCCTCTTGTTATTACTCCGCAAAATTTTGATCCCAGCAAAATGTTTTAGGCCAGCTCATTGGGAAGTAAACGCTATTGGTACAATTCATCACGGTGATGTTTTACTTCATAGCGTTTCGGCTGGAGATGACGGGTTGAAGTTATAGGCGTAGGAAGAACAGGGGGGGGGGAGGGAGACAAGGTGACATGACTCCTTCACTTTTCAAGATGAGGGCGCGGCAGTGCCACCCCGCCCGGCTCTCCACTTCTGTCAGATTAAATTTGAGTGCAGCTTGCTTTCGCACTAACTTTAACATGCATTCCGATCTATCTAGTTCACCAGTCGTCTTCCTCAAACCGTGCTGAACAAAACTGCTTGACATCATGTTTCATGTTATTCACAGTTATGCCCAATCAGACGAAAGATTGCCAGTAGTATTGATCATTTGCTTCAACATTAACCATGAAATATCATTCCAAAGCGTTCTGTGCACGGTTTAGGCAGTCTTGATTTAGGATGCCTCGTCAAATGCCCTAGAATTATATATATATATATATATATATATATATATATATATATATATATATATGATTGCAGAAGTAATTACAGAAGATGCCTGCAGCTTAGCAGGCATATTAAATAGAGACTTAGATTTCGGTCAAATAACTCGATAATGATAAATTTACGGAAATTCCGTGAACACCCGGCAATATATCATACGTCAACTATTTTCTTACAATGCTGAATCGCGCTAAACGCCTTCAACAGCACGCACGAGAAAAATACATACCCTTGTTCGATGAATACAAAAGTACACAGAATCCACTACGTTGAAGAAGGGGGAAATCCTTGCCTAATGACCAATTCATGCCTGAGGCAGACAGCTTCCCGAAAGTTATTTTCTGCTGTGCTATGATGTAAGGGAAGATACTTTTTAAATAGAAACTGCAGCAGGCGTTCCATCTGCTTTACACATCAATAAGCGGTGGTGCTGATCCACAAACATGCAGCAAAGCAGACAATCAGTCCGCAGCTAGTCATGCGAGGAGCAGCCCGTCGAGAGCAGTGGCTTCCGGTGGCGGGCGAAAGCGGCGCTCGGACAAAGAATATCCGAAACCGGGTCATCAACAACAGATCCGTGACTTGCTTTGTTACAGGACAAACACTGGTTACATGGATTTTTTCACATTGCTTTTTGGAGATAGTGTTTGAAGCTTCCGAATTTGTTTCTGCCTAGAATGTTGCAACAAAACCTTATGTCCTGAGGACCAGTCGGCGAGATTCAGATACATGAAACCTCTGGCGCACCATGGGTCATTGATTCCAAATCAAAATTCTGACTAGCCTGTGCCCATACCATATTTTGAAACCCAAACTATGAAAGCGGGCGCTTTCCCAATGACCCAAAAGGATCATTCGCTTATGGAATTCACCTTCCCAGGGCAAAGCATGTTGATATGGACAGCTTGCTTTATGAAGCTGGGTAGCGTTTTTTTCTCCAAATGGTGTGGATGAGTCGAGTAAGGTAGATTGTTCACCGCAGGGGAACCGCTGCGGGTGTGTATCTGACGCAGCAACAATGACGTTTTGGCATTTTCAAAAGGTGTAGTGTGAATTAAGAATGGACGAAGTCGTCCATGTCTTCTACTCACCGCTCTCTCACCCCCCCCCCCCTCCCCCCGGTTGTCAGGTTTGCCTCCGAGGAAAAGTTTCTTAAGTTTGCCCCCTGAGCCTGCCCCCTCCCATTCTCCAACCGTTCCTGCACCCATGGCTCAAGTGGCATGTTTCGATTATCCGGCATGTGTTGCAGTTGACGAGCCGATTTTGTAAAGAAGGACGCCTCTACGCTCTGTGGGGTAAAAATGGTAACGTTTTTCGTAGGCCTAACCCTATACCTGGTGGGATCATTTTCAATCGTGATGTTGGCCAGAATGTGGCCACAACCAAGTAAAAGCTACAAAAAACGACAACAAAGACGGTGGGTAAACCGGTGTCAGCGGCTGCATTAAAGGTTAGGTAACGTCAGAGGGCAGGACGAAACGTGCCGAGCATTGCTGCTCGTTAATCTGTCGACACCAATTTCTGCCTTGACCTGGAATTTCATGATCGGATGTTGGGGGTTGGGGTTGACGCAGCAAGCACTGCTAAGCGTGAACACCGATCTCAGAAATGTATGTATTCAAAAAGGTTGAATTACATTTTTGAGTGTGTATTGCTAGATTCCCCATGGCCTGTATCAAATCATGCGTTCCCTGCGTTGTATCGCTTTTCTGTCATCTCAATAGGGCTCTGGCGTCCAAAGACAAAAATACGTAAGTGCTGTGTTAACTAATGGCTTTTAGGCCTTTTTGGCATAGTACGGCTGGGCTCATTGGGGCCTGCATCTATCGTTTCGTTCTGCGAAGGTCAAGTGGGGCAGAGGAAGGAACAAAGCAGGCTGGAACACCAGAGTTCTTTTTAAGCACCAGATGCTCACAAAAAAACAG
Organism: Pollicipes pollicipes; assembly: GCF_011947565.3. Lineage (NCBI taxonomy): Eukaryota > Metazoa > Arthropoda > Thecostraca > Pollicipedomorpha > Pollicipedidae > Pollicipes > Pollicipes pollicipes. Next base: position 11,504,741 of record NW_023596225.1, on the reverse strand, counting down.
TTTCGCACCGTGATCGCGAGGTCATACTCACACGCTTTTTGAGGCCCCATTATGGTACGGGGTTGCATGGTTTCGTCATCGGCAGCCGGTGCCCAACAAGCGTGTCACAGGAACCACAAAACCGTCCCGAAAGCGAAAGGGCTCCAGTTCTCAGAGTCGACCGCCTCGCTGTGGCTTCTGTCAAGTGGTGGGGCGGTCGGCACCAAGCATGGGACGGTCCAGTGCGCAGGGGACGGGGCCGGTCAGGAGCCGCCGCCACCTGGGAAAGCCCGCGGGGCGCCGGTCTGCCGCCTTCGTGGTGGAGCTGCGCCAAGCGAACGCTCTGCGCAACACGTCATAACACGAGTCGCTACATTGTAACGGCGCATGGAGACGACGATCGGTGTGGGAACAGCGTACCAAAACAGCGCACCGAACGGCCAAGCGCTGGTCCGTGTGGCTTGATCCTAACTCCATGGTGAAGATCTGTGATGATTATTCGGACTATTGTTCTCGTCGTTTGTATTACTTCTGACCCAGCGTCTCTGCCAGTTATCTCTCTGACTGGTTATCTCTCCTGCCGCCGTTGTTAGCTGATAAAGTGTCCTGGAAGTGCCCTTAAGGTGTTCAATGCATGGTCATTGTACGTATGTAAGCCTCGAAAGTTTCTTGCCGTGTATGGAGCCTGAGTTTCTTGCCGTGTATCGAGCCTGGAGCCTGCAGTGCCGTGTATCGAGCCTGAGTTTCTTGCCGTGTATCAAGCCTGGAGCCTGCAATGCCGCGAAATGCGAAGCCGCCAGTTTTGGCGACTGACCCGGTGAATGGCGAGATTGTCGGGTTCTAGTCCCGTAGCTGAAACGTCCTCATGCCTTGCCACCCATCCATCCAACATAAGTAGCAACAAACGGAGCAAGGACCGGCCACAACGTTGCATGCAACATGGCTTCATTATCGGGGACCCACTGTGATAGACTAGGAGCCATCTAAATTTCTCTTGGTTTGTCGATCCTAAGAATCGTTTCGGTTTTCGTGTGGGTGTTGCCTTAAAAAAGCTTATTACTTCATCCCTCTTTCCAGTTAAACTATTCCACTACCTCAGCACGCCCCTCGTCCTGCGCATAATTGTACCCCCATGCTTTCGAGTAAAATCTGGGAGCTCGACAGTTGGAAGCCACGTATCAAGGAGATATTTTACGCTACGCAATGTCCAGTGTGGTTCATGGGCATTGTTTGTGGCATGGCGCGTGTGAATGGTGCATTGAAGCCATCTCCGTATGTCTATCTGGCATGCAGGAATGGCTACATTGCTTCTGTGTTGTGGGTTGGCTTGCAGCATTTCTGTGCGTGAAAACGTGCAACTGAACAATATCTGTAATTGATCAAAGCCAACGGGGTGAGCAGAGAAAATTGTGCTGCAGACTGAAAGTACGAGACAAAATACTATCTTGTCCACTTACCTGCGAACACTCAAATTACTACCCATCAGTACACGATCTAAATGAGTTTAAATAGGGTGGGAGCGTTCCTAAATTTGATCAATGCTGCAACAGTATTTTATCCAAAGAGGCTTAGTGTGCCCTTATCCGAATATTGGATGCCAGTATGTCGGTTCAGTTGTCGAAATCGGCGAATCTACTCGCCGAAAACTTGTCCAGAAGTATCTGCTTTTGCTTAAAATCACCTTCAGCTTTAATGGAAGTCCCTGCCTCCGGCGATTTCAAATCATATCACATGGGGCCAGAGGCCTGTCAAAACTGCATTCCAAACTAACGCGCCCACATGTTTTTGTTCCGCAATAGCTTTTTGCGCAAACGCATAGGCTATCTACGTGCTTTCCTGACGGGGCGTTGACCGGAAGCCGGATGCCTGTGGCAGGCCTCCCTCGCCCCCCCCCCCCCCCCTCCAACGCCCCCGCTTGATCTGCGTGTCATCCTCCTTCTTACTGGCATCCGGGACCAGAGAACCCCGCCAAGGGCCGGCGGGGGCGGGGATGGGGGGGGGGGGGGAGGGGGACGACGTCCGGCTATTGTCCACGGCCTCCGCCGCCGGAGTCGTGCACTCTAAACAAGGCAGGGCGGCCGCTCGGCGCGCACCAGCGAGGCGCGCGCGTCGCGGCCGCACCCGACTCGTGACGACGGCGGCGGCGGCGGCGGCGGCTCGGCGGCGCCTGGCGTGGAGGACCGGGCCGTGACGGTGCGGCGCGTGGGCGGACCCGGCTGCGACCCGGCTGCGGCGCGGCCGTCCCGGTGCGCAGAGCGGGAGAGTCGCGGCTGTCGCCAGCGGCGGCGGCAGCGGCGGCGGCGGGGTGGACGTCGCACGTGTGGCGTGTGCGGCGGCTGAAGCGTTACACCGGCGGGCGGGGCCGCGGCGCCAGGGAGGGTGTGGCCGCCAGCGCTTACCGGCGCCGCGCGGGCCAGAGTGCTGTGACGGCACCCTGCGGGCCGGAGTGCAGTGACGGCACCCTGCGGGCCGGAGTGCAGTGACGGTGCCCTGCGGGCCGGAGTGCAGTGACGGCACCCTGCGGGCCGGAGTGCAGTGACGGCACCCTGCGGGCCGGAGTGCAGTGACGGTGTCCTGCGGGCCGGAGTGCAGTGACGGTGTCCTGCGGGCCGGAGTGCAGTGACGGTGTCCTGCGGGCCGGAGTGCAGTGACGGTGCCCTGCGGGCCGGAGTGCAGTGACGGTGCCCTGCGGGCCGGAGTGCAGTGACGGTGTCCTGCGGGCCGGAGTGCAGTGACGGTGCCCTGCGGGCCGGAGTGCAGTGACGGTGCCCTGCGGGCCGGAGTGCAGTGACGGTGTCCTGCGGGCCGGAGTGCAGTGACGGTGCCCTGCGGGCCGGAGTGCAGTGCGGGCCGGAGTGCAGTGACGGTGCCCTGCGGGCCGGAGTGCTGCGGGGCTTCGGGGTGCGAACGGCCCCGGGCTGGTGAGGCGCGCCGGTAAAGGCGTGCGACGCGTGAGGAGTGCAGCGCATGTGTGGAGCCGTGTCAGCAGTCGGTCGACCATAAGGGCACTGCCAGCTGCGGGGCTATGAGCGCCGTGAAGGTGAAGCTGGATCGGGGAATATATATCAACCTAGCAACGCAGGAGTAATATAGATCCGGGGTCATTGCTGAAACGCAAGCAGCGTGTAGACAAATGGTGCTAGTGGGCCGATGTTGAAGTCGGTGACGGTCTGGCATTCGACAACAGCACTTGTGCAGAACCGTCAAGGGTTCTAAGCCCTGGATTTCCCACCTAAGCCCTAAGCCCATCGGATTGTAAGCCCTGAGCTTTGGTATACTGGTCAAATCAAGAAGAGCAAGACACCATGAGGAGAGCGATGTCTTGCTTTGACATTGGTAACAAGACAAACCACGATAAACAGGGGGTAGGTAATCATGCATTGTGAGATGCGGACTTGGATCAGAAATATTCGTGCCCGCTCGGTTCGAGGGTTGACCGTGAGATCAAGCGTTCTTTCATCTTTCGTACGTGAGACGACCTTTCAGTTTTCTGGTCCCGAACCAAATGCTAAGTGACGTCGGGTTGATATCAGCAAGATGGGCCTTAAAGTAGTGTTCTCTGGTCAATACCAGGTCGATAGTCCCATCGGTGCTTTTTGTTTGTTCCAATTGTTTTATATTATTTTTAGGAAGACATCGAGGTTTGTTGATTGTTTGCAGTGGCGTGTGTGTGGCCCCATTATGTTCCATTGGTATCGACGTAGTCACGGATCCTAAAGGTGGAGAAGTCAGAGTCCGAGTGATATTTATCTGAGCCGTAGTAGTCTTTTAAACGGTAAAAAGAGGCCGGAAACGAGCCTTTGACTGGTGTTAAGGGGGGGGGGGAGGGGGGTAAGAGCCCGTTTCGGCAAAATGACTATGGTATTACCGCTAGTCCCTCAGTAGCCTCGGCCATGTATCTTGAATTAACTGATATGGCATTTCAAAGTTTGTATGACATTATCGGCCACAGTGATATTCTGATGGCATCACCAACCGTTATTCATCCACCACTTGATGTTTTTTATTTTTGTTTTTGTTTTCATATTTGCATTTCATGACCGCCTGCCATTGGCGGGATTTGGTTCAGCTACGCTCGCTCCACCGCCTCCGCACTGGTGGAAACCAGCTACGTCACGCACCGTCTAACCTCCGCTAGTTTGTTGTATGTTTTCATCATTTCGCTATTGGCTGATGAACGGAAATCCGTGGGATGGGCGCGCTCGTAAAAGTGTAACGCTATTAAGCGCCCGTCAAGTGAGAACAAGCCGCCTTTCTCTGCCGGAAATCGGGCATGATTTGCTGCTGTCTCCAATCAGGCTTCAACAACCCTGTCACGGTCGGCTCGGTACCATGAGCGTCGACTGAAATCGATTTAGGGCTGGGAAATCGATCGCCGCGTTCCGTGCCCCACCGCGGCCATGAGCGGAAGTCGCGGCTGCTCGCGTGGGGCCGGAAGCACCTGGGAATCAGTTCGTCCAGCGGCGGATTTTGTCAGGCGTCTGCTTGACGCAGGGTCTGGGATTGAGGAGTTTGTTTCATGATTGCGTTTCGATGGTTCGAGACACACTTAGAGATATGTTTTGATTTCCTCACTTTGGTTCGCGTGGGAAGTGGGGATATGCTCGGCTCAGTGATAGTCACGAGCAGCGCCTCAAGGTCAAACGATATCATTCAAATCCTTGCAATTATTAAAGCTTATTAAGATCTCATTTATAAAACCTAGTAGAAAATTATAAAACTTCGGTCGGTTTGCTTCATCTGTCTCTTTGATGCAGCTATGGTCCCTCACAGGGAGAGGGGGAGGTGATATATTTTCCCCATTTTTTTGGCAGAATTTGACATCACTACTTTGGCGTTGCAATGTGAAGAAAGCCGTTACCCGTTGCCGTTAAGAAACCTCGTGTCTGATCGATCCTCTTCCCAACTTTTGGCTGGGGGCGGGGCAGCAGGGCTCCCCTTTAATGGTTGATGTTTTGTCTGCGAGAAGTCATCGTAGAGAAGGGCATATGAAGCACTGAATGAAACATCACACGGCAGTTGTATGTATCTTGCTGTGCTTAGACAATGTAGCTGTATGCTGACCGGAGGGGAGGGGGGGGGGGGGGTGTTCTCATATATCCATCCCTCAACAATGGCCGCGGGTGGCTTATGTCCAACGGATGGGCCTTGCTCAATGGATTGGCCATGTTTCGCGAGTCGGCCATACTCCGCGGGTGTGTCATGTTCCATGGGCTTTGCCATGTTTTGCGGATGGGTCACGCTCCGCGGGCGGGCCATGGGTACGCCCCTTACGTCCCATGATTGGATGCGTGCGGTTTTCGGGGTCTCCTGCGCAGTGACTTTGTCGGGGCGTTCCCTGGGTTACGAGTGGTCGTTTTAGAGAGACACCGTGCCCGCAGCGGAGTGACCTGTACGGTGATCTGAGCTGTGATCTGTGCTCATTTTTCCTTGTCGCGCTGCATCTTATGGAATGCGCTCCTTGGGTGAAAGCAGGCTGTCTGAACTTAAATATTTTGTAAAAACCAACGAGTCCGCTACCGTGTTACACGCGGTCGGCATCAACCTTGACACTGTTACAGAGCCCAGCGCTGGCCCGGCCATGCAGACCTCGGCACTGACCGCTGAGCCGTGCTGCAGACCCGTGACGCAGACCGCGGAGACCCGCGCAACAGGCCCAACACCGAACACAGACCCTACACTGAGCAGTGACCCGACACCGGCCGCTGATCCGTGATACAGACCCAGCGCTGGCCGCTGATCCGTGACACAGAGCCCAGCACTTGCCGCTGATGCGTGGTACCGACAGTGACGGCGGCGGCCGTGTTGCAGGGTCCAGTGATCCGGCCGGTGGCGTGTCGGCCGACGCCGACTCACACGCCATGCGCCACACCGTCAGCCACACCCAACATGTTCGAGAGTGTGGAGCGCGCCGCCGGCCGGCGCGCGCCCCACTACGGCAGTGAGTATCGGCTCTGGAGGCCCGACCGGCGCCTACCGATGGCGCAGCCGGCTTTCGGAGGCGGTCCCAAACGCTTGTGAACGCGGCTGCAGCTATATCAGTTTCAGGCAATCTCCACGTATGTGTCGAATTCGTTTAGCTGCCCCGGAAAGGGATGACGGCATTGATCTGGTGCAATGTTTGACTTTGTGAGAATCATCAGTTCAAGCAGTGATAAAATTGTGATGGACGGTCTGTGGCTGGGCTTAAAAACTTTGATAATGACCTCCGTATGTATCAGGACAAGTTATTAGCGTTTTTATGGTGAGCCTTGTGTTTTCCTGCCCAAATTATTGTGACCAGTGATACCGGAAGTCAGCCACGCTTCCACGTGCGCCGTGCTGTTTTACACATCGACGTAGCGTACCGCACGGCATCCACCTGAGAGGCAGACCAGACGTCTGACCCCCTCCCCTCCCCCGGCCGCCAGGCGCGCTGGAGCTCAAATACGGCAGCACGGCCCCGGCCGGCGACCGGCGCTCTGCCTCGAGCATGGCCCGCTCGCGGTATGAGAGCCTGGACAGTCTGCGGGCGGCGGGCGCCGAGCCTGCCGGCTCGCTCCTCGATGAGTACCGGGCGTACCGAGCGGCCGTGCGCCCCGTCGAGTCGCGCCGCGAGTCGTTCAGCGGCCGCGGCGACTCGCGCCGCCAGGGTCTGGCGCGTCACGACTCGCTACGCAGTCTGGCCGGCGTCGGCACCGGCGGCGGCGGCGGCGGCGGCGGCGGCGGCGGCGGCGGTGGTGGCGGCGCGCGCATCGGCGGCAGCGTCTCGAATCTGGCGGCGGCCGAGGCGGCGCTGGCGCGGCCGCGGCGCAGCCCGGCCAGCCTGCATTCGACGCCGAGTCCGGCCGACTCGGGCGTGGTGGAACTCGAGGCGGCCATCAAGGAGCGCGACTCGGAGCTCCACCTGCTCCGACAGTCCGTGGCTCAGCATGAGCAGGTCAGCTTCCGGTCGTCGGAGGTCGCCGGACGCCGTCTTCGGGTCCGCTTCCGGTCAGCTTCCGGTCAGCTTCCGGTCGTTCTGGCCGCGCGCGACTGGGGCCGAGTCAGCGAACGCCGTTTTGAGGCGCCCGTGCGTGGATGCGAATGAATATGTGACTACGTGGCGCGTTTTGCCGAAGTAAGAATGATGAGGTGCTGTTCATAGCAGCCGGCTCACAAACGCTATGATTGGGCATGTCGTGTCGGTGCGACGCTCCGCATATTGTGCGCACGGTAGGCCCTGTGCTATTTCTCGCACGCTATCATTTCGCTAGCCATTTTTATGCATGAAATCCCAAAAGCAGTGAGGACCTTTTAATCCCGCCCGGGATCCCTGTCACCTTCATGTGGAAGCACCTTTGGATCCTTTGGCACAACGCCTGTGTTTCCGCGCATGCTTCTGGGTAATGGGCTGCCCGTTTCCCCATTATGATGGCGGATTAGGGACGTATGGTCATGCTCCCAGACGATGTTTCAGGTATACGACGAGAAGGAGAAGACTTGGGAGAAAGAGCTACGAAAGATCCAGGCGATCTACGATAACCGACTCAAGGCCAGCCAGCAGAGGGCACTCAAGATGGAGCAGATGCTGACCACTCAGACGTACCAGGTATGCACCACGCATCTCATCAAATTCAGTTGGAAATGTGGAAGATCATATCACAATAGGTTCTTCTGCCATTCACTTCTGCAATATAGGTTCCCTTGCCGTTTGCCAGGAGCCGACCGAGACCAACACACCAATCAGGAAGTCCTGGCCTCAGCAAGCCTCTAGTGGTCCGTCTACCGTTTTCCCTTCAGTCGGACTGTGGGGTCTGTGCGACCTCCTGACGCTATCGCCGTGTACAGCTGCAGCAGGAGAAGCGCAAGCTGAGTCAGGAGCTGGAGGAGACGCGCCGGGAGAAGGAGCAGCTGGCCCGGCAGGGGGACGGGCTGCGGCAGGAGCTGACCTCCCTGCGAGCCCAGCTGGAGGACACTGAGTGGGGCCTCTGCCAGAAGACAGGTCAGTCCTCGGGCACGACGGCCGCTCGGCCGCCGCAGAGCGTTACTGGCGTCTGTGACGATCTCTGAGTTTCGTGACGACTGGGCTGGAGGACGTGCGATCTATGACAACCATCGTCGGCTTACGCCAATACTAGCGGTGTTGCATCAGCTCACGTTGCTAATGACGCTGATATGCCGCCTCTGAATAGCTCAGTTACCACTTCATAAAGACACGATGAAGATGATACCAAGACTGCTGCGAAAACCAGGCAGTGGTGGCAGGTGGGTAGTGCCAGGTATTAAAACCCTTGTCTTCATGAAACAATCCAAGCCACACGACTCATCAATGCTGAGGCCTGGGGCGTGCTTTGCAGCACTGCAAACCTGCGATGGACAAATGCAGAATCCGGCTGGCCAGGCGTGTCAGCAGGTGTCGTGTCAGAGGGTGTCAGCAGGTGTCGTGCCAGAGAGCGTCAGCAGGTGTCGTGTCAGAGTGTCAGCAGGTATCGTGTCAGAGGGTGTCAGCAGGTGTCTTGCCAGAGAGTGTCAGCAGGTGTCATGTCAGGGAGTGTCGGAAGGTATCGTGTCAGAGGGTGTCATCAGGTGTCATGTCGGAGAGCGTCAGCAGGTGTCGTGCCAGAGGGTGTCAGCAGTTGTCATGCCAGAGAGCGTCAGCAGGTGTCGTGTCAGAGAGTGTCAGCAGGTATCGTGTCAGAGGGTTTCAGCAGGTGTCATGTCAGGGAGTGTCAGAAGGTATCGCGTCAGAGGGTGTCAGCAGCTGTCATGTCAGAGAACGTCAGCAGGTGTCGTGTCAGAGAGCGTCAGCAGGCGTCGTGTCAGAGAGTGTCAGCAAGTGTCGTGTCAGAGAGTGTCAGCAGGTGTCGTGTCAGAGCGCATGAGCAGGCACGCCACCAGTAAGCCCGAGCGTCTGACCCAGCCGGTCCGTGCCGCAGGCGAGATATCGCTGCTGAAGGCGCAGCTGAAGGAGAGCCAGGGCCACCAGGCGAGCCGTGGCCATCAGATGCTGCACATCCGCTCGCAGGTTCGGGAGTACGCCAGCCAGCTGGACGCCAAGCGGTCCGAGAACCAGCGGCTGCAGCTGGAGGCGGCCGCTCTGCGCAGCCAGGTGCGGGGTCAGGCCAGCGTCGCCCACGCCACCATTTCTGTCGATGGCTTTGAATATCATCAACTGAAGATTACAGTTGCTAATCACTACCCATTTTCGGTCACCTTGCCTGTTGTACCGAACGCTCATCGCAGCCAATGAATGATGACTGTCGACATATGACCTCTTATTGTTGACCATTAACCCGATTGAGATTCCCCATCCTTAGACACCGATTGGGATGCACCAATCCGAACGATGAATGAGACCACCAAGCATCTACTAACACAGAAGGCGACCCATATCATCTGGCGTTTCCCGTTACCGTGCCGTGAATGCCATTCACTGGCCAGCCCCTCCCACGGTGACCTATCAGCAGCAGCAGGTGACCACCGCCCCCGGCCACGGGAGGCAGCGTGGATGAGAGGATGAGCCGCGCTGCGGTCGGCAGGTGACGGAGCCACGCTCGGACGAGACGGGGGCAGTCATGGCGCAGCTGCGGCGAGAGATGGACCGGCTGCGCGCCGAGCTCAGCACGTGTCGTGCGCAGGCGCAAGCACAGAAGGAGGCATTCGAGGAGGAGCGGCTGCACTGGCTCGACGAGAAGCAGAAGGTGAGTAACGCGCACGCGCGGCCGTCGTTGCGAACCGTCAGCTGTTGGATCGTAAGGAGCTCCTGGTACAAATGCAGGCTTTTGGAGTCTGGTTGATTTGCCTGCCCAGCGTCACGTACGATCACAGATTTCCTCGTAGTATTGCTGACAACGGCTGTGTTGATGTGTTCAGGAAGCTTCCGACATGGCTTGGTCTGTTAGCGTCTGTGCATGTGTAATATTCACACCGTTTTATCATAAAACCCTTCAATAATGACTTGACGCGCTCGGCACAAATGACGGTGGCTGCTGTGCCCAGCACCCATCACAACTGACGGTGGCTGCTGTGCCGAGCAGGTTGTGAACTACCAGAAGCAGCTGCAGCTCAACTACATGGAGATGTACAAGCGGAACAAGATGCTGGAGGCCGGCGTCACCAGCCGGGAGAACAAGCTCAACTCGAGCGGCGAGTCGCAGTGCTGACTGGGCGCCGGTCTCGTTCCGACGAGCCCCAAAACGAACCGGACCAGATCCAGGAGAACCCCAGAACGAGCACGAACGAGTCTTGGGCGGGCTCCGAAACGAGTTCCGAGCGGGCCCCGGGACGGGTCCGGACGAGCCCTTGGACGCAAATTGTGGACGCCGAGCTGCAGAAGTGCCGCGGCTTAGCTCTGGACGGGACCCCACCCAGGTCTGGACGAGCCTGCCAAGCTGCAGAAGTGCCGCGGCTTAGCTCTGGACGGGACCCCACCCAGGTCTGGACGAGCCTAGCAAGCCCTGAACGAGCGTCTGCCGAACCCTGGACGAGCCCCGTACAAATCGTACGAGCCAGCTCCTCCTGAGCAGCAGCTACGGTGCGGAGGATGCTGCGAGGGAGTCAGACGGGTTCTCCGGGAGGATGGCACTGCAGTGACCCGCGCGCCGCGTCCAGTGGCGTGGTCTGTGACAGTGGCGGTCGGCGGCCGAGGGCGGCAGGCGTCTACTGCTGTGCCGGCCGTGGTGCTGCGCCCCGCCGGGCCGTGGCTGGCCGCACGCCTCAGTGGAGCCCGCCCATCGCTGGGGCTGGGGCGGTGCTCGGTCGCGCGTGTTGGCTGCGTTCCGCGCGCGTCACGAATGGGAGGCAAGGACGCCTGTTACCGAATGGCCGCAGCAGCACGAGTTGGGCGCTGCACTGGCGTTAGAGGCGTTGGAGCGCTCCGGCTGCGATCCTCTAGTGAGGGTAATATGTGTTGACGAGGTCACAGCAGCCAGTGAGGTTTGCTGCTAGCGCGGTTTTCACTTCGTGAGCGGTCAGATTTTCAGGTTTTTAAGACCGACATGGCGAGGTGGCCTTGATGGGGTGCCGATTTTTTATTAGACATTCTAGTCAGTACCTATAGATGTTGTATGAGCAACCCGCCTGTAACTATTTATTCCATGCGATGAAATATATTGATTGTAACTTGTACTGCTGTATGATTTCGTCTGCTCGAGAGCGCGTGGTCTACTCGCCCGGAGGGGGGGGGGGAGGGTTCGATGCAGCCGGGCCCGCTTCCCGTGGGTGTAGTCATGGGGCGAACACTGAAAAACGCCTGGAAGTTGGAGCCTAGCGGCCATTCCCAACTGGAACTAGTCGTTTTGCAGACCACGAGTTCCACAAATTATTGGCGTCTGTTGTAGCATTGTTCTTTAAAAGATAAAAAAGTAGTGTTGGCTACATAGTATGTTTATTAACACCACCGATCCTGCGAATGATAATGCGTATTTAGTACAGCGAAATATACAGCATAGTACGGTGAAGTACAGTGTTCCAAGATAAATTATTAGGGCTACGGTTATTGTGTGAAAATCCGTTTTGCACTCGCAAACACGAATCGTGTACTTACCGGACGATCCATAATCACAAGGCTGCGTAGTAATGTACATAATCAGCACAATACAGAATGCTTAAGGGCAAAATCCACGAGTATTAAGTTCGGCACACATGCCGTGCGTAGACGGAAATGATTATTGAAATCCTCCAAAATGCATCTCGTCTCGGTTTAGAACACTCAGCATCCACAACCTCGCCGTCAAAACAGAGGACAAGCCGTTCAAAAGCATGCCGTACGGGCATTGTGGAGACACGAACAACCCCGTCCTTGGAGGCACGGCAACCCCGTCCGTGAGAGACCCGACGTGACCAACACGGCCTGCTCTGACGGAGACCAGGTCAAGACCACAGGAGCGGCTGACGGACCAGGTCCAGACCTGTTGGTCACCGGTACAGACCAGCGACCACTGGCACAGCATTGCCCGAACACGTCGGAACATCAAATGCGCACAGGTCGTTGGCCATCAGTTTCCCATAATGGTGGGCTATGGCTGGAGGGTGCAACCCGGCCATGACCTCCTCGTGGTTGGTTAACCGTAATGAGATCCAGGTCTGGGCGCTGGGTACCCGGGTCTCGCCACCTTTACGGTGGGAGGTGCCCCATAATGGGATCCAGGTCTGGGCGCTGGGTACCCGGGTCTCGTCACCTTTACGGTGGGAGGTGCCCCATAATGGGATCCAGGTCTGGGCGCTGGGTACCCGGGTCTCGCCACCTTTACGGTGGGAGGTGCCCCATAATGGGATCCAGGTCTGGGCGCTGGGTACCCGGGTCTCGTCACCTTTACGGTGGGAGGTGCCCCATAATGGGATCCAGGTCTGGGCGCTGGGTACCCGGGTCTCGCCACCTTTACGGTGGGAGGTGCCCCATAATGGGATCCAGGTCTGGGCGCTGGGTACCCGGGTCTCGCCACCTTTACGGTGGGAGGGGCTCCATAATGGGATCCAGGTCTGGGCGCTGGGTATCTAGGCTTGAAACCCGGGGACTCAGGGCGATGCGGCCGTTCAGCTATCCCCGGAACGGGACGTGGCAGATGCGTTTTGGGAGGCCCATCAAGCTGCGGTGCAGGTTTGCTCAGGTTGGGGCGTGGAGGAGACGGCGGGCCATACTTTGGCCTGGGTGGGACTTTCGGTATTAGAGGAGGCCGATGCGCTGGCTCAGGCCTTCGAGGTGGCGGCTTATAATCGATTGTGAGAGGTGCCGGTGGTCCATATTTCAGTGTCGGTGTTGGTGGCGGTCCATATTTCAGTGTCGGTGTTGGTGGTGGTCCATATTTCACTGTCGGTGTTGGTGGTGCTCCATATTTCAGTCTGGGTGTTGTTGGCGGTCCGTATTTCAGTGTCGGTGTCGGTGGCGGACCATATTTCAGTTTTGGTGTTGGCGGTGGACCATATTTCAGTTTGGGTGTTGGTGGTGGTCCATACTTCGGTTTAGGTGTAGGTGGTGGTCCATATTTCAGTTTGGGGGTTGGTGGTGGTCCGTATTTTAGTTTGGGTGTTGGTGGTGGTCCATACTTCAGTTTAGGTGTTGGTGGTGGTCCATATTTCAGTTTGGGTGTTGGTGGTGGTCCGTATTTCAGTTTGGGTGTTGGCGGTGCTTCATATTTCAGTTTGGGTGTTGGTGGTGGTCCATACTTCAGTTTAGGTGTTGGTGGTGGTCCGTATTTTAGTTTGGGTGTTGGTGGTGATCCATATTTCAGTTTGGGTGTTGGCGGTGCTCCATATTTCAGTTTGGGTGTTGGTGGTGGTCCATACTTCAGTTTAGGTGTTGGTGGTGGTCCGTATTTTAGTTTGGGTGTTGGTGGTGGTCCGTATTTCAGTTTGGGTGTTGGCGGTGCTCCATATTTCAGTTTGGGTGTTGGTGGTGGTCCATACGTCAGTTTAGGTGTTGGTGGTGGTGCATATTTCAGATTGGGTGTTGGTGGTGGTCCGTATTTCAGTTTGGGTGTTGGTGGTGCCCCATATTTCAGTTTGGGTGTTGGTGGTGGTCCATACTTCAGTTTAGGTGTTGGTGGTGGTGCATATTTCAGTTTGGGTGTTGGTGGTGGTCCGTATTTCAGTTTGGGTGTTGGTGGTGGTCCATACTTCGGTTTGGGTGTTGGCGGTGGTCCATATTTCAGTATGGGTGGCGGTGGCGGTCCGTAGTTGACTGGTGGCGGTGGCGGTTCGTAGTTGAGTGGTGGCGGTCCATACCCAGTTTTGAGTGGATGGGGCTGTCGGTACGCCGACTTCGGTCCGCGCGGCGGCGCTAAATGACCGGCTTTGGGTGGTACGCGGCGTCCCACGGTGAGGTTCGGCTTTTCCAGCCTGGGTGGGCCAGGCGCTGGCCTGGGCTGTGGAGACGGTGCATACCCAGGCCGAGATGCTGGCGGTCCATAGGAGGTCTGTGGCTGCCGAGGTCCTGCCGGCCTGGGTCCGCCAGTCGGTGCGCCAGAGGGAGCGCGGTATCCAGAGCTGTGAGATGCTGGCGGTCCGTAGGAGGTCTGTGGCTGCCGAGGTCCTGCCGGCCTGTGTCCGCCAGGCAGTGCGCCAGAGGCAGCGCGGTATCCAGACCTGTAGGCGTCCGTGCTGGCCGGGTAGGTGGACCCGGCTGCCGCGCCGAGCAGGCCACCCAGCTGTGGGACAGTGACGCCCACGCCGCCGCTGCCCGAGCTCGTGTCAGTTCCAGCCTCGGTCCCAGACTCGACCTCGCCCCCGCCGGAGACCTCCGCCTCGACTGCGACCTCAGTCTCTGCAGAGATACCATTCTGACCAGTTATTACAGTCACAAACTCTCCGCCTCCAGTTGCTCCAGTGAGCATCCCAGCGATGGCCTGCTCACCAGAGGGAACTGTGACCTCTCCTCCTTCATAAATTCCTGTAACAGCAGGCTGTTCTCCCAGACCTGTTTGTGAGGCGACCCATTCAACACTTACGGCTCCAGAGGTGATAGCTCCCGCAGCTTCTCCCCCTTGCTGAGTGGTGACCGGGAGTCCACCGGGAGCGCCCGAAATGACAGCGCCACCGAGAGGTTCGATGGTTGCTGCGGTGGTAGACAGTGACTCGCCCTGGACCTCGATGGACCCGCCAGCTCCACTCACATTGTTTGTTTCTGTGACGATCACCGTTTCGCCCTGTCCATTCATCTCCATCGTGTACTCTCCTCCACTCTCGGTGCCACTGGTGACAGACGTCTCACCATACTGGACCGGCTCAGACGACAGGTCATCCCCTGCGCCTGCTGCAGCAGCGCCCGCGACCTCGCCACTCTCCGCGGCTCTGACGCCGTCCTTCACATGCTGGCTGCAGACGCGGAACGCCCCGCTGAAGCCGCCTGACGCCGTGACAGTGCCAGTCTCCGCGGGGAAGCGCTCGCCCGTCGCCGGTGTCCGCTCGACGTCGGTCACGGATCCGCTGTTCACGAAGGCGTTCGAGCCGCCAGTCAGCACCTCCTCGTCATCAGCGAAGCGCGAGTACACCATGAGTACGTGGTCGAGGCAGCGGCGCTGGCCGCGCGGGCAGGCCGGCAGGAAGCCGAGCACGTCGAAGTCCCTGGCGCTGCTGCCGTACTGTCGGCGGCAGGCGGGGGGCGACCGGCACGGGATCGGAATGCGCAAGTCCGTGCCGCCGTCATGACCGACCTCGAGACTCACCGAGTCAGGGTGGGTGAGCGCGGAGTCGGACACCACCGGCAGCGTCGCCTCTGGGACATCACCTGCAGCACCGCCATCACTGACCACCACGCGATCAACACTGACGGGCACTGGGAGGTACGTGCTCGCCAGCCGAAGGTCGGCTGCGCGGGGCTCCGGCGTTTGGGCGGCGGGTGTTTCGGGATCGTGCTGTATCTCTTGTCCAGCATCACCGAGTGCGTCCAGATTGCGCTGAGGCGCGCCCAGGTCAGTAGACAGAGCGGCAGCCAGCTGGTGCAGCCCCAGGGTGAGGTCCGGAGCCGGAACCACGTGCAGGCCCGACGAGGGCAGACGGTGGTCGTCGCTCTCAGCATGCTGATTGGCCTCCCGGTGCTGCTGGTGCTCCTGGTGCTCCTGGTGCTCCTGGTGCTGGTGCTCCGGGTCGTGATGGTGATGGTGAGTAGAGGCCCCCACCGCGCTCAACAGCGACTCAGCGCCGTCCAGGTCAGTGTGGGAGGTATTGCTGTCGGTCATATCGGAAGGTAGGGGTAGGTATGAGAACCGATGCTGTTTTTCCGAGGATTTAGCCTCATGCACATCGGAGGCCAACATGGATTCAGCCCCGTCCAGGTCAGCGTGGGGGGTATCGCTGTCGGTCACAGCGGAAGGTAGGGGTAGATATGCGAACCGATGCTGATTTGCCGATGACTTAGCCTCATGCAGATCGGAGGCCAACATGGATTCAGCGCCGTCCAGGTCGGCGTGGGGGGTATCGCTGTCGGTCACATCGGAAGGTAGGGGTAGATATGAGAACCGATGCTGTTTTGCCGGGGATTTAGCCTGATGCAGATCGGAGGTCAGCATTGATTCAGCTGCATCTAAATCGTAGTTCCATATGGATTCCGCCTCATCCAGATCATAAACCAGCGTGGATTCCGCGCCCTCCAGATCAGCACCTGCAGCAGGCTTAGCTTCCTCAGCAGCGGACTTCATGAGTGTGGTGTTTTCTGGATTGGAATCTACTGAGGATACAGTCTCGACCGTCTCCACGGTCGTCGAAGGTTCAGTCCCGTCCTCACCGGAACCTCGTAGCAGCGCATTGTCGTCCTGATCCACGTCCAGAGGTGGCTTAAGCTCGTCCACTTCAGGGTTCACAAAGGTTTTGGTCCTGGCCGGACCGAAAGCTCCCGCAACGTCAGCATCATTCAGATCGGAAGACGTTAACGATTCGGCCTTATCTTGATCGGGTTCAGGAAGGGATTGAACCTCACCAGCACCGGATCCCGCCCAGAACTCGGAGGTGGACTTTATGGATGTGGAGTTTTCTGGATCGGAATCAAATGAAGATACAGTCTCGTCCAGCTCCTCGGTCGTCGAAGGTTCAGTCCCATCTTCACCAGAATCTTGTAGCAGTCCATTTTCGTCCTGATCCACGTCCAGAAGTGGTTCAAGCTCGTCCACTTCAGGGTTCGGAAAGGTTTTGGTCTCGTTAGGATCGAAAGCCTGAGGAACGTCAGCCCCGTTCAGATCGAAGGCAGTTAACGATTCAGACTTATCTGGATCGGGTTCAGGAAGGGATTGAACCTCGCCAAGATCAGATTTCGCTAAGGATTTAACCTCGACCAGGTCAGCAAAGTGTACGTCATCTTGGCTGGTACCAGCGGCGGAGAGGGCTCCACTTTGGCGAAAGCTTAACGTGGATTCCGCCTGGTAAAGATCGGTTGGTGCGCCATTCAATTCCGGTCCAGGTACGGGAGCGTCAAGCTGTGAGACAGGGTCGGGATTGAGGTCAGCGCCCGAGTTTTGGGCTCCAGGATGGGATGGTGGATCATTGTAGTCTCCGCCGTTGGAAGCGGACGGGAAATGCTGCTTGCCCAGACGTACAATGGGGATAGCAGTCGTGATCTCGTCTTGAAACGGCATGTCAAGGAAATCCGCGCTGGGTGGAGGATAGTGGTCGTTGAAAGTCGGCACGTGTCTTGACCCGATGATAACTCCTGCAAAATCCGACTCTGTTAGCGGATTCGGGGCATGGCCGGTACCAGGTGGCCTTCCAGACTCTGCGTGACCAGCGGGAACGGTCCTGAAGCCCTGGAACGTAGGCACGCGTACCGGCGCGCGCGGCGGCCCCTCCACCGACCCCCCGCCCTCCTCCGTCACCGAAGCGACGCCGAAGCCCCCGGGGCCGTCCTCGCCCTCCGCGTCGGAGGCTGGCGCGGCGGCGGCGTGCGGGCAGGCGGCGGCGGACACCGGCGGCGGCTGCGGCGCCATCAGCCCCGCCTCCACCAGCAGCGGGTCGAGGCAGCGCACCTGACCCAGGAAGCACTTCTCCAGCGGGCCGAACACCACCACATCCAGCACCGACGAATGGTACGGCCGCGTGCAGGCGCCGGGCGGTGTGCATGGGGCCACCACGTCGGAGTCGTTCGGCATGAAGTCGGGCCAGGGCTGCTCCGGGAAGCAGCACGGCTCGTAGCCGGCGAAGCACGGCAGTGGGGTGGTGCGCGCTGCCGCCACGTTTGACGCCGGACACGTGCCGCACGTGTAGCAGCCACACGGCGGCCGCAACACGCCCGAGAAGGGGCGCGCGGGCGGCCGCACGCGGAATGCCACGAGACGCGGGTTGTCTCTTGCTGCGTCCAGGTCCAAGACAAAGGCGCTCGATTGAACATCGGACACGGAAGGGGGCTCCGCGTGGGCTGCGGCGTCAGCTGAGGCGTGGCCAGTGTCAGCAATGATGATTTCCAGTTGGCCGCCGACGTGTTCGCTGTCTGGAGACACCGCTTCGCTGTCAGTAGCGTCACCGATAGATAGCGCCTCGTCGACTTTGGCGACGGTTAAAGCGTGTTCGATATTGGCATTCGTGATACGTAGCGCATTTCTTCTGACCTCATCGAAAGAAGGCCCAGGCTCAGATTCCTGTTCGACTTGAAGCACATCCTGAGCATACTGCTCCGAGGTCGGCCCCTGTTCTTGGCTCGTCACGAGGGGTGCTTCTGGACGCGTTTCGAAAACCAAAGTTGAGGTTTTTGAGTTAGCTAGCTGGTCTACCTGATTCACGTCTTGGAATATCAATTTCAGGTCCTTTAGAGGGACTAGGTCGGAATTGAAAACAGTCTTGTCTTCCTCTACTTCAAGTGGAATTGTAAACGCTGACGGTGATCGGGGACTGATTTCGTTCTGAAATGAAAACAGAGGATCTTGTTTTTGCATATCACGCCTGCCACGCACAGACGAAAGAAAAGGCTGGTTAACTGCTGCGAGGTGAATAAATCATGCATGCAGATTGCACAAATGAAGTGCGCACGCTCCTCCACTCACCTCATGAAACTTAGAACTATCCCACACTGATTTCAATGTACCTATCTGGCCTCTTAGCACCGCGACACATACCTGCCCGGCGTCGGTGACACGGTCGGCCTCCACCACGTGCACGGCCGGCCGTCGGCGGCGGGGCAGCGCGCCGGCAGCGCCGCTGCCGCCGCCCTGGCGGCAGCAGCGGAAGTAGCCGAAGCGTGGGCAGGGCCGCAGCACGCCGAACTGCAGCACGTCCAGCGGCGATGTGCCGTAGTGGCCCGGACACAGAGGCCTAGGAGTGCATGGACAACGCTCCTCGGCCGCCCGCGCATGCGCTGCCAGCAGCACGACCATGGCCGCAAGCAGCCGCATGGTGCCTGTAAACGGAACAACAGTCACCGTCAACGACACGCGAGCGACTAAAATCATTCAATCATTCGACTGGGACTTTGATTTTAACTGATCTATTTCGAGCGTCTTGAATGCGTGGCTTTGGATTTAGAGCGTTGGCTAATGGAAATTTGTTCGTGTACCCTGAACCTAACACCCAAACTGTGTCGCCTAATTCAGCAAATAATTTTGGCCCCGCCCTTTCGCCGGGTAGTTCTGCACAGGGTTGGTTTACGGGATACGGCACGTTGCAGTACGGCCACCCCGGACATAGGATGATGCCTGCGGGCCAGCTTCCAGCCGTTTTATGTTTTAGTGGGGCTAAACTATCTCTCCGGGATCCGTACCCGGTGCATAAACAGCCCAGCATCTTCCACCGACCGTGGGACAGTAATTGAATGTCATCAAATGATTATCCGATTCGGGCTTGCCGAAAGCCTGCGACTGTAGTACGCTCCTTTTTTACTTTTATCTTTGGCTTGTTTTGAGGCGAAAGGGCACGGAGTTTTCTAAAACTTAAATCAATTAACCTCCAGATTTTGTTATTTATTCTACGCGACAAACCAAGTTTCGAAAAAGGTTTTCAGATCAAACAAACGCTGAAAAAGGACAATGTTAGCATATTTCCCCTTTTGTTCAACTGGCCGCGCTGAAAAGGCCAGAAAACGTGATCGTGGAAGAAGGCGTTGACTTTTTCAGCCTTTTTCAGCCTGATGATTTCTACATGACGTCAGGTCACTGCCGTGACGAAAAAACATCTGGCTTGATCTCGAGCTTCCTGACTGAGCCCGCGACTAAAGCCGACCCTCTTGTGATGAGTTGGCATAACATTGCGAGGAGGCGTGAAGCGCAGCATGCATCATTTGTACAGCGTCGTCGATGGGATCACCAAGGCCATGTCGGCAAATACACTTTCAAGAGGTGCGCTTGTCGACATGAACAGATTGGGGCTACACAGACCGTGTATATTTTTTCCTCGGACGTGCGAAAAATCGTGGTTTTCAAAAGCAGTACGTCAGTCAAACCTAACCGAACTGAAATATCGCCATCTTTGCGTTTTGTCTTCGATTGCAATGCAACAGACACAGCCCAAACACAATTGAAGGGATACTGGCGGGTACTCGCTTTCCGTAAAGGTCGTGATGAGGTCAAAACGTTGCAGAATCATCACATCGTAATATAAGGCTTCCGGTAAAAACAGGAATTGGTACCAAGTGAGTCAGGTAAATATGCTTCACACATTATCTAGTTAGGCTCAAGCAGGTCTTGTTAGGCGCATCACTATTTAACAACTGCTGCTCAAATTAACACCCCGAATCGTTATAGCCTGGCCTTCGCTGCAGCCCTTGCTATCACGGCCTATTCCTAGACAGATTTCAAGTTAACCACGCAACCACTCGGCTCGGCCTGCATCGCACGGTTCTGGTCCTACAGCGTCCGCGCTGATGTCAGCAGTCGTCGATAATTCGGATAGCGGGTTGATGAGTTGTTCTACCAGGTCAGACCGGGCACCAGGCCTGTGTCCGGTCCGACAACGGGTGTCAGTCCTCCCGCCGCATGTAGTGGATGACAGTGAGACATCTGGACAGTAAACAGGCCCCTCCCGTCGCATGTAGTGGGTGGCAGTGAGACATCTGGACAGTAAACAGGCCCGTCCCGCCGCATGTAGTGGGTGGCAGTGAGACACCTGGACAGTAAACAGGCTCCCCCCACCGCATGTAGTGGGTGGCAGTGAGACAGCTGGACAGTAAACAGACTCCTCCCACCGCATGTAGTGGGTGGCAGTGAGACATCTGGACAGTAAACAGGCTCCTCCCGCCACATTTAGTGGGTGGCAGTGAGACACCTGGACAGTAAACAGGCTTCTCCCGCCGCATGTAGTGGGTGGCAGTGAGACATCTGTACAGTAAACAGGCTTCTCCCGCCGCATGTAGTGGGTGGCAGTGAGACATCTGGACAGTAAACAGGCCCCTCCCACCGCATGTAGTGGGTGGCAGTGAGACACCTGGACAGTAAACAGGCTCCTCCCACCGCATGTAGTGGGTGGCAGTGAGACATCTGGACAGTGAACAGGCTCCTCCCACCGCATGTAGTGGGTGGCAGTGAGACATCTGGACAGTAAACAGGCTCCTCCCGCCGCATGTAGTGGGTGGCAGTGAGACACCTGGACCGTAAACAGGCTCCTCCCGCCGCATGTAGTGGGTGGCAGAGAGACCCCTGGGCAGTAAATAGGCTCCTCCCGCCGCATGTAGTGGGTGGCAGTGAGACACCTGGACAGAAAACAGGCCCCTCCAGCCACATGTAGTGGGTGGCAGTGAGACACCCGGACAGTAAACAGGCCCCTCCCGCCGCATGTAGTGGGTGGCAACGATGATAATGATGATGACTGGGGTTTTAGGGCGCGTCGACTTCCGGGGTCATTTTGCGCCCATAGCAGTTACGTGGCTACCGAGGGGCATAAATGGCTGCAAATCCTACGCTTCCCAAAACGGAAAACAGCTGTCCGGTGCCAAACATGCGGTAATCGTCGCCAGTAAGGTCTGAAAAGGTATGACCTGACGCATCTCGTCCGAAGTAAAGTGACCGCTTTTCGTTGAACTGTGGGCGAAAGTGAATAACGTGGCGAACCGTAAGTAGCGCATCACGACGAGGACATTTAGACCGTTCTCCACCGCACAAAAGGAAGCTATGTGTTGCGTGCGCGTGGCCAATTCGTAGTCTGCTGAGGGTTACTTTTTCGTGTCCCAACTTACGTGAGCTTGACGGCCATGGACCCAGTCGTGGCTCGATCACCTTCAACTTACTGCTTACAATGGCGTCCCAGCAGCGTTGCCATTTCCCCTTTACAATGGTCGCGATGGCAGGGTAAAAGTTCCTTGCTGGCAAGGGTAAAGAACGGGTGCAAGGTGCATGCGCTGCCCGTTTTGCGGCCGCGTCAGCACGCTCGTGACCTGCGATACCCACCTGACTCAGTATCCAACAGAGGACGACAGTTTACCAGCAAGACCCAGCGCTGTCAGGCAAACTAAATATCCTGTATAATGGGACAAGGTGGGTTAAAGGTTGTCAGGGCCAACAGGCTGCTCAAAGAATGGGATAAGATCACGTATGAGTTGCCCTCACCAACTTCGACAAAGCATAGGGCTTTACTGATTGCAACGAGCTCGGACGTGTAAACTGAGGCGTGTTTCGGTAAAGAAAATGCCCGAGTGGCTTGGCCATTTACAAATGCAGCACGAACGCCCACCTCCGTTTTGGACTCATCAATATTTGTGGCTTGAAATCCCATGTACGATCCGATGTGCTCCAGGGCCTTCAATCTCAAGTCGCCACGGACCGCTTCTTGTTTCCTGATGCGTGAAAGGAATGCATCCACTTTTGGTGAGAATAGCTCCCACTGAGGTACTACGGGACGCGACCTTAACACACCACACAAACTAATACCGCCTTCCCGGGACAGCTCCTTCATCTGGACACCAAGTGGAATAGCGGACGACGGCCTTCCAGTATTTTGGAGTACGCTTTCAACATCACGTGGAAAAATTGCTCGGTGGATCGGATGGTTTGGAAATTGAGCCAGCTTGCAAAAGTACCGCATGCCAAGCATTTCCCTTTTCAGTACCAACGCCGGTTCATTTACTTCCCCGGTAAGGCTAGCTAGGTGATGTCCTGAATGCTCTCGTCATAATGCGTAATGCGGTATGGTGCACGGTGTCTAATAAACATTTGCAAGAACCCGGCGCGCGGTCATAAATAAAACATCCAGTCAAGCTTCGAACACACGATTGAGCGGTATAGGACTGACAGTGTTCTCCCGTTCGCTCCATAACATGTTCGAGACACATACTTAAATATGTTCATTGCTTTAAAACAGTTGTCACGTAGGGTTTTCGGGTGTGACCTATACGCCAAACGGCTATCAAACTGCAGACCCAAAAAGGGGGTACTGGAATGGTTCGTTCGAAATGGTCTGGCTGTATAGCCTTAAAGCCATGGCGGGGCACTGACGACGTCGTCTACAAAAGTGCATAGCGACTGTTTTCGAAGTTGAGAGACGTAGTCCGTTTACAACACTCCATCTTTACAGGCTGACCACAGCCAACTGCGAGCGACGCTCCAAAGAAGCAAGGTTTGACGAGGCGTACCAGGTGGCGACATCATCCACGAAGAAAGAGCGACTGACCGACTTTGGAAGGAGGTCACCAATATCGTTAATCATCACAGCGAACGAAGCAACGCTCAGAACACTGCCCTAGGGGACGCCATTTTCTTCTTGGTACCTATCCGAAAAGTGTGAGCCAACACGAACTCTTAAAAACGATCAGTCATAAAGGTCGCTAACAATGTGCCCATAACTCCCCGAACACCATCATGAAAGAGCTTTTTAAGGGGGCCGTAACGCACGTCGTATCATAAGCTTCTTCAACGTAAAAAACACAGCGCCAACATGTCATTTTCCCCTAAATTTGGTGCGGATGCTGGTGTATAGAGCTATAAGTCAATTGCACATAAGTCAATTACACTGCGGTTTTTCCTGAATCCACAATGAGCAGCCGTAAAAACGTTGTACCGCTCTAAAAACCACGACAAACGCACATTTATCGTGCGAATCATCATCAACATGCAACTTACACATGCATGATGTCAGTGAGATAAGGCGATAGTCGGCAGGCTCAGCCCCACTCTCACCAGGCTTGAGCATAGAGACAATGTACGACTCACGCCAAGACTCCGGGAGACCTCCAGTCGCCCAGAGTTTGTTGTAAGCTGCTAAGAGAGCCTTAACTACTGAAGTAGGGAGTTGCTTAAGCATGGCGCTGTGAACTACATCCGGACCTTCTGCCACGCTGCAGAGCGATCCGATCGCGGAAATTAGTTCGGCCACTGTAAACGGTCGGTTGTACGACACCTACTCTGTCGTGCTGAGGTTAACCTGGGATGTCTCACAGCGGATCCGGTGACATAAAAACTGTGTGATGGCACTGCCGTTACTGCACGGAGAATGCTGTTCGGAGACAGTGCGGGCGATTCCATTTGCTACATCAGCTGGGTGTATAACGTCATGTCCGTTGACACGGAGCACAGGGTGTGGTACAGACGAGTGCTGTCCAGCAATGCGTTTGATCCGCGCCCATGCATCGGATGCAGGTGTTTGACAGTTAAGTTGACCGACGTAAGTTCGCCACGATGCCCGCTTAGCCTCAGAAACGATGCGTCCAGCAGCCGCTCGTGCTGGTCGAAATGCAATTAGATTCCCCTTCGTGCTCCGACGGTCAAACTTCCTATAGGCGGCTTTTCTTACACGCACAGATGGCGTCCCGACACTGCTATGTCAACCATGGGACAGGAGGTCGGCGAGGACAGCCCGACGTGGTCATCGAGACGCCTGGCCAGTAAACAGGCCTGCATCCAGGACGCGTGAGAAATGGTCGATCTCAGGCCAATGCTCCGGTAGTTAAACTAAGCCATCCCAAAACTGAGTAGTTGCTCAAAAGATTATATATATATATATATATATATATATATATATATATATATATATATATATATATATATATATATATATATATATATATATATATATATAACCACGATAAAACCCAAAGCTACAGGGCAATACCGCTTTTCATAAACGTGGTTGTGCGTGCCAGATGGGATGCGGTACATCACCGGCATGTAAAAAATTAAGCCACGCCAGCATTGAACAACAGGAACTGGCGACCGCAAGTTTTTGTGAATCACGTAAACCATGGCCGTGCTATGACGTGCTGTAACATCATATCGAGACAATCCTCGCTGTGTGTGCCCTTTCCGTCAGGCGCCGCTGCTGCCATCTGGGCAGTCTATCGTAGCGCCATCTGCATAATCTATCATGGCGCTATCTCCGGAGTCACCTCGCACAGCTTGCTGTCGACCACGTTCGCTAGCACGAGCTCGTCGCTTCGGTCCGGCGGCGCAGGCGAGGTCCACCTAAGAGCACGCTCTTCCACAGACCAGTGCGCGCCCTCCCGATGCCGTGACAGCGGGAGAGTCTCCGGGATCTCTGCGCAGAGTTGGTCGACCTCCGTGGGTGGCTTCGGTGACGGCGGGCGACTGTCTGTGATCTCCGTGTACTCCCCTGCGTCCAGGCCCGGATCGGGGTCGTCCTGTCGACCACCCACCCCGCCGCTGGTGCCGCCGGCCCGAGCCTTGTCTGTCGACGGCGGCCAGCGCGAGCCTCGCTCTGACCCATCCCGGACCTTCTGTGGCAGAGTACCAGCGCCAGCGCCGCTACCACCAGCGCCAGCACCGAGCAGCGCCGTCCCGGGCCCAGTGCCGGCGGCGTCGACCGTGCCCGGGCAATGCGGGTCGACGTAGGCGCCTGGGACCAGCGCCTCGGAGTGCTCGGGACACGAGCTCCTGCTGCGGACCTGCTGGAAGACCTGGCGTCGCGCCTGACTGAGGCGGCCGGCGGCCAGGCCGGCCACCACCGCCGTACCAGCCGCGTTATCTGACATACGGCCGAGCCGCTGGCCACCACACGCGGGCCGTTCGATTTCACGCCGTTGATGTCCGAGGCCTTTATCCGCAGCCTAGCCACGTTCGGGTGGAACCCATTGGTGTCGATCGTTGACAGGCTGCTAGACTTGGTAAAAACTTGCTCGATGTTGCCAGAAAACGCAAAGTGGCTGATATTGCCCAGGGAAGAGGAGAACATGGGCAGCCACCTCGAACCAGCCGACTCAGAGGCGATGTCACGCCCTGTCTGTGCTTTAGGTGCTTTGAACCGAACCAGGTCCAATAAGGTAATATTTCCAACAAAGTAGGCCTAGGGGCATGTCGCCCTATTAAACATTTCTGAGCCCTGTGAACCCTATTCATGAAAATCCGATTGATGGTTGTTGCAAAAGCATTCGAGCTACCACTCAGCTTCTGGACGGACTTGAACCCTAAATTGGGTCCCTGGATGCCATGACTGAAGCGAAAGACACGTGGGAATGCAACGAACGTACCGATCGATCGCATCGAAATCTTCGCATTTTCGAACCATCTGCCGGACAGTGCTAATGTTTCCATGCACAGCTTTTTCACAAACGGAGTGAACACCTCGCCTAACATAGCGTGCTCCCGCACGAACAGCCCTTCGGACTGGATGTCTAGAGAGCTCATGCCTATGAACGACATAATCTTCAGGGATTGCATTTGCAGAATGGCATTCTTTCCAATTGTGACATCTGACGTGTTCGAAATCAGAATGTGTTTTTATGCCTTCGGCACTGAACTTGCGGAGAGCACTATCTGGAACAAAGGGTCTCACCCGGCGCTGAACCGACAGCCCGCGTCCATCCGCTTGTCCCAATATCCTGCCGGCCACAGTATGCATGCTGAGCTTGGCTACAAAATGCTCACGCGGGCAACAACAGCATAATGTGCGTATTGTTTCCGTATGTACCACGCTACAGGTATGCGTAGCTTCAGTTATTTATCGTCACGGTTGCACAGATGCAGATTGCAGAAGAGACTGTTCGGCAAAGCGACCTGACACGCACAAGTGCATCGCACAGTGATGTCGATGGACCTAAAACGTTTTGAACGCCGCGAGAAGGAGTAAAAAGCCCCATTAAGGCACGTGCTTGCCTTCTCCGTGGTGGAGCATTCACTATATATTGGATAAGCGTTGACGCGGTCAGACGTGAATGTATAGGAAGGAATACCACAGAGGTCTGGGTGTGGCGCCCTGAGGTAGCCGACGGCGAGCAGCGCCGCCGCCCACACACCACCGGCCCCGGGGCACCGCCGTCAGCAAGCATTACGGCCGACCTCTGAGGTGGCCAACGCCATCCCCGACTGACGCCTTCAGCACTGCCACCTGCTACCGTCTGGTGGCACTGTCTTCGTCAGGCGCCACTGGCTGCTGCCGCTTTATACCGTGATATATCTGAATAAGTGAGAGACGGACGGCCTGCCCAGCTCTGTGTACCGCTGCACTATGAGCCGCTCCGACTCGTGCCGGCCCGCAACAGGGACGGCCGTAGGTATGAGCGCAGGACGTGCTGCGGATAACCAACCAGTGTGCGGCAGGATTCAGACTCCACCCTGCGCTCCTGTGACGTCAACACTCCGGGCTGTCGTCATGGGCGTCCGTCCGATCCGAGGACCGGGGCCGGGGCCGGGGCCGGGAGCCAGTGTACGTCTGAGTTCGACTGGATTCAGACTCCACCCTGCACTCCTGAGACGTCAACACTCCGGGCTGTCGTCATGGGTGGCCGTCCGATCCGAGGACCGGGGCCGGGGCCGGGGCCGGGAGCCAGCGTACGTCTGAGTTTGACTGGATTCAGACTCCACCCTGCACTCCTGCGACGTCAACACTCCGGGCTGTCGTCATGGGCGGCCGTCCGATCCGAGGACCGGGGCCGGGGCCGGGGCCGGGAGCCAGCGTACGTCCGAGTTTGACTGGATTCAGACTCTACCCTGCACTCCTGTGACGTCAACACTCCGGGCTGTCGTCATGGGCGTCCGTCCGATCCAAGGACCGGGGCCGGGGCCGGGGCCGGGAGCCAGCGTACGTCTGAGTTCGACTGGATTCAGTCTCTACCCTGCACTCGTGACTTTTCGGAGCTGCGATTCGTGTGAAAGATTAACTTTGCACATGAGACAGACTTCGCTCCAACCTACTCAAAACCACCGACTCGGACTCGGGCTTAACGATTCTAGAGGGACGGAGCTTGGCGTTTAGAGGTTCTAACTGGTTTCAGCCACGACTGAAAGATAAATTTCAACACGAAATCACATGTGAAGGATTCACCAATTTGGTAGAAAATATGAGTAGTTATACCTGCATATATTGGGCTACGATTGGCTGTCTGGGTCAGGTCTATTTCATCCGGTTTCGCCTGGGTTCGGTCGGGTCTGCAATGATTTGAACTTCTGCGGGCTTGGTCACGTCAAAAATCACGCATATGTCAGCAGAATCTTTTTCATTCCTCCAGCACACGCCTACACTTTGCCAGTTATCCATCTGGTGACAATTAGTGACTATTTGGTGACTATATAAAGTTGGTGGCTGAGCAAGATGTCAAGTGATTTTGTTAGAATGAGGTGCAGTGAATGCAATTTTACACCGCGTTACGGTTTTTGTACTTGGAGGTCCGCCTTCCAAGATGTGGCAAAACGATTTTCTTTGCATGCGATCCCGTGTTGTATCGATTGAGCCTGGACTCAGTAGGAGCGACTTTAGGAGGCAGACAAGGACTCGGACCCATTTTCAAGGCCTCGGACCCCAGCTGAAGCTCCAGATTCGCGGCTTTCGGATATTACTGGAGGGCAGCCCGGTCTTTTACCAATGCCATGCCAGCGAGCGCAAGGCAAGAGAGGATGGGAAGGGTTAAGCCGGGGCCATAACAGAGGGGAACGTGAGACCGGGATAGGCGCCGGCGAGAGGACGTGGCCGGGACCGGGACCGGGGCCGAGGGGAGCGTGAGACCAGGGTGGGCACCGGCGAGAGGACGGGGCCGAGACCAGGACCATCACCGAGGGTAGGAGGGTAGCGTGAGACCAGGATAGGCACCGGCAAGAGGACGTGACCGGGACCGGCACAATGCAGACAAGAACCGAAGCGCCTGTCGCACCCGCTACCACAGACTAGATGTCAGCGTGTCCCACGTGGCTGTCCGTGGCACCCGGCTGAGCTGCCTCACTCACCAACAGAAGACATAGACAAATACAAGACGGAAGACAAGTCGCAGAACATATTACACAGGTCGCACCATCTAACAACGCTTCAGACACATCTGACAGCGCCATTCCATTCCTACCATCACCCTCGACCCCGCTCGGCACCTCCATCCCCCGTCAGGCTCAGTCGCACCGAGCCAGCCCGGCCACAGAGCCGTGCGCAGGGGGACAGAGCGGCAGCCGGCGCCCGCAGACACGTGCCAGACGAGCGGAGAGCTCTCGCCTGCAGATTCTGTGGTGCCAGGCGGCACGGAGGTCCGGGGTTTCCGCTCGTATATCGTGGTAGTCTGATGAGAACGCTAGGCTCATGTGGGAGGAAATGCGTGAATGCACGCACACTCAGTGCGGCGTGAAGTCAGGAACAATGTTTGGACATAAGCACGTTGAGCTCCAGGTATGATGTCCGTCTTAACGTTGAAAAAAACATGTTGCACTATTTTTCACCGTAACGCTCGCGAGGCTCATGACCCTCACGAAGTACATGGCAGCAACGCACGATTGAAAGAACCAAGGAAAATAAGCATGTCGTCACAAACGTTGCGGCACCATGTGCTGTGACTGCTTTTTCATGAAGACCACCTGCGCCCCTGCACGCCATTTTCGGCGTGCAGTGGGTGGCAGCGGGGGTCCAGGATAGCCGCCGCCGGCGCGCCGCTATGGGCCTCGCTTCCTCCACGTGACCGGCCGTGACGTCACCGCGACGCCGTCTCGTGGCAGCGCATCGCCATGCTGTACGACATTGGCTGCAAACGAATAGCATCGTCCATATCGATGTATGCAACTAGCAAAAATTGGTCCGGCAAAAGTTGGAAAAATGAGAAACAAACTAACATAAAAAGTGTAAAATGCTTTCTATTTTAAAAATGGTAGCTTACAAATTGTTTAGCTGTCATGTGGGTTGACTAAAAGGCAAGCAGTTCAGATTCCGACATGAAACATATATATATATATATATATATATATATATATATATATATATATATATATATGTGTGTGTGTGTGTGTGTGTGTGTGTGTGTGTGTGTGTAGGGGAAAGTCGAGAGAGTTATATAAGTTTTTGCTCTGAGCTCCCTCCCCTCCTGCTATAACTACTAGGGATAGAACTAAGATTATTTTGCGTGCAGACAGCTATGACGTTCTGCCTCATATGAGACAGTTCATGCATGGAAAGCATGCCATTTTTGTTGTTGTCGTTGTAAATGGTTCGTGAAAGAACCCCGTTCAAATGAAGCGATCTGCCCATCCCGACGTTTTTTTTGCGTGGTGGAAGTGGGGCAGTATGGGGGGAGTGAGGGAAGTTGTGCCCATGTGTTTTTTTCACAAAGTGAGTTGAATCGCAAGCAAGCTGAATGCGCTACGACGTGTACACCAAATGCGCTCATTTGTGCTATTTTGCACTTCACCGTGATTGCGACGTTACACATGTTTTGCCATTTTGGTCAGTGTTGGTTTTTAGATTGCGGCCACCTTGGTCTCGGTTGCTTAGATGGAAGTTACGGATCTACAAAGGCAATGTAAATGTCGACTCGTCTGGACGCCAATAAGTCATCGTTATCATACCAGTCAATCACTGCCAGTAAGTCAGTCAATAACGTATCGCCGGTACATGTATCAACGATACATGTGCTATGCACAGCTGATACGACATGTACTGCACAGCATCCTGGAAAGCAGTTGGTGCCAACCTAAAATCCTTGGCCGGCAGATGCTAATTGTTACGCAGTATGTACGATGCGTGTATTTCGCCACCACTCAGTATGGTATTCAGATTGATCTAGTTATACTCTAAGCCCTTCAACACACATTTACACCGATCGCTTTAGTTGTCAACGACCTTGAAGACACATATTTGTCACGCTCACTCCAAGATGTGTGCACGTAGGCGGCCGGAGGTACACTTAAAGGTATAGGGAGCTGCTACGCGTCAGTTGACCGACTCAAGACTGTCATCGGTCGCATACACTTGAAACAAATCAACCTGGTTGCAATGATGTTTAGGGACTGCGTCATATGTGATAAACAACTGCGTTATAATAATCTTTCAGGCAATGGTTTTCTTGGCGTATGGAAAAGTGACGATGATGCCACATTTGTTGTGCGCATGTACAGTAACAAAAATGCAGCTATTTACAGCTGATATGATAGCTCAGCCCTTGGACTGTGTTTTGACAGCTGTGATGGAGGCATGGGGATCGGATGTGAGGGGGGGGGGGGAGGCAAGTTTCCGCTGGAATAGCGTCCACCCGCGGCTGTGTGCCAAGTCGAGTGCCCAAGCCTGGCTACCGGTCTGGCGTCTCAGTTCCCTTCGCTCCAAATGACAGAAGAGTCTGCGAAGATATTTATCCAGGGATCATGAATGAGTCGTGGATTCCCCCACCCCAGTTTTCACATTTAAATCACATTGCCACTGTTAATTGGCCCCAAATCATGTAACAGTAAAAGTGTGTTGTATAGTTCCTTCTTCAGTTAATGCATCTTGATTCTGAGATGTTTGTACATCAAAAACGGCAATAGGGTGCGTCTGAGAGTGTAGGCATCTTGCTGGTCCGTAAAATGAATCACACAAATTTCCAAGAAGCATCCAAGCGCAGGCTGATGCCTAGCCAAAATGACGTAACTACGGTGTATAATCACGTCATTTGAATATTTTCCTGGTGCCTTTTTATTACGTCGGCAGGCGAATTTGTCATACAATTCTGAGCCCATCATCGTCTTAGCTGTTTTTTTAACGTCACCAAGACGTCTACATGATATTAATAATTTCTGTTTGCAATCCATAAAACTGAATGCATGAATCTGGTGCAGATTCAGGCCAGCGAGGAGAGGCATCTTCGACAACCGACAGTCCGTCTGCAGCCAGCCTGGTTAATCCCGGCTCAGACTCGCATAAAGTGAAAATGGTATCAGACCGCTTGTCGCCAAGCCGGCCCGGACCAAAATTGGACAGCTTCCAACTTCTCACCGACCACCAGACCAGACCGCCAGACCACGCCAGACCCTACCAGACCACGCCGGCGGCTGCAGCTCTCCCCCTAATGGCAATGAGGCAGTGACAGAGCGAGGAGCCGATGGAAGCGCGTTCGTCAATTTGTTTTTCATTGCAACATAATGGGTGATTTGGAACGTGATTTCGTTCTTTTGATGCCGCTTGATGATCACGTGCCCATCAAAACGATTGAAAAAATTCCGAACCTTATCGCTGAGTTCATAAATCATGCTCTTCTTCCATGGGCCTTGTTTACGAAATGGATGCGGTGCGCTTCCAGCAAATGCAGAGCTGCTTGAATGGCACACCAAGCCAGCACGGGTGGAAAATAATGACAGGAATTGGTGTTCGTAAACTGCCCGAACGAGCGTCCTGTAGTGGTGAATTGCAATGAATGAACAAAATCGTGCCTATTTAGAAACAGCTAGTGTGGTCGATGTCACACATGCATGTCGCATTCTCCAGCTAGGTACGTCAGGATTCGAACATGAATCCACCAGGTTTATACGGCATGGGAAGCTAAACATCCGATACCTTAAAGAGATTTTTCCACATTTGTATGGTGTTTTAAACTGAAATAGCCATCTTGAGGACCTTGTGATGCAATTCACGGGTATGTCTTTTTTAAGACCCAAAACGCTCTGGTTCCTGAGTAACACGCCCGTCAAAGTGCGAACATGTTTATTGAGAGCCTATTTCAAAGTTGCCTCGGCAATAATGACGTCATAAAAACGTCATGCGATCGCGGTCATCCTGCAGGCTGCTTTCTGCATATGGTCAAAACAGCGGGGCCGCTGGTACATTCGCAAAAGCGATGATGCGGTACGTGTGACACAATGCGCAGAAGATGATTGATTGGCTGTCAGCAAGGCTTCGCTGCTGAATGCGTGTCACGAACGTAAGCGTGACCATTTTCGGGTTTCGGGACGTGAACGGGTTATTTTCAGTATTTCTAGGCCACAGGTCAATGCTATAAAAATGAACGCCACTGTCTGCAAGAAAGTACGGTACCTTAATGTCAGGACTACATGACTGCGGGCAACGATGGGTCTACAATAAAGCACTGACAAAATCATCATCAATAGCATAGCAGCAACAGCAACAGCACAGCATATCGTGCTTTGATATTAATAAAAGCTGGCAATAACGCCATAAAAGCTGGCGCTCACTGCGTTGCGTATCACAGTCCTTTACAGCTTTCCTAGCGACCAGTACCAAGACAAAAAATCCACAAAGCACCCACTAATCTGCCACCCGACACAGCGGCCAAGACGATAATGGCCGGTTGGGGTCAGCTCTCGTGTGTTTCGAGGTATTCTTTAGGCCTGGTTGCCAGATGCTGCCATGTATTGCTGTCGTCACAAAACCATTCCATTACGCCATCAAACAGTGACGGAATGGGACGCATTTTTGCAAACATTGAAATGTTGCTACTTAGTTTCGTTTTTGAACCATGAAAGCTTACCAGTAGTAACAAGTAAGCTTTTCCCATCATATCTGATGCCTACCTCAATATCTTAAAAGTTGAGCATTTCGTGTAACCTGGATGTCTCCAGTAACCGTCCTTTGCACGGCCCTGTTGGACACCAGAAGCGAGACTAGCATGTATCAGTGTGGAACTGCTGTGCTCGCCGCGTGATCCCTGAATGGCACCGGGCCGCGGGTCTCCCCGCCGAACGGGCCAAAAACTGAGCAGCGCCTCACTTCCCGCGGGCCGCTGAACAGCGCTCCACTTCCCGCAGGCCGCCAGCTCCCTCAAATCCGACTCAACCGCCGTTGGTCCGGATCGCCAGCGTCCAGCCCGACACAACGGCCGTCGGTCCGGACCGCCAGCGTCCAGCCCGACTTGGCAGCCGCAGGTCGCCGCGCCGCGACGACACATCACCTACCTGGTGAGAGAGGCGGACGACGCCCGACCGCAGTGCCTCCTCCCTCCGACAGGCACCCACTTCAAGTGAACATCAATCTCAATGCGGCGGGCCGCTCGTGGAGTGGACGTGCCGGCGGCTGCTCCCCCCCCCCCCCATAATTGAGCCGTCCCCCTAGCTGCGCAGGGGCGCCGGCCGCGGGCGACGGCACCCTCGCCTTCCTCCCACGGGCCCCGGATCTGCCACAAACAAGGGGGCAACGCGACCGGAGCAAAGCCCGCGCGCCCGGCCGCCCCCGCGCCGCTGTCGCCATCTGTCAAGCAGGAGGCCGGCCCAGCAATGGAGACGCTCAGACAAACAGGACGGAATGCGGCCAATTTGGCCCGCTCACTGGGGTACTGGGCCGAACAGGGACATTGAACTTGACCGTGCGGACGGGGAAGGGCGGTCTTGCGCAGATGGGTAGCTGCCGTGGGAAAGGGTGCGTAGGAGATTCTTGGCAGGCATAACGGACGGAAATGGGAGGCGGGGGGGGGGGGTTGACGAGTACTCGCTGTCAAAGAACGATTAGCTCTTCACTCTTCCATCGCCA
Source organism: Pollicipes pollicipes (assembly GCF_011947565.3). NCBI lineage: Eukaryota > Metazoa > Arthropoda > Thecostraca > Pollicipedomorpha > Pollicipedidae > Pollicipes > Pollicipes pollicipes. The sequence goes on along the minus strand of NW_023596225.1, from coordinate 11,470,814 downwards.
AAGACTGAACCTTTGGCTAGGCCCATGCACACCATGCTATGTACTTCGATTCACAACTTTGATTTATTTGTGCATTATTCTTGATGTAGTCACCCATCGACATCCAGCAGAAAATACAGCACGATCCTCTCGTTATATGAAAAATAAAGTAAACGTCGTTGGTCAAGATCACGTAACGGCTGTCTTTCGTGCCGCGCATGGCTCTGCCTGGTTATCTGTGTGAGACAAAACATGAAATTAAATAGGCCCCACTTCCGACCAAAGTTGATGAGGCATAAGGCCCACTTCCGACCAACGTTGATGAGACGTAAGGCCCACTTCCGACCAACGTTGATGAGACGTAAGGCCCACTTCCGACCAACGTTGATGAGACATAAGGCGTCCTGCAGCACATCGCCATTCTCACAGTGTGAAATCGTGCAAGAGGACACGGAAGGAGGCATGGAACACGAGTGAGCCGAGACGGAGCAGCCAAACCAAAGCGAGAGTGGCCAATTCCAGTCAGCTTTGGAGCTGAAGTAGTGGTAACCCCTGCTGCAGAAGCACTGCGGTGCGCTGTAGCAGCCAGCTGCTGGCCGCCGCCCTTCGAGAGCATGGGTAATGAGGCACGGTGCCTTGTTTTGCCCTTGCGGGATACCACACACAGACCCAGAAGTCAGCCGTGAAGATTGACTCCCCCCATGCCAGGCATTGTAAAGCTGTGCTTCTCCAACTCGCTTCCTCTTCGTTCGATCGTACCGGTGCGTTGGGGACGCCGGATCTGTCGCGACGAAGCTGGTCATGGCGTTTACGACCTTGTGCTTCCGCCTCGCGAGCAGCACCCCGATGTCATGTTGAAGTGCTGCTCGTGTCTCTCTGCCTTTTCTTTGACATGGCCTTTAGCCGTGTGGCGGCGCACTTCACTCGGGCAGCGCCAGTGGGGCGCAGACCACGCCCTGGCAGCGCCAGTGGGGCGCAGACCACGCCCTGGCAGCACCTGGGACGTGAAGACCACGCCCTGGCAGCACCGGCGGCAGCACCTGGGACGTGAAGACGTTGCTGAAGAGCAGCTTTTGAGCCTCGTGGTCGGTCGCTGTCCTGATCACAGCTAGCATCACGCTGGCTCCCAGGAAAGATCTTGGAGGTTTTTTCGCTACTCCTTAGCGCAGTGGCAGCCAAACGTTTAGCAGTACCCATCACTGTCGCCCAGGCCCCGGGCGCAACCCTAACGCCCAGGGACGTTTAGCAGTACCCATCACTGTCGCCCAGGCCCCAGGCGCAACCCTAACGCCCAGGGACGTTTAGCAGTACCCACCACTGTCGCCCAGGCCCCAGGCGCAACCCTACCGTCCAGGGACGTTTAGCAGTACCCACCACTGTCGCCCAGGCCCCAGGCACAACCCTACCGCCCAGGGACGTTTGGCAGTACCCACCACTGTCGCCCAGGCCCCAGGCGCAACCCTAACGCCCAGGGACGTTTAGCAGTACCCACCACTGTCGCCCAGGCCCCGGGCGCAACCCTACCGCCCAAGGATGTTTAGCAGTACCCACCACTGTCGCCCAGGCCCCGGGCGCAACCCTACCGTCCAGGGACGTTTAGCAGTACCCACCACTGCCACTCAGGCCCCGGGCGCAACCCTAACGCCCAGGGACGTCCACAGTCATGAACCGATTCGGTTTTTACCAAATGGGATCGGCTTGCCTGGCATGCACCGCCTTGGACCGTGGTAGCCGTACAAGCGGGCCATGCACTAGAACCAGCAAAGTCAGCACCACAGGACCAGCAAAGTCAGCACCACAGGGCCAGCAAATAGAGGCTAAATGATGGTTTTGATTTTATGAACACAGTATTTTGAGTAAGGCCTACGATTGAATACATAATCTGAAAAACGAACACACACACACACACACACACACACACACACACACACACACACACACACACACACACACACACACACACACACACACACACACACACACACACACACACACGCACGCACGCACGCACGCACGCACGCACGCACGCACGCACATGCATGCACACACACACACACACACGCACGCACGCACGCACGCACGCACGCACGCACGCACACGCACGCACGCACGCACACGCACGCACACACACACACACACACACACACACACGCACGCACGCACGCACGCACGCACGCATGCACACGCACGCACGCGCACGCACGCACACATACACACGCCGACGCACGCACGCACCTACAGACCGTCAGTTGGTCAAAATTGCAGCCAATGCCCTCGTGCCTCGGATGCGCGCTCCTACGGAGCTGCCAAATTACAGGTTGCTGTCCTCTCAGCAAGCTGTGCGGTATCGTGCTGCGGTCTCATGGAGCGGTCCAACGACCACAGCCACTGGATGCAGGTCATTGCTGAATTTAAGGATTGTCTTAAGAGGAAATGCATGTGATGCATGCCCCCTTATGAGCCCTGTGGTGTTTGCGCTACGGTGTTAATGTTTCATTATGGGAATGATAATCGATTTAAGGTATATTGGCATGTACCTTATTTTAACGGACTTAGATAATCTGTAAAAGCCATGGCATGAAGGCATCCGAGATAAAACACATACATAAATACATATATAAGACGCCTTCTCTCCTTGATAAGTCCAGTTTACATGGCCGTTATCCCACCCACTTTCGCGCGTGCAGTGCTTTTTGTATGCCCTTTCCCCGTACAGACGTGAAACGGTGATGAAAATTTGACCTGAAGTGTTATAACTGTGATGAAGCTGGAGGGATCCGGGCCGTGGTGAATGTGCTCGTTGCTCACGGAGTTGGTGGAAGAACCCGCACTGCTAAAAGTACTAGCAATTACATACCCTGGCATAGGAATCAATAGCTGAAGGATAATGATGCAGAGTGAGAGATAATCTGTGACTGGATGAAGCTGGCATGGGAACCAGTAACTGAGCTTACACCTGTGTGCACCGTGTTCACACGTGCGCGAGTTTGCAACCTCACGCGTCGTACCTCGGCGGACGTGGCCCACCTCAACATTTTGTTCTGATTTGAAGTAGCCAGATTGCAGGACACTGACAAACATAAGCACACACAGAAATTCACTGTAAAGAAAGCATAAACGCAAACATTTTACCAAAACCCTATTTCAACCGCCACGCAGACGCGCGAAATTTCTTGCATGACGTGAAACAACATCGAATGGTATCGATCCGTTTAGTTCTTCTTGTCTGCCTCGTTAAGGGGAGTGTTCCACATTTGTATATTGAATAAATTTGAACTTATTTATGTGTTTTTTATATATGGAAGCTACAACCTTCGGGTTCACCAAAGTTAAGCAAAACCAAACTCGAGATCAGTTTTTAAAATGTTTTCAAATTTCCACACGAGCCAGCTTTATTCTACACACTCCATCACAAAAAATATATTATGCAGGGCCGTTTCAGGACGGTGATCTTGGTTGACCCTAACAAAACCTAAAGGGCAAAGCCTTTCAAAGCCATTTTCGCATTTCCGTTTAAAGTCATCGTCAAAAAGCATCTAAGTCGGCAAGTTTCGAAGCAAAATTAATGCTGTTCAGGGTCACTTTATGCTAGTGACACATCCCTACCTTCGCAAAGTCAACACAGAAATACACTAGCCTCCCTGTGATCAACGTCCCAAAAAAGCGTCAGAGACTAGCCCATTATTTTTTTTCTGTCAGAAAACTGCTTGGCTTTCTCCTTCACCGCAGTGTTGCGCATTTGCATGGCGTTTTGAACTAAAATAGCTACATTGAGGACCATTCGTTGCAGCTCACACCCCATCCCTTCTAAGACTTAAGTCCTTCTAGTTCCTGAACCCTTCTAGTTTCACGCCCGCATTGGTGTGCAAGCTATCTCGGGGAGAACATTTCAAGGCCACCGAACATCCGTGACGTCATAATAATGACATTCAAACCCTGCTATTCCATTGGCTGTACGGCGATCAGGGCCAAGACAAATATGATCGTCTGGTCGCTCATATATGGCGCTAGTAGACACGATTTCCTAATACATAGGGCGATCGTCAATTGACCCTCAACTGATGTTGTGCAAAGTACGATGACATAATCAAACAATGGCATATTAAGGAGCATATTTACTGAGCAAAGAAATTATGCTGTCTAGAGCAGCGTTTTCCACATACGAGCATACACATAGTTACAGGTGAGGTTAATTTGTGATATCTGATGCTAGCTCAATATCTTAAAATGTGGAGTATTCCCTTTAATCTGACAGTCATACCTCACCGAATGTCAAAGGGATTAGCTGTAATCGTAGCCTTATTTGTCTATTTGTCTAAGAAGCCATCACAAGTCTAGCATGACTTCGTCCAAAACTTCGTTGTCGTATCAGTTTGAAAAATTTCGTATAGCTGACGACGACCAAGATCTGACTTTAACATGCTACCAGGGTTCTAGCTTAATATTCAGTTGAAAGAGGGTTTCAGCCTCCCCCAAGCTTAAGTTCCAGCCCCCCCCCCCCCTGCAGGGAAAAGGTGCGCCCACTCTGAGAACAGACTTGTTTTTTGGCGTATTTTGCGGAAAAGGTTGGGTCATTCTTCACTGTTCAGGCCCCAGTTTAAAAGTAAGACTACGCCCCATGTCTGCAACCGATCAGCGACATTGCAAAGAAATGCTTCTTTGCACGATCAGATCGGCGTATCAATTGCCTATAGCCAGGCAAAGTTTGGCGCCGCTACGCCGCGGCGATCAGGAATTATTCTGAAAAACCTTAGGGGAACCGAATTCACGCCACATCTGAGCGCGTGTTGATAAGATTAGTATTTATAGCACTTGCATTTTCTTAGAGCAATATCCGTGCCATTGCCAGCCTTTTCTGTTTCATTGAATGTTGTATCCTCTGACCAACACCAAAAATAATTTTCTTAAGCGCCCGCGGGGTTCATTCTTAAAGAGCAAAGAGAATGGTGGTGCTACAAACTGAAGTACGTTGAGCATAAGGATTGCTCTGTCGCTATTCGATGTCAGCGGTTCGGTCGCTGGTAATGCTCACGCCGCAACCGTCCACGTCCCGCCTCTCGGCGTTAAGCTGCCTTCACATTAACACGAGCAAGCTAAATCTTCTACTGGTGCTGTTCTAGCATCGTGGTCCTATCACCATAACATGTCGCTGTGCAGGGCCTCTGTGGCAGTGCGGCACGCTGCCATCAGCGAATGCAACCCACTGGATCCGCGCCGGCCACGCCGAGCGCTCCGCTGCGCCGCCAGCGACCGCGGCGCGCGGCGCGGCGTCCCGCAGTCTGCGGCCCCCGCACCTGGCCGGCCAGCTTCGCCACATCGACCGTCGACGTCGGCGGCGGCGGCGGCGGCGCGCTCAGCCACAATCGATTCGCGGCGCCGCCGGCAGCGCGCCGGTCCCGGCAGCTGGCGGCGTTGCCGGAGTGGCAGCGGCGGCGGCGGCCGCCCAGCGCGCCATGGGCTCGGAGCGGCCGCGCATCAGTGTGACTGCGTGGACAGCCGGCTCGCCGGGCGGCGAGTCACCGCCGGCCGAGACGCGGCTCGCCTCGACGCTGGCGGGCGAGCTGGCGCGGCTGGGGCTGCCGCTGGCGGCCGGGCGGCGCGGCGTCGGCGCCGGCGCGCGCCTCCAGGTGCCGCCTGCCGGCCGGGCCGGCGCCGCCGGCGCCGCGGATCTCTGGAGCGACGAGGCCGAGCTGATTCGCTCGTGCGGCCTGCTCAGTCGCATGCTCGGCATGTCCAAGAGCTTCAGCACGGGCGACATCGCGCGCCTGCAGGAGGAGGTGGCGCCGCCGCGGCGCGCTGTCAGCCAGCCGGCGCCGCTGAGCGCGCACGCCGAGCTTCAGCAGCCCCGCCTGGACCCGGCCAGCCGCTCCTGCAGCACGTGGGTGGCCGTCGGTGACCTGGGCACCAGCTCGCAGCTGCCGTCGCCGCAGGCACGCCAGCAGCCGCCGGCCGGCCAGTCGCCCTTCTCTGCCGCCGACCTGGTGCGCGCCGTAAACAAGAAGGTATGCCGAGTCTGCGCTCACCAGCCCCCACCGCCGCCTGTCGCCCCGGGCTGCGCAGGGTATGCGGGCCTGTATGTGTCAGTTCACGGATCGCTGATTACTGCGACCAAGCCGCGATCAAGGCCGCACTTTTCCTTTTTAAAGGAGCTCACCCTGGGAACGCGCCCCCTCCTCTCCCCCCCCCCGCCGTGACGTGTTATTGCCCAGGAAAAACAGCTCGAAACGTCCGATGGCGGTGTCAGAGGCGGCTGGCGGCGTGAGTTGGTTGGCCTGGGGCGGACTGATCCGTCACCGATCGGCTCCAGCCGACCGGGGCTGGTGGGCTGGCTGGTGTCACCGCCAGCCACAGCACCTAATCCCATCATTAGGAGTAGACGACGCTGCCCTCGTCGTTAATGACCTGTTTACACGGCCTAGACCTGGGAGGACGGGCGTCGGGCCGAGGGAATATGTGCAGCCATCAGTTACCCTGTTTACATGGGCAGCTGTGATTCGAATTGAGCCGGGACCCGTCCTCGATCCGAACTATCCGGCCCATGTATACACTCACGTGCCGTTCCGCTGATTCGAATCGTGCGCCGGAGGAAATCCCTTCCCGTGAGAGGATCATCCGTTCAGGAAGGGATTTCGTCCGAATTATCGGCCGTCAGCTGTCTAAACAAAAAAAAAAGAAAAATGCCTGGCGCACGCGGTTCTGTTCATGGCCATTTCAGCTTTGTTTGGTGTTGCCGCTTTTCCACGGGTTTTTAGCTATTGCTCGAGACGGTCCAAGTCCAAGATGGTAAAGGAAAAGAGAAAGAAGGTGAAGTTGACACCATGCTGCTAAAACTACTCTTATTATTGAGGGCTTTGAGTGGCTAGCAGCACAGAAATGCTCACGTAATTTAGCCTTGCTAGGCGCGTGATCTATGCGGACAGCAGGCGTCGGCGGTGTTTGGTGTTATCTTTCCGCCTAAAGGTTAGATTAATTTACATCTGGGGCAGGCTCCATGCTTCCAAAAGCCAGATGGAGGTAATATGGTCATTTTATATAGCTTTGACTTGTTCTCACTTTAATTTTTGGATTGCTCAAAATTCTTGCAGAGAATGCCTCCAAGTTTCTTTCATTAAGTTAATACCTAAAGGCCCCAGGAGTGTTTTTGCAGATGTTCCTTAAATTAGGATGCTGGTTGTTTGTCAGTTAAATTTGTGTGAAAAAGGTAGCTTAAAAATTGCTGCATGATATGATGGATGAACAAATATAGATCATTGCAGTCAGCTCGGAACGTGAACTTTTTTAATGGTAGGACCGAAATTGCCCAATGACGGGGTCAGAACAGCAAGAAAGCAAATGTGCACACTGGATGAAAATAGTTGTCATCATTACTCTGCTAAATCCAAGTTTGTGTGTTCGATGTGCAGGAAAACAGTGCATAAACTAACACCTAACACGATGGCACATGCTGCATGGAGAACACGTCTGTGTTGCATATCATCACCTGTTTTTGTACTGGTGATTAAATATGTCATGCATATCATCACCTATTTTTGTACTGGTGATTAAATATGTCACCTTGGTGCTTTGTTGTGATGGGTATCTTTGCAGGCCATGAGGTAGGTACTTCAACTGTTCAACAATTCTTGCAGGGAGTACCAATAGTTTCTTTCATTAAGTGAATACATAAATGCCCCAGGATTGATTTTGCAGACATTCCTCCTGTGACTTGAACATTTGGTTGACCACCTATTGGCAGGAGGGATGTGCTGGATATCGGTGACTGGCTCGTCAAGGAAATATGAAATTACATCACACTGGCAGACCAAATGGCAAGGAAGCGGGGGCTGGAATATTTGTTTTTGATGCGATTAGGCTGTTTGTTGCTTGTTGGTTTAATGTGTGTGAGATAGGTAGCTCAATAATTCCTGCATGATGCAAAGGATCAACAAATATAGGCAATAGATCATTGCAGTCAGTGCAGAATGTGAACTATTTTTAGTGATGGGACCAAAATTGCCCAGTGATGGTTCCAAAATGTCAAGAAAGCAAATGTGAGCACTGGATGAAAATAGCTGTCATCAGTACTCTGTCAAATCCAAGTTTGTGCATTTCATGTGGAAGAAAACAGTGCATAAACTAAGTAAACCTAACATAATGCCACATGATGTGCAGAGAACATCTGTGGTGCACATCATTACCTGTTTTTGTACTGGTGAGTAAGTATGTTACCTTGGTGCTTTTTTGTGACATGTATCTTTGCAAACCATGAGCTGGATAATTGAGCTGTTGTTATAATTAATCATTTGTTATGAATTTTGAGCCCAGATTGCTTTTGTCACGACAGCTCTGGGGCTGGTTCACATGTTATGATCTTTGGACCGTGCGAACACAGCTGTTTGTGCCACCTAGCCATCAGTCATATCAGCCAATGCTGTTGACTGCAAGGATATCAAAGCAGTATTTCAACTGTATTATGTCGAGAAAGCAAATAGCTGCATTCTGACTTGCCAGTCCATGCCAAGTCTAAATGGCAATGCTGCCCTCAGGTACTGATGATGCATTGGATGGGGAAAGACAACATAGTTACACAATTTTTGCCACTAACTATGTAGCATTCATGAGTCATTTCTGTAGCTTAGCTCACTGTTGCAGGCTGCTCATAAATGCATTAGTGTGGGAGTAGGTAATGTGTTTCTTGAGCTGCGCAAAGTAGATGACATGATGCTGGGTGGCATACTGATATGAGTGTGGTAAGTTTGTGAGTGTCATTGGCCAATACAAGAAAATACTGATTTCCTGCTAGCCAAAGTTTCCAGCTAGTAAAAATTTGCATATAACACTGCTTATGTGACAGATTTGGCAGTGCTGACTGCGCAACTCTTGTGTTTCAAGTGTTATGGCTCGTGCTGTAGCTATAAAGCCTATGAGTCCCCCACATATCATTTTTCCAACGGAGTCCATCTTCCTCCTCGCCCTCAAAGCTGTTTCGCGCCCACCATGGCTCGTGACATTCGCCATCCATACGCAGAGAACCTGCTTTTTCCTTCTTGTTTTGTTCAGTTCGCCTCAAAAGCGCAGTTTTCGCCCATAATCCGTTCCTTGATTCGAACTAAGCGGGATCGAACTATCGACCGTTAATCCGACGTAAAGCCGGTTTCGCCCATGTAAACGCCCCTCGCCGAGAGGGTTAACGTCGCATGATCCGTTCCGATCTTAATTCGAATTATCCTCGGCTGCCCATGTAAACCGGGTAAGTAATGGCCGGCCACTTACTGCTGACATAGAACACATGAAAGGAGTGCACATAAATACTGATGTTCACTTACATGGTCACGCATCATGCTAAGCTTGCTGATTATGTAAAGTACTAGACTTAATGTGGCTTATGGTTAAGCGTAATCAGTCACCTCGAGACGAATACTTCCGGTAATTGCAACGCATCCGGGGATTCATTCTGGGGTCGAACTGCATGCAGCACATACCCGAATTCATTGTAATGCATGTGACATTACATGAAAGATTTTGTATGCCAGGCAAGGCATTTTACATTTTCGGAGGTCTCATAATGACATGTGTTCAATGATAACGTCCACACCCCGTCCAAGACCAAAAATCATGTTCATGTTAATCACGTTCAACGTTGAGTTGAATACGCTGAACTGAGTGCAATTAAGATAGCTATATTTCTAACTCAAATGGGGCTACCGAAATATCTGCAACGTACTAAACATTTGTTAACTTCTACGAAACATTGTCTCGGGCCTCATGAGCACATTTTGAGTCGGGCATGTTTTGACTCGTTTTTTTCTCAGAAGCCTGCACGAACCATAAACGTGTAGTGCGATAAATTGACACTACTGCGTGCTGCGTAGAATACAGCCATTTGTATATTAGGGGACGTCAAGGACAGGATAAACACTCGGGTAACCGTGTGGAATGAGTGACCGCGGCGCTGGTTACACATTTTGAGAAATCACAGCTACGGGTATGTTTGTGGGTATGGGTAAGGCGTTGAGCAAATGTCGGGTAGGTACTCCAAAGCATTACGCAATGCTAGTGCTCACGCTTCTTTCAGCCACAGTTGTCTTCATTCGCACTGTTTTTTAGTAATCCACGCAAATAATTACACATGTGTGTAAGTTTTCCTGTGCCTCTTCCTATAGGCTAAAACTAAGTTCTGCTGCATTAATGCGCACGTGTGGGTGACGGGTGGGTACAACTAATCGGGGATTGTGAGTGGGTGGGTGTGGGCATAGCCACACGACTATCGGGGGGGGGGGGGGGAGGGAGTTGCTTGCGGGACGCCTCATCCGTGAAGGTCTCTGGTGTGCATGCTTAATGGCTCGATCATTACCATTTTGCCGCCTGTCTGTTGGACAGACACATTGAGCTATTTAGCCATAAACCATTTATTTTGTCTCCTGTACCCTACGGTATTGCTTCATCAAAAGTCCAACAGGGCTTCACCCCCATTGAGAGTTTGTGTGTTACCGCCCCGCGTCAGTGGGCAATTCCCAGGATGTTTTTTTCGCGCGATGTGTGCACCCGACAGTGACAAGTTCCTGCATTTGGCAGTGAATTAATGTGGTCTAGAATAACCTGAATATTGGACTGACGGACACGCACGGCCGTGACTCGTCAAGATGCCGTCTTCAATACAAGTGTATAACAAGATACCCGAAACAAACATTACAGCCACAACAAACAGGCTGTTTGAAAAAGCGCGTGAAGCCAATGAAGCGTTTCATCATGGGAAGTCTCAGTGCCATGACTTAGGAGTGTCCAGGCTTGAAGTTACATCATGAGCTCCAAACACGACACTGTAAATCGCCAGCAAGCTCAAGTACCAAAAAGGTGGAGCACGAACGTCAGTCGAGCTTGGGGTGCAACTGATGCCTGCGACCTTGTTGTGGCGGCTTTGTGATTTAAAGGGCCGTCACGATCGAGTGGTTTGTGCCGGCGGCTCCTACGTGGGCCCGGATTCGAAACCCACTTGTGCCGGGTTCATAGACACGCTGTACTCCCAAGTACGCATGGAATTATATGGCGCAACATTGGAACTCGAACGCTTCCTGCTATCACTGCGGTGTGGGGGCAAACATGACTTTATTTAAGATGAATCGCACTTTGGTATCCCACGCAGGGTGTGTCCTCTTTAATATCCTACTCACAGGTCATATTATTGGGGAACCAGATACACGACCTTGATGGGCAGGGATTCAAACGTCCCAAATAGTTAGGTGGGAAGCGGTCCCGGATTCGATTGGACATCACAGCTCATAATGCGGGAAGCTGACAGATTCGATTGGACATCACAGCTCATGATGCGGGAAGCTGACAGATTCGATTGGACCTCACAGCTCATGATGCGGGAAGCTGACAGTTTGAGTTACCGCGCACCATCCTAGCACCCCCATTTGAGCACCCCACACCCTGCATCCTAGTGTGTAGGCAGGCCTGGATATTGTGCATTGATGACACGGATGCTTGCTGCTGATGTACTAGTCGGATTAAAAATCACATAACACGCATCATGTGTCACTTAATTATCACGGAGAATAGAAAAAGAGGTGATAAGAATAATGACATTGACTGCGGTCCCCGTGTGGTGTGTAAGCATGTGCACAGCGTTTTTGACAGTCAGTTCCGACCGTCGGCAGGTGCGTTATGAAGTCCTGAGGAGTGGTTGATGTTTGGTTTTCAGCCGTGCACGCGCCAGAAATTTTGAAATGCTGTTCTCACAAACCGGCCGGGTATGCAGACAGACACGTGTATTCGTGTGTGGGTACGGATGTTTGCTGCTGATGTGCCTGACTTGTAGGTGTACGTTTTCGGGGCGGGACGAGCTTGGGGGAACGTGCGAGTTTTTGTACATCTTCGACACGGGACGAACTCGGTGGAAGGCGGACATCGGGCGTAATGGGCCGCATCAGGCTTCAAAGGACGAACTCGGTGGAATGCGAACATCGGGCGTAATGGGCCGCATGAAGCTTCAGAGGGACGAGCTCGGTGGAGGGCGGACGTCGGGCGTAATGGACCGCATCAAGCTCCAGAGGGACGAGCTCGGTGGAGGGCGGACATCGGGCGTAATGGACCGCATCAAGCTTCAGAGGGACGAGCTCGGTGGAAGGCGGACATCGGGTGTGATGGACCGCATCAAGCTTCAGATACCTGCGTACTGCGTGTGATTGGCACTCGAACGAGAGGGGATAACTTCGCCAAGCGGTTATGATATGCAAGCTGGTCCTTCGCGCCCCTTCTGGGTGAACGCGCTTATTGACCGTGTCAATGTTGTCAAAGACAACAGGACGCAGATAAGGGCGTAGAAGTACGCGACGCTGACCTCTTTGGCACCACCGCTCGATGGGGGTGCTCTTCTTCTTCGACATGAAAGCTCAACTAATTTAGTATCTGGTCGAATGCGTGCTTATTTGCTCTGTGGCGGGCGCATGACAGATGGGGAGCTCTCTTATGGAGAGACGCATCGACTCCCGCATGCTGTCGGTATACTCGACTGCGCTATTCGGCTGTACTTTATCAGGAGGAAGTTCTAGTTCAGCGTTTGCCAGGAGCATAGACTCTCTGATTAGAAGAAGCATGTGAGGCAAACAGTCTGCGTCTTGATTGCCCTACGTTGACATTAGCAAGGGAATGCGATAGTCCCAGCAGTCGGGTGAATCCCCGAAAAACTTTGCCATATTTGGAATGGTCGTCTTTGTGGTTTTTCTGCATTACCTTCACCATTTGAAGAAAGCTACAACTTGTTAATGTTTCCATTGCAGGACGCTTGCATTCGAGATTCCGAGCTTCGCTTACGAAACACTCACTCTGGTCAGAGTGAACTGTTACCGGGCGGCCGAAGCGGGCATTGAATTTGTCAGCGAAGACCTGCGCCACACTGACAGCCCATAAATCTTCGAGAACGAAGACTTCGAGCCACTTCGTGACTAATTCTACCACTAACAACAGATGTTTGCATCGGACGGTGCTGGGAACGAGACTGGAAAGAATATCCAAACTCACTGCTTCGAATGGTCGGAATGAAGACAAACGACACTTTGCGGCTCCTAGGGACCGGCTCAGGAGAGTTCCTACCTTTATGGTGGCAGCACTGCCGACAAGTCTGCTCACCGTCATCCTTGGTACGCAGCTAAAAGAAACCAACGAGATTAGGCTAGGAGGTTCTCCGGCTCGAAACGACCACTTAGCACGCACCCGGGTGGCCGGCTGGATATCCTTCGTTCGGGTGGAGGGGGGGGGGGGGGGGGGCAATTTGTCCACCCCCCTTGAGATCTCAAGAACTATGAGAGCTACAAACACCAAATTCACAGGGTATATTGACCTTTGCATGAACTCACTTAGGCCAAAGTTTGAGGTTCCTAGGGCATGACTGTCGGGGCAAATAAAGTCAAACAAGGTCAAATTCCAGGCTGGTTTCCAAATTTCCCCCAGAACCTAGATATCTGTTTCTAAGCAAAAGGTCACCTGCTCATTTAAGGACAGTGACCTTTTTTAATCTCCTGAAGGTCATGGTGACCAAAATCATACAAGACTGCTCTGAGTTTTGCATTTGAATAAGCGACAAATATTATGCTAGGCAGTATGGTTCTAAAAACCAAATGTTGAACTGGGTCATTTTAGGTCAATGACCTATTCTGACCTCTAAGAACTCCATGGAAGACGTAGAATGCGGCTCCTGCCATCAATAAATTCGAAATGAGCACCAGAAACTATCCCATAGAGCAAGCCCCAGAGTAGTAAAACAGGTTGGTTTCGACCTTGGTCTGACCTTTTCAATTGTTGTGTCGTCTAAGAAAACATTTCAGAGATGTATGGCTTCGTCTGACACTCCGTTGTTGCATCAGATTAACGATTCCCTATAAGTTACTCACAATATTTAGTTGTACAACGTTGCTCTCAATCAATATTGTGCAGGTACGATAGCGTAACCAAGCACTGACGTATCAAGGAACATGTTTACCAAATAAAGAAATTGTGTCATCTGTAGTAGTCTTTTCAACATAAAGTATACCAATAGTGATAAATAAAGCTATCACATGATATAAATAACTTATTATATCGGATGCTTGCTTCAATATCTTAAAACAGAGAACATTCCCTTTAATCAACGATGCATTGCTGACAAACTCTTCCTGAAGTATGCATCATGTTTCTGAGATCGAGAGTTTTAGGATAATGGGATGGAAGGTAATTTTACGGTCAGAATTCACTGTGATCTGGCCGCACCGCGCCATTTTCGCTTGTCTCTGAGATTATTCGCCAGCTTGCCTGTACAATAAGCCATGCTCACGCCATATGGAGCGCGCCCGGTGACCGCAACCTAATCCCTCCCGCAATAAGCCGTCCATGGGTCTCCCAATCCACATACCGGCCCAGCAATTCGCCGCTCCCCGCGTCTTCGTCCGAGCGGCGTCGACGGCCGTGGTTGGGCCGCGGTGCACGGACGCTGGCAGCGGAGCGGCGCGGCCGGTCGGCGCCCCAGACGTCCCGCGGTCAGCCAGCCGCCGGCCCACCGCGGGGGGGGGGAGGCCATCTGTGGAGCGCACAGCAGGACAGAGAGCCTGCTAAACTAAATGCGTTGTGTGACGGTATTGCCATTCTCTAACCTCATCCACAAAATGTGAGTGCAAGAAAAACTCAAAGGCCGCGGAGCCGGCCTGCTACCAGAAACAGGGCTAAGCGGCCCGTGGGAATAAACTGGTTTGAAGTAACCACCTTTCACACATGTAATTCCAATATGTAACCTGATAGAGGCTCAAGCCACTTTCAGCAGCTTGAAAGAAGTTGTATGTCGGCCGGAGCAAACTAAACATTTTCGATGCGTCGGAGTTTGCCAGCCGCGTCGAGATTGCGTCGGACCGTTTGTGCCTCCTCGCTCGAATCGAATCACCGCTTCAGGAGCCGCCCGCGCGTCCACCGAGCCTGAGCAGGCTTACGATGGGCCCCACATAGCGGAAGTAAAACTGCCGACGCGGCTAAAAGTGGCGCGCGAAGATTTGTCGTCCGCGTTATGAAACACAAGTTGACTACGGTCTTCGAATAAATGAGACACGGCTAAAAAATTATATTCGGATCATCATTGCTCGACATCGGGACCCCGTATAAGATTACTTAAGCCTTAGGGTGCGTGAACTGCAAATGCTTAATCCGCCTACGAGCAAAAGCAAGAGCAGGTCAGCTTTAAGGCGCTTATTTTGCACGCAGCGTATGTGGTACGAGTGGTATGCAACATGCCACACAGTAGAAACACGAGTCGGTTTTGAACGCGTGTGCTAATTAAAAAGGCAGGCTTTTCAACAAGCGATATCACTGCAAACAAGCGAATCAGTCGTGTGGCACGGATGTTTTATAAATGTATGACGACGATGCTGGTCCTGGCGATGCTGGTCCCGTGTTACCTCACGACAAAACGAAATCGTCGGGTAGACAATTGTATTGCTAATATATCAAGAATATGGCTTGAGATCCACATTTCCATGCGTACAAGTTGCACGCCAATCCTTGTGTGTAATTGGAAGGGTTTAATCACAGCAGTAGCCACAGCCCCGTTGTGTTGCAGCTCACGCCTTCTCACACTGCGCAAATGTCTCCTCAAAGTGCAGTCTGTGTTTTCGGTTTAATTTGTAGAGAAAACAGCGCAAGAAACAAAACATGGATCCAATGGCCGGAGCAGTGGACGGTTCGCCTGATATCATGGCTGCTCAGCCAACTGCCCTGGCCGCGTCAGCCTGCGCCCACTCCGCCCAGCCGGTATCGTGGCTGCTCAGCCAACTGTCCTGACCCCGTCAGCCTGCGCCCACTCCGCCCAGCCGGTATCGTGGCTGCTCAGCCAACTGTCCTGACCCCGTCAGCCTGCGCCCACTCCGCCCAGCCGGTATCGTGGCTGCTCAGCCAACTGCCCTGGCCCCGTCAGCCTGCGCCCACTCCGCCCAGCCGGTATCGTGGCTGCTCAGCCAACTGTCCTGACCCCGTCAGCCAGCACCCACTTCGCCCGGCCCGCTGAGGTCGTTGTTCGGCCCGGGGCTTGAACGGAGTTACGAGTAGCGGCCGAGAAGAGATAAGGGTGTTACTTGGAATTGACAGACACTGACAAGCTTTCTGATATCTCCAGGCTTATCGGCTATGCCAGAAGCCTGGTACCAGAGCATGCAATTGTCGGAACCCCATCCAATTTAATGCAGCGGAGCAGGCTCTGCACAATGAAGTGCAGGTGTCTGCTGTGTTGGAGTGACCATAAATACATAAAATATCGGAAGGATTTGTGGGGGTATCATTCAACGAAATTATTTTCGATCATTTATTCTGAGCAAGGACGTAAGTCAAAGACGCTTGCTTCTAACGCAGGGAAAATTTACTGGCGTGATTGACCAGTCTGACCTGGCATATTACGGCCAGATGGTCATTTCCTTTAGGAGGTTAACACGCGCTCGGGTGGGGATGTGGAGTCAAGTTGGTTGGATCTAAACTTGCCAAGAGGAACCGCAACGGCTTCTGATATTTCCATCGGTGAAGTGCTCTAGTCTGGTCACCCGGGCGCCAGTCGGGGCTGTATCAGTCATGAGGCGCCGGTTGGGGCTGTACCAGTCACAAGGCGCCGGTCGGGGCTGTATCAGTCACAAGGCGCCGGCCGGGGCTGTATCAGTCACAAGGCGCCGGTTGGGGCTGTATCAGTCATGAGGCGCCGGTCGGGGCTGTATCAGTTATGAGGCGCCGGTTGGGGCTGTATCAGTCACCAGGCGCCGGTCGGGGCTGTATCAGTCACAAGGCGCCGGTCGGGACTGTATCAGTCATGAGGCGCCGGTCGGGGCTGTATCAGTCACAAGGCGCCGGTCGGGGCTGTATCAGTCACAAGGCGCCGGTCGGGGCCACATCAGTCATGAGGCGCCGGTCGGGGCCATATCAGCCATGAGGCGCCGGTCGGGGCCACATCAGTCATGAGGCCCCGGTCGGGCCATATCAGTCATGAGGCGCCGGTCGGGGCTACATCAGTCATGAGGCGCCGGTCGGGGCCATATCAGTCATGAGGCGCCGGTCGGGGCCATATCAGTCATGAGGCGCCGGCCGGGGACTCTCCCTGCGCAGGCATTACGTCCGGCTCAGCGTCGGCATTTTGTAGAGCGGCGGCGGCGGCGGCAGGCAAGTGATGGTGGGCGTGGTTGTGTATCTCATGGTACGTTCCGCGCTCTGTGCCGTATTATTCGATTTCGAAAGTGCCCGTTGAGCTCCATTTCTGCTGACGGAGAATGCCACCTGCAGTCATTTTCGGACGTGCAGATTTCCAGTTGCATTTGGCTCAGCAGACATCAGGCCCGATGATCAGACATCTCTAAACCTAAAAACGACATCCGCCCCAAGACATTTAAAGTCTCCGCGAAAGCGGTATTGTGGGGAATGATATCCATTCAATCCATGGTCAATCCGGTTGCCGAGTCGGACTTCACAAAGGCAGGGACGAGTGAATTGTGTGCGAGATTGTGTTAGAATCCAGCTCTGCAATATTCTCACACGAATGGGCTACTTGGTTACTTGGATTACTGGATTATTTGGAGCCCTTTCGGCCGGTGGGTAGTGATCATTGCCCCGGACGAGCAGGGCGTTGCGAGGTTTCAGAATGAAGCAAGTAAGAAGAGGAGATGGTCAGATGATGTTCTAACACTGTTCGGTTACTTGGATTAGAGCCCTTCCGGCCAGTACGGATCATTTCAGGGATATAGGATGAAGTGGTCTGAATGACGGCTGGGCTGCATGTGCCTGAGGGGGCCAGGGGGGGGGGGGGCCTTGGCCCACTGTGGCTGGTGCACGCAGCCTGTCCTACCTGTCCTGGACAAGCGGGACTTCGTGAGGACTCGGAATGAAGTGAGGAAGAGGATAAGAGGGTCGGATAGCGATCGGAGGGTCGGTTTGACACGATTTGGCTATTTGGATTAAAGCCCCTTCGACAGGAGAAGTGATCATTTCAGGGCTTGATATGAAGGGGAATGAATGACGGCGGGGTAAGATTACACGTGCTCGGGGGGGGGGGGGGAGGGGGAGAATCGCCGAGCCCTAGCCTGCGCGCAGGGGCAGGCGGGGATTCAGGATAAAGGAAGAAAGAGAAGACGAGGTTCGGGTATAAAATATGAGGCATCGAATGTTGAAACGTTAGCTACGTGTTGTGGTACATGATACAAGAAAATATGCATTCCTCCTAGTCATTACCGAAATGTGAGCTGTAATTGAACAACTTAAGAAAAGCGCTATGACCGACCATGTGAGTGCAAGAAAATGTCTTAAGCTCACGTATAAACATACAACACGACGAGAAAGGGGAAAGATACGAACACATAGCGATATTCAGCTCAGTGAACACTTCCAGCTTGAGCCGCCAACTCTCAGGAAATTGAAGCACTGCAAGTGACCACTGTCATACAAACGTTTCATGACGCAAGAAAGCAGTAACACCTTGAGGAGCTTATGCACTAAACAAAGAAAATGTGTCGTCTGGAGCGGTCTTTTCCACTTAAAGGTATATCAATAGTAATAGATGAACTTATATCATCAAATTTTATGCTCGCTTTAATGTCTCCAATGAGGAGCATTCCCAAGAAAGTCTCAAAAATCAAGCATTAAGAGCCACGAGAAAGACGTCATTGGAAACATGTTGTCAGACTGCATCAGATAAGTGTGACCGAACAGTGGCGGATGTGACTTTTGCCTTGTTAAAGGGGATGCTCCATATTTAAAGATACAGGAGTCAGTGTCAACTATAATGAAATAAACTCAGTTAAACCTATCCATATGCTTTCAGTTCGAAAAGCCTGCTCTAGACAGCAATATTCTCATATTTTACAAACATGGTTGTCAATGCGTGATTGCTTGATTGCGCCATGGAACGTCTGGTGACATCACTCATTTGAAGTTCTTCAATATCCCGAGATATGACGACACCGGCTGGGAATGTTCGCTAAACCAATTATTGTTTGGTCCCTGTGTTTTGCCTCTTTCTAGTGATGTTCTTGCATACTTATCTGCGAGTTTAAGGTGCTTCCTTGTAGACACATGTTTTGTCATAGCGTTATTCTTAAAAGGGGATGTTCCATGTTTGAATAACTAAATAAAGCATCAGATATGATAACGTAAGCTGACTTATAACTTTTGGCGCACTTTTGTGTGCAAAAGACTGTTCTAAGCAGCACAATTTCTCTGTTAAGTAAATATGCTTCCCAATACGTCCTTGTTTAATTATGTCATGGTACCCTGCACAGCATTGGTGGAGAGTCAATTAATGACCGTTTTATCTGGAAATCGTGCTCACGGACGCCAGATATGAATGACTCGACAGTTACATTTTCCTCGACTTTGATTGCCGCAAGACTAATGAAAAAGCAGAATTTGAATGACATTATGGCGTTATGGATGCCTCGGTGACCTTAAAATACTTTCCTGGAAGTAATTTGCACATCTTTGCAAGCGTGTAGCTCAGAGACCAGATAGGTGTAATTCTTAAGAAGGGCACGGCTGTGACCTGCACCGAGTGATATTTAAGATGGCTATTACAGTTCAAAATCTCATACGAATTTTGAACACTCCCTTCGAGTTGTTTAATTGCGGGCCTTACTTCCATGAAAGCCAGGAAAAATGCATAGTTTCTTGTATCAAGTAGCAAAAAGTGCAATTCGTGTTAGAATCTGGCATAGCTTGCATAACATTGGTTGAGAACCAGTTGACGGTCGTTATGTCAGGAAATCGTCCTTACAAATACCGGATATGAGCGACTCGAAAAATATTTGATTGACCTTGAACTCCGCACGGCCAATGCCATGGCATTATTCGAATGACGCCTTTACGGCGTCATGGATGCGTTGAACGTTGAAATGGCCTGCACGAAATCGTCCGCACATCTTCGCAGGCATTTAGCTCAGAAACTGAATTGACTCAGGTCTTAAGAAGGGCGGAGGTGTGAACTGCGCCGAATGATATTCAAGATTGCTGTTTCAGTTAAAAACCGCGTACAAGTGCAGAATGCTCCCTTTAAATCAGACCACCTCCCGTTAGCACAAAAATATGCATGCCACAGTTAAACGGAGAACGGTATTAAATGGCTCTCAAAAATCGTATCAAAGGACTCTACTTGGTAGGCAGGAGATGTCACCTGTAACAAGACATGTCAGGTCAAAGGGATGGAGCAATTGTTCCATTGGCCCGGTTCAGCTATATCAAGAGCTAAACAAGCTATATCAAGCTAGATCAAACCGAATTACTTCACATCTTTGTCCAAGTGGGTTACGCCCCACCAAAAATGCTACTTATCCGAAGCGGGAGCTGTGTACCGTCCTTTACGGTCTGCAGGCGCTATCGCATCACGTAACTTTAAATTGCCGACTGCCGATTTTTAGAAAATGCAATTGCCTTGCAGACCATATGACCATTTTACCTCTGTCGGTGTCGAATTCACATTTCGTGAAACAGACATTCGTTTCACTAGCCATTCGATTATTTTTCATTCATTACAAGTGCCGCTCGTCAACTTAACATTTCAACCAAAAAGCACTCGGTTGTTTGGCCATTCTGTGATTTTCTTTCGTCTAATTCTCATGCACCTATATCCAGTTTCAGTATATTGGCACTCACCTAATCAGCTTCACGCTAATTGATTTTTAGCCAATGGGCACCTTGGCTTACTACATTTCGGCGCTTTTCATGTCATCGAAAAGACATGTCGCCGATGTACCTTTCGCTCTTTAGCTGTTCGCCTTTTTAAAATGGTAGCAAAAAGACATAGTACCGAACAACATTTGGTCTCTTCAACGTTCAGTGAAATGACATTCTGTTCTACGTCATTCAGCAATTGGTCATGGTACCTTCCAATAATGCTGCAGTGAAAAAGATTCCGCTCATACATAATAAGCATGTGTTACAAAATGAGTGTGATGCTACAAGTTGGGTGCTTGGCTACCAGCACTACAGCTCAGAGATATGGTTAGTTGTTTCCTCGGTTCGATGTTTCTTCGGTGTTCCCATATGTCTGCGTATGGGTGTGTATTAGGGGGCCCTAAGGGACATCGGGGAGCAGCGCAAACAGCATAGAGTTGGGGGGGGGGGGGGGGCAGGCCCATCCAAAAGCATATTGAGTGACGCCACTGGTGGGAGTGGCCCTAATTGACGAAGGCCTGCAGTGGATAGCTCCGGAAAAGAACAGGTCACCGGATGGATGTGGTGAAATGTATCTCGTGAGGGCTCATTTTCTTATTTTTTGCGTTCTCTAACTGAAGCAAAGAAGTCGGAAACGGGGATGCTGTTTCACAAAGTAAGCTGGCGTGCTCAGTAGGAGAAACGGCAAAATCTACCCATTTTTTTTCCAAAAGCGGGTTTCTGCTCCGATTTGGCCCATTGTCTTCTTCAAATTTGAGAGCTCGTGTCTACTCTGATATGAATAGAAAAATGCATCCGTGGCCGAAAGATACGAAAGAATTTAGGGGCCAATGAAATAATCGAAGCATACTCATGCCATTTTAAAATACGTTCGCCGATTAATGCGAGAGTGCTCCCGCCCACGCAACAGGTCTCTTGGTATTCGGGATCTTGCCCCCGTCTCTGTTCAACGAATATACCCTGGTCGATTCGGGCTCCTTGCCGCTACAGGGTCCCACGTCTGGTATTATGGGCCCCTGACCGGCACACTGGCTCCCTCACGATTTAAAAGGCCCCATCAAATGCAAGCTGTCTTCTGCGTGACATTCACGGGTCCCAGTACCTGTGGGGAAAAGGAGTCCCTGTTTTCCCTGTGGGGAAAAGGAGTCCAGAGGGGTCGAGCTTTAGCTGACTAGTTGGCCCAAGGTTGGGACTAAGCAAAAACGACACTTTTCGTCTGTTTGCAACACATTGTTGTTGCTCCATCCACTCCAGGAACCCGTGGAGGTCCACTGGAGCAGTAATTCGTGCACTGCTAATTCTTTCTGAATATCAATCTGAAATTGTGCAGATGAAAGTTACCGTCCGAATTACCTTTCACACGTACGAACTGACTTTGCAAACGTTCAGGGGCGATACTTTCAGACATTCCTCATCTTCAGTGGTAACAGTAAGTACATTGTGAAAAATTATATCGCGACGCTCAGTAAATGTTTTACGGAGAGGACGCAGGGAAGGTACGATACTTTGCAGTACGAAAAGAAGTGGTTCCTTTTTGGCCTGTTCGTTGGCAGCTGCCTTGTGTTGGCCGCGGGGCCATCGCGCGGCCTACCGAGATTGCAATGTCAGATGGCGGCGTTTTTGCTCCTAAAATATCGATTGCCAATGCTCCAATTAATTTCATATCTTTTTCACTAATGGGTCTGAATAAAGGGTGACCATCTCTAGGCGGACATTGGCTTGCCATATCAATGCAAATTTGTAATCCTATTTCGATTTACACTGGTGTTTGACCCAGGGGACCACGGGTCTTGTGATGGACCAGTTGCACCATAAGATGGGTCTTTTCTGGACCCGAGACGGCCCCAAACGCCTTTTAATTAATTTAGTTAGACCATTTCATTGCATGCATTTCTGTGACCAGAGCATACGTTAAGTAGTGCTTGTTGTGTGAAGCAAGCACTGCTTAAACGAATACGCACTGCGGAAAAAAAATACATCGGTAGGCGCTTTGGTTTCGGTGAGTGTACCTGCAGGTATGCTCCTTGCCTACACCATGTCATTTTCACCACTTAGTTACATTTATCACGGAAGATCAGGGGTGCAACATTCAGTTAGGAGCTCTAGGTTTCAACTTTGAAAAGTAAGCCGGTCAGAGCCGGGGAGGAACCTCTTTTTCCTGCATGCTCGAGGAATCTCTCTTTTCTGTATGCTCGGGTATACGTAACCGTTTTTGCCTCCACAGCTCCCCCCCAAACTTTTTTCGCGAAACCACACCCCTGCTGCGGATTTTTGGTATCTTTGGCATTTGGTGTGGGCTCGCTTTTTTACAAACGGGTTTTCGCTTGCGAACTTTTGCAACACAATCTGTACTTTTGGTGATTCGTTTCCTGTACGATCGTTTGCTTACTACCCTTAGCATTCAAACATTTTCCTATGATATGTTGCAATACGATCTTAATCCATACAGACCTTTTCAAGATATCCTTTATCCCGTATGATAGTTTGCTTTTCAGCCCTTTTCACACGATCGTTTGCCCCCAATCACTTCCCATATTTTTCTTGTTGACATGGCTGCCGCGCACCACCTTTTCTCACGATGTTCCCTGACAACCCTTTTCTTTATGATCTTTAGGCCTGTGATCCGATGTGACATCACATCAGTCAGCGGATGTTCTTACCTGGAGGGTCTTTAGCCACGTGCCAGACTTGACTAATTTTCGGCATCGAACGCAAAAATTGGCGCTGCCATAAAATTGGCCATGCGTCGAATAACATCCCTACGACAATGAAAGTCCTTAAGAGCCAATGCCACCTTGTGTGTACAGCAAATCGCAAATCCACGTACTCAGTCCACATTCGTAAACATAACAGCGAGCGAGCGGGGAGCCATCAAAAAGTCCAGGATCGCAGCGTCCAGTGTTTATACCGTCCAGGATCGCAGCATCCGGTGTTCATAACGTCCAGAAAGCGTCCAATTTCGTGCACATTGGGGGCATTCATAAGGTCCAGGAACGCAAAGTCCGGAGTCGCAAAGTCCAGAGTCGTAAAGTCCAGTGTTCAAAATGTCCAGTATCCATGGCAACCAGGCTAGTTCGGATTTATGTCGCTAAATAACACTACAGAGGCATCTTTGAGTCCTGCCGCTATTTCCTTCTTTTGTCAACAGATGGCACAGTCAATCTGGCATTCCACTGATGATCACGTGATGCGTACAGTCAAGCATGGTTACCATAAATTACCTAGACGCCTGGCGGCCGTGTCCGGCCTGGGTGCGGCCGCGCCTGGGGCGCAGATGCGTCGGGCGGCGGCGCGGCGGAAGACATGGCGGGTGGCGCGTGCTCGGCAGGGACCGCCGCGCCCGCGGGGTAAGCGGGCTCTCCCGCCCCGCCGCTGCTACCTGGGCCTCAAATGCCAGGGCACACTCGGTTGCTCTTCATATTGGTATCACTCCGATAAGAAGGTAACGCTCGCCATATAATATAAATAAGGCCATATGAGGTAACGCTCCGAGGCACTCGATGCTCAGGGGCCGCTTCACTGACCTATTGCTCTTTCCCTTTTTGAGCTTGTTTGCTGAGGATCCTTCAGGTGTCAGAGCTCTCTCTGTGAACCTGCCTGGGCACTCTTGATCACACAGAGGCGTCAATTAATGTACATTGATCTTCGGCTAGTGCCCTTTGTTCAGGGGATCCTTTACCCCGGCCGGACCCTATATGTTGTTAGCCTGCCGGGGTGCTTCCGATCGTTCAAGGGCACCACCATATTGGTGGTAGGCTTTTCTCGCTTGATGTGAGGACCCTTCACTGTTCAT
Organism: Pollicipes pollicipes; assembly: GCF_011947565.3. Lineage (NCBI taxonomy): Eukaryota > Metazoa > Arthropoda > Thecostraca > Pollicipedomorpha > Pollicipedidae > Pollicipes > Pollicipes pollicipes. The sequence continues at coordinate 11,446,411 of NW_023596225.1, read as the reverse complement.
TGGAGCCTCTTTGTTGGCCTGCGACGGCAGTTTCGATTGCTCAGGTGCCGTCTTTATCGGTCTCGACTTTTCCATATTATAGGAGGGCCTACGCCATTGACGGGGACCTAAATCTTAATCATGTTTATTGGGGCTTTACTTCTTACCGACTGATGACTGAATTTGCGGCTATGGCGATTATGCCGATGAATTCGTTATTGCCTTTGTCGAACATAATTTTACGCGCCGCCGACGTCGTGCATCTTATTTCCATTGTTTATTGAATTTGTGACGATTATTATAGCTGTAAGGTACGTTTTCATATATTTTTAAGAACAGGATATTCTGTATTCCCCCGCAGCAGACAAAGCAAAAACTCTACATTAGTCTTCAGTCATCAGCTGATCTCAACTACCCGGCTAACCGTGTATAAGCTAGGAATCAAGCTCGTGCTTGATTTCGATGGTATTTAGCAGCCAATTTAAGCGTATGCTGCCATGTTTTCTTCGAAATGCTTAGCCTTAAAATGACAGAATCCACTATGATCCGACGAAGATGAACAAGATCCATGTACTTGCTTGCAAAGCACGCCTAGCTTTCTAGAGCTGTGCACAATGAGCTAGGCTCCCGTGTACGAACGGCATACATAAGAATGTTAAAACTTAATGGCCGGAATACGAGGATTTTTGGTGGATACAGCCTTAAGTCTAAGGAGCTCACAAAGTAAGAGGACTTATCCAGTTGTCTAGCATTTTCAGTGTACATGTGCAGAGATTTAGTTACCGTGAAGTTTGCTGCTTCCGATCACTCCGATATGGTGTCGTGTTAGTTCTGGCCGGTGCTTTTGACTGAATGGCACATAGCGTTTAATGATGATGTATACACCCCCCATATATATATATATATATATATATATATATATATATATATATATATATGAAGATGAACAAGATCCATGTATTTGCTTGCAAAGCACGCCTAGCTTTCTAGAGCTGTGCACAATGAGCTAGGCTCCCGTGTACGAACGGCATACATAAGAATGTTAAAACTTAATGGCCGGAATACGAGGATTTTTGGTGGATACAGCCTGAAGTCAGCCTGAAGTTTAAGTCTAGTGAAATATATATATATATATATATATATATATATATATATATATATATATATATATATATATGAGACGATAACGAAACTCGCAGAACTTGCACGGTATATGACTGGTGACTGACTCTTCTATATATCTGGCTCTTCATTTCATTTCAGGACCCTAAACACTTCAATCAGAGGATAAAACACGAGCATGCAAACCAATAACAAACTTTTCACTGGACAGCATTCACTGTCGTTTACACTTGGCAACAACAAACAATTCTTTAGCCGTGCAGAAGATATCATAAGCACTACACACTGTTAATGACACAATCAACACAGCAAATCACAACACTGCATGCCAACCACTCAACACACGCGCCATTCATCGGCGTTTTGTTCCTTGTCTAAGTTATTTACTTGTGATACTGCTCCAAAGAGATAATTCAGTAGTTTGATTTATTTCTTTGTTTGGAAGTCGTTTGTGGTCACGAATGAGAAACGCATCCAGAATGTTGAGTTTCACTGTTTTGTGTGTAGATGTTAAAATTGCAGTGTTTTGTGTAGGCGCTCGGCGCGCGAGGAGAGTATTGTGGTCGGGCTGTACGTGTTTTCTTGGTACCCCCTCCATGAGGTGCTCTGTGAGACGTTGGGACAAAAACGCTGCGGTTACGCTATTATAGCATACGAAACCTTGCAGCAACACCTGGCAGCTGTCAACAGACCGGTGGAAATGACCACGTATCGAACTCGGTTCTTTCCAACGCTTTATGAAGTCAACGGGTATGCGTGTAAAAGGTGTCCCTTGCCGGATATTTCACTGGTGCAATTTTTAGATTGGAAGTCGGGACGAATTACGAAAAGGCGCAATGGGAAGGCGCAATGACGTAATTTCTCTTTCTCGTAATCCTGCAACTGCTGAACCCGTTGAGAGAATCAACTGGTCAAAAAAGCTGAATTGCATTGATAAAGCGTTCTGGTCGGCAGCTGAAGGCATTGCGTCCCACCCTGGGGACCCCAGCGACTTTAAGTCTAGTGATAGCCCACAGGACCGTAAGGAGACCTTCAGAAGGATGCATCACGACCGGTCCCCTCCTCGATGCGGCTGGCCCTCTAACTGAGACATCCAGCAACGGATTGGCGCAGGGGCCTTCGCTGATGCCAGCAGACTCTTTACTGACACAGGAAGTCCAATAACTGGCATCGAGACACTAATTCGCCTTATTAGTCCCTGGTTGCAATGGTGCAGAGGATCCCTCGTCCGGTTCTGGTGACCCTGCCTGGCACAGGCCTCTCCACTTTCTCATTGTACATGAGAATCCCCTTTTGTCATTTCTCATAAATCCTTTCATTGTCAGGAAGGTCCAGACCAGCACAATAGGTTCTTTGACATGCGACGGCACATCATCGTCCCTATTCAGCAAATGTGCTGCTGGTTGGGGCTTATTGCCGACACATGGTCTCCTGCTAGGGACTGGGGTCACTGACCAGCAATGTGGGTCCTTCATTGCTTCATTGCTTCAGGTGTCCCCACGAATGTAGGATGCCTTCTTATTAACATTTAAATATCTTAGCCTTGTCTCTGCTCGGGAAATAACCGCTACGCCCCAGAATAGCACGAAACGGACTGTTCGTTATGTCTGTTCTCAGCCAGTTGCTTTAACTAAAGACACAGCAGCACGGGTCTCCGATCAGTGCTAGAGCTACTCTTACATTTTGGGGTCCGATCTTCAGGCTGTGATCCCTCCATACGACCTCTGGCCTGCCCTTCGGGCCCTTTTATCGGGCTGTTGATCTTCGGCCCCAAGGGACCAAAAAAGGACCATCGGAACCCATGAGACCCTTGGAGCATAAAGGGACGGGGGGAGTCGTGCTTAATTCGGTTCCCCGCGAAAATAAAGCCTTAGGGGCCATTTTAATTGGCCCTGGAATCTAGCATCGCCTTAAAATGAATGTTTGGGCCGATAATGTGGCGTTCCAAATTAAATTGGGTGCTCATAAAAATAGTTGTTATGATGCCCCACAATCAAGGTTCTTGCTGCCTTTTCACCGAAGGAGCCGAACCAGGATTTCAACAGTGTAAGGCAGAGCAATCGTGGTGCCTTGTATTTCGGTGCTCCCTGAAAGGGAAGTTTTGGACAACCTCCAGTTGTTCTTTCAATTGTCCACCTGCATTTGGAGTCTCGAAGAAATAAATGCAATGGCTGTCCGAAAGAAAGGTGTTGCTTGGCCGAATGGGCCGATGCAGGATTTCGTTAATGGAGAGGTACGGGCATTATGATGACGCGTCGTAAAGCCCCAATGACACGGGAGGCTGTTGGTGCCTGTTTCCTTGAACAGGGTGCCTCTTCCCTGAACGTTCCGATTGATAATTTTTCCAATGTGAAGGGCACACCGATTGTAATGCCGCTGGATTTTGGTGCCCTTTTAAATTATGGTTTTGGGCTTTGTAAATGGGCCGCTTTGATTTAGCACCCCTTGGCAATCCAGATCATGTCTCGCGAGGGCGGCTTTTGTGCCTCCTTGCCCATGGGCTCAATCCAGGACTTTATCAGGGCGGAAAGCTTAACATAGTTCTGCTCCTTGAATTAATGGCTCTTTCAGAATAAAGGGTTAGGGTCCTTTCTGGTACTCTCTGGAATTGAGTGCTCCTTGAAAATGAAGATTATGTTGCCCCGAAATGAAGGATTTGGTGCTCCTTCACCGCATGGGCCGACGCAGGGTTTTGTCGAGACCACGGCACGAACGTCGTGGTGCCCTGAAATTTGGTGTCTCATAAAAAATATAGGTTATGTGGTTCCGAAATGATTGTATTGTTGCCCCCTTGCGATGAGATTTGGTGACTCTTCAGGGCGTCCAAACCTTCTTGGGTCCAAGGGGGAGAGAAATGACCGCATGGCCTTTTCCCCTCTGGACCCGTCCCTGCTTTGTGGTACCTCAGGAAGTGTGTGCCTCTAGAAAATAAAGGCTAAGATGCCCGGTAATGAGGTTTTGTTGGTGCTCTCTCGCGGAACAGGCAGATCGATACTTTTGCAAGGGTGAAAGGCATAGACATTGTGATGTCCATGGGTTTTGAACGCTGTTGAAAACCAATGCTTTGGGAAATCTGAATTGCTCATTTAGATAGAGGGCTCTTTAAAATAAAGGATATGGTGCCGCGAAATGAAAGTTATGGTGCTCCAAACTGGCTACTTCGGAGCCCCCTAGCCCAAGGGGCCAATCCAGGATTTCGTCAGGGTAGGAGGCACAACACTGCTGTATCCCTGAAATTTGGTGCCCTCAGAAAATGAAGGGTTTGGGCCGGTTATGATGTACCCGTATTTCAGTGGATATCGAAAATAAATATTTGTAGACATTTGTGGTGCCCGTGAATTTTTGTGGCCTTTTGAAAGTAAAGGTTATGTGGATACGAAATAAGGAATTTGCTGCCCCTTCACCATATTTTGTTGCCCCCCCCCCCCACCAAAGAGACAGGGGGCATAGCCCCATCCCACCCCCACCCCCTATCACTCTGGATCCGCCATTGGTCAAGGTCGGTTGACAAGACACATCTCATCGCCTCATCGCCTAAAAGGGTAGCACGTTATTTCTTCCTAATTTGTCATTCGGCTCCTCGCGTGAGCCCCATTTATGTCAGTTTGGTGTGGATCCGAATACATACCGTGTTGTGTTTATTACTGCAAAACCTAACTCTATGTTCCGAAAGGTGTTGTTCGTACATGTTATGTAACTGGCGCCTCCTTCGCACGAAACATGTGTACTGGGCCATGCTGCCTCTAAACTCTCCCCGCGCAGGCTCTAAGCGCATGTTTCCTTCAAGCCAACAGGTACCCACCAGCGGTTCAGGTACGTACGCGAACAGGTACACACGCTGTGTTGCTACATACGGACCGCTGCTATTGCACACAGCATCGCTCATCCCGTTTCAAGAGCATTTGCAATAAGCACCGTTGAAAGTGCTCTCTGCTGCTCTTGCCCCGAGCTCACGGTGTTCCTACTTCCATTACCAAGGACGTAGCAAAACAACAAAGCGAACTGTGCGTATTAAAAATATAGTTATCGCATCCATAACACATATACATATATATATATATATATATATATATATATATATATATGTATACACCTGCATCGTGATTGTATTTCCCTTAACCTTTTGCAAAGTCTGGTTCACTGACTTCTGACTTACGCGATTACGGCCATCGGTTGCCTTGGCCGATCAGCTGATCGTTCGCGCCATTTTCATTCGCGCCAGTCTGCCTGTTGTCAAGCGCGTGAAGTTCGGTGCGTGGATGAAAATGTTCTAATGGCATTCATAATAGGTCGGGCGGGGACGTTTCCCACTTTGAGCTTCCCAAGCACCGTAGTCGTTTAGCACCGGACCCCAGACAGATCGCGACTTCTCGCATGGGAGTTGGTTTTCGGAGGCGGGCTCAGTGTGAGATAAAACAAGGAGCAAGTAAATATGGAAGTAAGCAAACATTCTTGCCTCACATGGTTGCAACTGTCGACAAAATAAGGACCACCTTTTCACGAAACAACCTTGCCGATATCCAATGCAGCGATAGGATAATGTGTAAGACAGCGAGAGTAGGTACTTACACATACGTACGACATAACACACGCAGAAGGGATATCACCATCAACCACATATTTCTAAGCATCACGTGGTGTGAATTTGCACATTCACTCTCTAATTCTGGTGACACATATCTCCCGTTATATAACTTCGTCCACAACTAGACTGTATATTACGGAGACCAGAAAAAATGTGAGAAGAATCACAAATGCACAGTATGCTATCATCTTAACGGAGACATACATCAGAGAAAACCTGCCTCCGCCTGAAATGGCCGAAAATCAAATGAAATTGGAGAATCTGCCGCCACCCTACTGCCTACCGGCCACGTATCCGCTGAATACCGACAATAACATGATGCTCTGACATTTGTCTCGGTGTTCCTATATGCGATCGGTTGTTTGTCGCCTAACGCCTACACTTTTGCATTTCCCGTTTCAAGAGTATTTGTAGCATGCCCCACACATTGGGCTTGCCGTAAGCGCACTGTGTGCTCCTACATCCATCATCAAAGACTTAGCGAAACGATGGAAGGAGCTGTACATATTGAAAACTATTTTGATCATATTCAAATTGCATACCCGTATCTTTGTCACATTTCCTTCGATCTTGTGCGTTCACTGCAGTTCGCATTACGCGATAACAGCGATCGGTTGCCTTGGTCGATCATCTTATTGTTGGCGCCATTTGTATCCGCGCCAACCTGCAAGTCGCCAAGCGCGTGCGAACAGTCTGACGCGTCAATGAAGATGTTCTCGTTGTTCGGACGGGGAAAGTTTCGCAGGCGTCGGAACCTTTCAACGCCAGCCCGAGGACAGGGCACAACTTGTTGCGAGAGACTTGGTCTTTTGGGACGGGGTCAGCGTGAGGTCAAGCTAGGAGCAAGCAATTATGGAAGGAAGCAAGCATTGTTTTTCCTGTTTTGCTCGCTATGGCTTCAGTTATTTACAAAATGAGGAATATCGTTTCACGAAAAATCGTTGCCGATACCAAACGCAGCAATAGCATGCCGTATAGCCCTCGCCATGATGGCGGTGTTTATGGCACGTGTTTTGATACCAAAACGTGTTCCTAGATTGTCTGGTTTCGAAGCAGCGGCAGTTTGTGATGAGCACTCGACGGCGATCTATGGCTGGCTCAGGCGGCGGGCGGCAAGAGAATTGCACTACAGAATGTATTCATAATTGAACAAGACACGCGCCAGTTTAAGGTTCGTGTCACTGCAAGGCTTATTCTCGTAAACATAAAATTAAGCTGCAAAGTGCGGTTTTCTGTAAAATTCGACATTTGACCTGTCGACAACATAAGAACTAGTACCAATCGTGAGATCGCGTTCAGAACAATGTACTGCTGTTCTCGGCAAGCTCTATCTTTAAAAGCTTGGAAGCGCCGGGGAGGGTCGCGTCAACCCCGTCTCCCCCTATCAGTCCAATTTATGCAAAACGGCGAGTCAGGGCGATGGTTAAGACTTACAGCGAGCATAGGTACTTAAAGATACGTACATCGCACATGCACAAGGGATATTACATCAGCCACATGTTTCCTGAGCGTAACATTACATGATTCCCCACTTTTGCACTCCGATCTGTGGGTGCCAAAACTCTCCCGTTATGTCACTCTGGTCATAATTCTGCCAGATATTCTGGAGGCTAGACAATCTTCACAAGAGACAGAAAGTTGCACGATATGCTGCCATTTTCACCGAAAGAGTCATCTAAATAACTTATCACCGTGAATCACGAAAACATATATGATTCATGCTAGCATTTGGCGTGGCAGTGTTTTTAAGACATAAGTATTTTTGAAGGTGTATTCGCATTGCCCTGCTTGCTGCCATTGACTGTCATTAGCGAACGGGGACACGCACTGAAGCTAATTTTTTTATAGCAAATCCGATCGGCTTAACTTACTATCCGCGTTGTCTTGGCTGATTCTGGACCACTGCCTGGCGCAAAATCTGATGCATGACTTAACCGTATGTCCCGACTGAGCGGCCAGAGGGGGTCCACGAGTTTACCAGAGAGGGCTTCTTGGACTGCTGGACGCTGCTACGGTATTGTCAGAATTTGTATTTGGCAATATTTTTGCTGTTATTCAGTATGGTCATTTTTTAAACTTTACGGTTCCGAAAAGAGCTCCTCCCAAGGGGTTCCTGGACCCCTTGACTTTCTTCCACCCCCCAGACCCCTCCCCCTTCAACAACCAGACCCCAATAGAGTTTTCAGCCAAGATTTGAGACCCCATGCATTTCTCGATCCGGGCTGAGCGACCTTTCCGACCCCTTTCATATTTCCAATCGGTTACTATTACTACACATGATACATTAGTCTCGTGTCTGACGCCGGAGGTACTTTGACCAGGATGGTTGACCCTGAATCAACGCGGGGCCACCCGCCGTTTCAAAAAGGTCCCAAGAGTAGCGGGTTTAATAAACAGCGCAGGGATCCCAGTTCGACGCATTTGGGCTCCAGAGAAAACGGGCAGAGGGACCCTGTTCGGTGCTGGTTCCTGACTGACATGAGGCCCTTCCATTAAGGCGCCCGTCAAGAAGGAGGGAGAGGGAGGGGGGGGGGGGGGTGGCTCCGGTTCAGTACGAGCGAGATCCCGAGATATCCCACACGTCCGGATGTCCGGTCCGCCGGGATGTGTACCGCAGCGAACCGAGTGCAACCGAGTCAGGGGCCTCGGGCCCTGACGCGAAGATGGCGGCGTGCCCGACTGAGCTGGCAGTGTTTCGACCGTGTTCAGGCTGCCCCACTGACAGGCCTCGCGCGCATGTGGCGGGGTTCGATTCTTGGGCGAGGGACGCCGCGCGCGTGAATGCGTTCTTTTTTTGGCGGCCGGGCCGCCTCCTCTGCCGGCCAGCCGCGGGCGTAGCTGCCGACCGGACCGTCGAGCTGGGCAGCCTCTGGGCTGGCCTGTGTGTCCAAGCTCCGCTTCTATCTGATTGCACATTATTATTCTCACATATATACAGTGATTGAGTGGAAGCATTGTCTGCAAATTTGGCGGGCGGCGGCTTGTTTGTCGGGACGGGCTGTAGTACCGACTGGGGCCTAATATCAGGCTGTAATAATTGGGGCTTTACGTCTCACCGGTTGCTATGGCTATTTCGAAGCGGAACTCCTCTATTACGCATTTATCAGACATTAGGTACATGGGAAGCGGTAGTGGTGTGGCCAGGGCTACATCCCAGGATAGAAAAGTCCAGAGATGAGCACCCTAACCATTAACCACCATGCCACCATCGTCCCCCGCGCGAACTGCACTCGTCTCGATAAACTCCAGCCTGGCGTTGCTGGATCCCAAATTCTATACTTAGGAGGCTCTGAAACCCAAAAGGATGAAAGTGTGTCAAGATTGATGAAGTGGATGGTGAATACAAGTCCGCAATTCTCTCAATTCATTCGGCTTATCTATCGCAAACTAGCTCAGTGACATACACTCGGTCCCGCTGTTCAGATAATGAATCAACAGCGCCTTTAAGCGCGGCACGTGCGTACTGTTTTGCATGACGTTTGGCAGGCAGTTAGATACATTTGCAGTCAACGTTTGTCCTTTTACCTCATATTTACTTGCAACCAGGAGTACGGTTCCCTATTCAGTTGCAGGGGTTTTGCCCCCCCCCCCCGTAACTTGGGTTGCAGCCTAAAGATTCGTGAGAAAGTGAACCAAATTCGGGGAGAAACCATTTCTTCGGCATATTATCACGGTACCGTTCGTTGTATTTTCATCGCTCAGCCAACCAACTCATTTTGGTCAACCACGCCCGTTCAAAACGTATTTAAGCGAAGAAACGAGTAGGCTGGACCATTGAACATGCCTTACCAGGGAGTTTTATCCGGATTCAGGTAATGAGACAGCGCCCACCCCCTCTCTTTGGGAGTAAAGGCATGCAAAATTCAGAATAAGCCCCGTTTGCAGTAACGTGTGAAATAATTTGCAATTGGAGGAGGGAGGGGAATCAGTAAAAAAAACACAACACTAACGATATAGGTTAGCGTGCCAGGAGCTGGACACCTATGTGCGCGCCTACCTGGAGCAGACATCAAATCGGTCGGCATTACACACCAGTCATCAATTCGTTTAAAAAATGAGAAACACCGCCAGCACATACAGTAAATAATGGAACCAAATACCGCGGAGTATCTTATCCATAGCCCACAATACCAAACAGCAGGCAGTCCGACAAGTGCTCCCTACGATTACCGTGCAGCTACTGCCGAATAACCAGGTATATCCGATGCCACGAGCCATGGATCAAAGTTTTGAATTTTTTAATGCGCCTGCTGCCAAGAGCGTGCTGACGCGGCGAAGTTTGTACGCTCAAACAAAACGTTGTCCATATTCATGCACAGTGGCTTAACTGGGCAGCATTGTACCGCATGACGTCCCTCGTCGGCCGAGGCGGGCGAAATCGACTCCGATAGCCCCCTATCGGGCAATATCCGAACCATTAAATGAAGGGTTGCGAGGAAGTAGGACATTATCCCAAACCGTGGATCTCACGCACGCTTGACTTTATGAACACTGGATTTTATGGTTCTCCTCTGTCCAAGGGTTTTGGACGTTTTCTGGATGTTATGAACGCCGGATGCTGGGATTCTGGCCTTTTCGAACACCTGACTTTATGAACTCTGGACGTGTCCATCCACATCCAACAGCGGCATCTAACCAGAGTCCGTTCCATCTGTCAGGTACGGCAGGACTACATCCGGCGGCGCCTGCAGACCGCCTTCAAGGCGCTGCGACGGCTATCGCAGAGCGAGTTCAGCCTGGAGCAGCTGCTGAGCGGCGGCCTGCCTGCCTCTTGCACCGACCTCGGCGACGGCGCCCCCGCCCCCGCCGCCGCCCCTGCGCCCGTCGCGCCGGCAGATCGGCGGGGCATCACCGTGCGAGAGGTGGATCGGGAGCGGGGCCAGCCGCTCACGCGCTACCAGCGCAACATGATGGTGTTCAACTGGCTCCAGACGCTCGACGACGACGCGGACGAGCTCAAGGTCGCGTAGAGGTGGGCCGCCAAGGTCGCCCAGCGGTCGGCGGCGGGTGTCTCGGCGTCATTCACGTCGAGATCTCACCCGGCGCCCCGCCATGACGTTGGGTTCTTCCACCACTGACTGTTCGTGTGTAGTGTTTGTTCTTCGTGTGCGACGTTAGCAGCGTGGTGAGTCTGCACACGAAAGTATCTCTGCTCAGCCCTCCACTGCGGTCCAGATATCGTGATAGTGGTCATTGAGTGCGGGCTTTGTACATGGTCCTCAACGCCCTTATCTCGCCACCAGAAGCGGGACCTGAAAGTCCGTGAGCGCGCTGCTCGGCTTCGAGACGCTTCAGGTATAGCTCTGTCGACATAAAGTTCACGACTTGGTTGTAAGCCAAGGGGCGAGTACGGAACTTCCCACTAGGGGGGGGGGGGGAGGCTTAGCTGAAAAATTGCTACTGAAAGCACAGTTAAGTGCGCCGCAGGTGTGTCAAATTTACTGCCTGGCGTAAAAGAACTACCTTCTAAATCTGCTTGCTTTATTTGTATACTACGTATGGTCGTCAACATCTATTCAGGCGCGCCTTAAGACTTGCTATAAATGTGATAAACAGGGAGGTGGGAGGGGCATGTGCCATCGGGGGTCAGTGTGAACGCGTCCCAATGTAAGCTCATGTATTCTCATACGGGCTGGCCACAGGCTGCATTGGGCGGAATGATGCAATTGTGGTGTGGACACAGACAGGTATGGGACGTTTGGTAGGCGTATAAAGCAATTCCACAAACATGACTAATTTTGCTTCATTCGGCATAAGTTGCTGGCTTCTCATGACTTTTATAGAAAATCTAGTAGAAAATCTAGGCTTGTGGCTAAAGCCCCAGGGGAAACGTTCATGTGGCGCTGTCTTGTGTTTGTTTCTCATGTCCCCTGTCACGCCCCAGCATGTCCAAAGTCGTTGCGGACTAATTCCAGCGCTGAGAGGCGCTTGGACATCAAGTCGGAGTGAACCTCCAGCGGCATCGATCAGCGTTCCTTTTGTCCATTGATTCAAGCTCCTCCTTTTGCCATTTTCGCACGGCCATTGAGAACAAAGACACTCCGCAAGGATACCGTGCTGACGAAGTGAATTATAAGACTTCGATTGATTAGGCAAAGGTACAAGTGTCACGATTGTGTTGGGAGTTTATTGTTCTACGCAAGTATGCTGAGCCCGTATCGATCAACCACGCTGTAATCTGCAGAGTTTGTTTGAATAGAATACAGACATTTAAAAAGAGAAACAGAACGACAGTTGCTGCTCAACCTCCCCAATTCCAAGACTATGACTGAACATAACACATACACCTTACAGGTGTCTCGCAAAGCTATTACAGTACCGACCACTACATGTCCAACGCAGGAGTGAATGCCATAATATTCGACACGCTGCCGTTAGCCAGCCACACATGATTACGCATGGAATGGCCCTCAACAGCTAACCGCATAGACCAGCAGGGCGTTGGGGAAACATGGGAACCTTGTCATTTGCCAATTTTTACGAATTAAAATGTCATCCATTGTGTAATCAACTTCATAAAATTGTAAAGAACGATACACCAGGCTTGTATTGAAAAACATGGAAAGTATGTTGCAATGGGATGGATAAAACTATTATGCGTGTATATCGTGATTGTTTTCCTTTCTTACCCCGGTATTTCGGTCCAAATATCAAAACTTCATTTCACCAGGCATGTTTCGCTGCAGCCTTAGCTCTTATATCCGGCATTGTTGCAAAGCCCGTTAAACAGCCAAAAATTTAAACGCAGTTAAATGGAGCCATGTTTAAAATGTATGTTCGAAATGTGGCTGACTTGAATTTAACACAAAAAAGCTTCGTTAGTACTCACTGCCCAATTTAGACTCACCTTAAAAACGCTGATCCATGCACAAGTCTGACAAAGAAGCCACGCTCCTGAGTATGACAGGAGCTGTTACGGACGGAAGGGCGGTAACCATTCTTGAATTCAGAGCGTGAGTGGTCTCGATCAGCTTGCTGTCTTGTCGTGAAATAATTAAGCAAAGCCGCCAGCCCACGCCGGTTGAGCAACATTCCTAACGATGTCAATTTGCAGCTTGAATTTCCATGTGATGTTCTTTTTATATGGAATGTTTTGCCTTCGAAGTCAATCAGGAAGGGGTGAACTACTATGAGAGCACGATTGCAATACTGCTGCTATCTGTTTGTGTAAGAAGTGTCAGAAAAGAACGTTCACAGCGAAAGGATCCAAACCCACTGCGTAATACAGAGCATGAAGTCATCCATAAGTAAGATTACGTCCCACTTCCAATGACCAGCGATTTTCGCCCCACTGCTGCTCGGCCACCAGCCCGCTGCGCGAGTGTTTCCGGCAGCGGCAGCGCTCTCGTAGTATTACACCCGGTGCGGCCCGCCGCGTGGGTGTTTCCGGCAGCGGCAGCGCTCTCGTAGTATTACACCCGGTGCGGCCCGCCGCGCGAGTGTTTCCGGCGCCGGCAGCGCTCTCGCAGCATAACATCCGGTGCGGTGATCGCCTGCGTCATCGCTGATGATATCATTCTCGAAACAAAACTAAGTCTAACTTTAAATTAAAAGGTCAATTATTTTCCGTTCTGAAAAAAATGACGTCTTCGGTCTGAAAAAGGCCATGTAAGTCTTGCGCATCGGTTTGTGCCCTGCGTTCCGGCTGCACAAGCTCCAGCCCCCTTGCATGGCTGAAACATATCCTTAGGGCATGATATGAATATCAAGATGATTTGGTGTGTTCAATGCGACTGATGGCACCTTGTTTAGCTATTACAAAACAAAATGACATGGCTGAGAATGCTGGTAACCAGCCATCGATGCGGTGATCGCATGCGGCGCGAGCGTGTCCGTTCCCGCTAGTTCCAGCCTAAGACATTGATCACTCCTTGTGTTATAAAACTAGGCTTTTCCATCTGAGATCGATAGCGTAAGTGATCAGTGTTTTTTTGCTGCAAAATTGCCAGCTCGACCAATTCTTCTGCGTGCCTGGTAATAAGCCATACGGAATGTGGAGGCCTTAGTCTCGTGGTGTTTCGACGTCCTCAACCCTGATTTTCGTATTTTTTGTTTGATTTTCTGACAGTTTGGTCTGCACTGCGAGTTCAGTAATGTCATTGTTTATTTAAAGCATCGTCTTTGTACCCAAAATGACGTACTAACCGGGACTTAGGAGGAAGCATAGCCCGGCTGCTTTGAGTAGATCTCAACTCAGTGCTGACTTCCAAGTGATTCGTACATGTAACATTAAAAACTGGCTATTTTTCAGCCTTCGTGCCCAACGACTGAAGCAATGTCAATGCGCGTAAGTTAGGTAGCACAAAGTTCGGGACGAGCCGTTTGCGGTTCTCAAATCGTGCAGGATGCCCACATGTGAGCTCTAAGTTGGGAGCACGCACGACTGACATGCTTATTTCCGCACTACCGGAATTACGCCAATTTTTTATTCTGAATTACCCCTATCCCTCCAGTCTGGAACACGTTGAGAACGGCACTCGCCACGCGTGCCATGTGAATAACGGCCATGTTTTGTATGTTTCCCGCTAGTTGCAATCAAGACATTGGGTGTAATCGCGTGTGTGCTCACGATTTGTTGAATATCTAACTTGATATGTCTAAGATTAGTTTTTCTAGGATTTTTTAAGGACATTTATTATGGTATCATATGGTGTCATGTGTCGCACTTTCATGTATGGATATACCTACAAAGATGTGATATTTCTGTTATCATGTGATTTTTTGCATGTCCATGTGCTAGTTGAATTTCCTGCCTGGAGTGCGCAATTTTCAGGGACTATCGAGGGACTTCGAACAAAGTAATTGTATTCCGGTGTGATTTGGTATGAAGAATGGCTTGTAGACCTCATCAGATTTGCCGATCACGTTTGTGACGGAAGATGGCGAACGCAATCGTCACCGTCTGCCACAGTCGGCACTCGAAAGGTCATCGTCGTCAAATCGACGCCAGCTCGCACAGACGATCCAGTCACGTTCGGCTCTTCTCGCAGAGCTGCAAAGTCCTGAGGATGCCCCGAAATATCTTTAACGCCTTGTATATTTTAAGACTGCGGTAGCTTTATGCACAGCGCGCTTTATTTCACCGGAGTACACAATTTACCTAAAAACCATATGTATGCACGCAGTGGATGTGCACCGAGAAGCATCAGCTTGTTGTTTGGACTGTCTGCGGACTATATCCGTGTTGATCATGCTCATGTCTTCAATACCGTGTTATGTACATGCATATTTGTGTCTGCACTGTTCCAATACACACGACCCAACCCACGGTAATATTCATTTGGCTTCTCATGTATATGAAGCCTACCCGAATTTCTGCCCGAATGTAAATCACTTTAACACTCCTCACGGGGTTCCTTAGAGACAATGCTCATTGTTGTCGATTCAAAAACAGTTTGCGGCGGAGAAAGCAATCCAGTACCTTCCGCATTTGTATTTGACCACTGCGTTGCACCGGTGGTTATGTGCCAGTCTTAAGCCGATATGAAGCTCCAGTTATGTGAGAAGCTTGGGATGGGTGCATCTACTCCACTGCAAACCTTCTACACTGCAAGAACTGCTATTACAATGATATATTATGATCAACGAAAATGTCTGTATTCAATGTTCATCGAATACCGTCCGCGAGACGCAAAACGCCTGCTTCTGTTCCCAACGACTAAAAACATCTATTTTACGAGTGACAAAAAGGACAGTTTGAATCAGAATGACGTGGCCTGACACCTCAGGACGACAGGCTCCATATATTTAGCAGCACAACTGAACTGGCGCAAGCTCCTCAACAGGCACGCTGGTAACTGGAAAGACAGGCAGAGTAAAAGCTGGTGACCAGTCTTGCCGTCTTGAAAGAGCGCGACCAGCGCCTGCCATAGGTTGGAGTGTCCCACCGATGAAAGGAAATGCTGAGAATCTGGAGAAGGTCACACTGGGGTGGTAAAGGTGTACTTTTCGTCGCCTACCACATTTCTGGAGAAGAATTGTCGCCAGTAGCGTAAGCGATATCATATGGCAAAATGGTCATTAAGTCCATGTCCAGTAGCATCATCAGCAATCAGTCCATCACCGAGGGTTTCTTTCATCGCAATTTTCTATATCAAGTACATAACCGAAACGTTTAATAATACACTGTCCTTCAAGAAATGTCAGGATAAATGCTGCTGCTAGGAAAGCAGGCGTGGCCTGCCCTAGACTATGAGATAGCTGAATCACAACAGGAGTTTTCTTCCACCCTCGGGACTTGCCGGGACCTCACTTTTAAACTCCATCTACGGCTGGACTTGCTTTCCGCGACCGCAAAAAAAACAACGAAGGACCGCGATAGCCAAGGCAGTAGAATGCATGGAAGATTTCAAACCAGTGGCAAGCAGCACTGGGAATGACGTCAAATATGGCGGTCTCTAAGAGGCCGTGCCCCCTTATCAAAATCACGTGCACGCTTTGAGCTCCACCTCAACTGTCATCAAACTATCTACTACACCTCAGGCATGCTCCAAGTCTTGCGCGACATGTTTTGACCGGTGGGCGCCTTTCGCCGCGCTCAAACAAGTGAATTGCATCGACATTTCTCAATAATTTCACGTTTGGCGGCCACCTCTTTCCGAACAAGTTACTGGCCCTGACAGGAGGGGGAGGGGGCGATGCGACCCCCCCCTACGGTTATCGAAGATACCAATGCGGCATCTTGTTTAGTTTCGCTCAAATCTTTGTTGCCCTCTGGAGCATCCATTTCATGCGTGCTGACACCAAAAAAGTGTCCCAAATATTTCTGGTTTCAGAGAGGCGATGCTTTTTCGCGAGCATTGCAAGACGATTCAAGACCGCCGGGTGCGGCCGGCGGCAAGCGCTGATTCTGCTGACCTCTCGCGGAGGGCACTGTTTCATGAACGAAGCCCTTCATGATAAATAGAGGCTCGAAACAGATAAAACTACATGCTATTGTACTCTTAATCAAACAAGAGACACGCCTCTTTACGTTCCATGTCACTACACTGCATGGTTTCGTATATATGAACATGCAAAGCCGGTGTTTGGTTTTCAGGAGAATTTAACCTTTGACTTGGTCTAGTGGGCCAGTTAACAACAGAAGACTTCTTACCAATCGTGGGATCTCGTTAAAGCCAGCCCCCTGTTTATTTGTTTTTCTCTTTTTGCGAAACTTGATCTTTTTTATTTGCAAACGTCAGGGAATCCTCCCCTACCCGTCCTGGTTACGAAAACCGGCGAATCAGGGTATAGGTTAAGATTGTTGGATCTTTTTATTTATTTTAGATATGCTGGCCTAAAAATCTACGTTTAAGATCATGAAAACGTCACCTGCTACATCAGAATAACACATTCATTACTAACATTCAAACATTGGTGGAAATTCAGTCAGCAAGCCAAAATTGGTTTTTGCACGCACGTAGAATACAAATCTTAGGTTATCTGAATTCAACTTAATTTCTGGGGCGCTACCCAATATCTATGATGGGCTGGCCTCCCTCAATGCTGATTCCTTTCCCACTGGGATTTGAAGATCTGTGTGACTGATAACTGTTCTTAATCAGGACAAGAATAAAAATGGCATTAACTGACATTCCATAACTATTATCAACCCCTGTTATTCCCTTCATGAGGAAGGCCATCAGACTTCAACATCAAACCCGCGATTCTTTTCAAAGGGAAGAGGGCTGGTCGTTTGTGACCGCTTCAGTGAGTCAACAGCCTTTTCGGCGTCTTAACACGCGCCCGGGTGGCCGACTAGACACCCTTCGCTTAGATGGGGGGGGGGGGGGGGGCGGTCAATTTGACCCCCTGAGATCTCGGAAATTAAGAATGCTAGAGACACCAAACTTTCAGAAAGTGTTGAACTATACGCAAAATCACTTAGGTCAAAGTTTCAGGTTCCTAAATCATGACCTCGGGTCAAAAAAGTTCAAACAAGGTCAAGTTCCAGGCTGATCTCTTAAGTGCCCTGAGAACCTAGCTATCCGTTTCTAAGCAAAAGATCACATTCTCATTCAAAGTCAGTGACCTTAATTGACCTTTTGAAGGTCAAGGTGACCAAAATCATACAAGGCTGCTTTGATTTTTGCATTTGACTAAGCTGCAAATATTACACTAGGCAGTATGTTCCTAAAACAAAATGTTGACCTCTGCCATTTTAGGTCAATGACCTATTCTGACCTTTGGGAAATCCATGGAATATGTATAATGCGGTTCCTTCTATCAATAAACTCGAAATGAGCACCAGACTCTATCCCATAGAGCAAGCCTTAGAGTAACAAAACAGGTTGGTTTTGACCTTTGTGGGACCTTTATACCTGACCTTAGGTCGATGTAATTTGTTCATTCAATATTTGTGGTGCCTAAGAAAGCATCTCAGAGATGTACGTCTTCGTCAAACACTCTGTTGTTTTATCAGATTGAACGATTCCCTAGAAATTGCCTTCGCGGAAACCATGGGCTGACTTTGACCTGTCATAGGTCAGTGACCTTACAAAGTACATCTAAGATTGTATGTCAAACGATCTGCTATGCAATTTTCTACAGCTGTGCAAAATATGGCGTGGTTACACCAAGCCGTTCAGAAACCATTCCGGAAAACCTTCGAGGAGGGTCAGTTTGACCCCCCATCCGAGCGCGTGCGAAAAAGGCGGTTTGGATAATCGCAGGTAATTTCTACCTTGACCGCATCATCCCGCCGACTTATCCTGAACTGTCAATGCCTCCCGTCGCTGAAGACAGGGTGCTGAATCGCAGCACCGAAAACGAAATAAGTAAAGTCAAAAATTAAACCCTAGGCAGGTATTCATGACACTGCAATGCAAATGCCGCTTGCAAAACTGCAGTGCATTCAAAGTCACCGCCCACCTTATATCGGTCAATCGCACTGATTGAAACATGCTCCTGCGGCCAGATGAATTTCCATATCTATATTTTTCAGTATTTTATGCTGTCTAGTTCAGGACACTGAGAGCCGGCTGTTACGAACAGCCATCGGCCGACCGGGCGAGCCGTAGGAAATACACTGGCTTGTCGCCGACCTGTCACCGGGTCCGCCGACATACCGAAAATCATAGGATGTTTTTGTCGCCGGGTTGGAATGAAACCTAGAAAAGATACCCTGGTGCCAGAGCGTACGGTGAACAGCCTTTACGGAAACGTTCGCTGGTGCTGTGTGACGAAATGTATTACCATGGAGGCATAATATCTATGTATGGAGTCACAATGTTATGTTTTGCATAGTGTGCTGTATTTTTTCGTCTTGGCTTTCACCAAAATTTGCTGTCCAAAACATTTTTGGCACCAAGCTTCGCATGGATATTCATATTTTTGTCGCCAACCTTATTCACCAAGTCGGTAGGGTTTATCACCCATGAGGTTGTCAGACAAGCTTCAGTAGGCTTGCCCTCCCAACTGCCAGCGTTGTGGGCTGTTTCACTCACAACTTGCACTGGATGTGACCAGGAGCCTAAGTCTGTTTTAAGCATTTAGTTCAGCATTTAAACACGGATGTGCGCTGTTGCACATTCGTTAAAATGTCTTCCCTTAAACCGTCTGTACCAAGCCGAATCCAAACAATTACGCACAATGACGCGCAGTGCCTATGATAAACCACATTAATGTTGTGCCATCTACGCGGCAATCATTCTCTTGCAATCCCTATTGTGCCCTGAAAAGAGAAACTTCCGGCACTTGTTCCATCTTCACTTGCTCTGACAGGCGGCTGTCGTTAGCAGGTGACGCAACAGCTCACGAGGAACAATGTATCGCTGTTCATTTGCAGCGAGGCCTGAACGAGTCCCCGCTGGCCCTCGGGACACGGTCCGGTTCAACTAGCACAGAGGGCAGCATCCGCTCTTCGTCTATCCCTACAAGTCTCTCGATGTCCACCTTAGAAAACACGTTATATTCCATTGCCAACGAAAGGAAAGAATTATGAGCAATGCATCTCACAGCCCATACACAATGTGATACGGCAACAGAGTTTGGAGATGGCAAATAGTTTGAGAGAGTTTGAGAGAGTTTGGTTGGCATGGCAAAGAAGGATGAGCCCGTTTCACACTACCATTATTAGACGGTGGCCCAGTTCGGTCTTATCTGAAATGCACGAAAATTGGGATAAGCGGGAGCGAAACCCACCTTTTGTCGTCAGGTGTATACAAAGTCGTTTTGGATATCCCTCTGGAAGCGGTGGAAAAGTTGCACCCTTCGTTACAAATAGCAAGCGTACTGTCGCATCGCTTCATTACTGAATATTAATCAATCCATAAACGGCCTGCGGGCCGGACCAGGTCATGTGCCGCCCCTCACCCAGGTGGGGCTGCCCCTGTGGTGGCAGTGTCTGGTGACCAGGAGCCGGTGCAGTCATATGTCGCCGGTCGGGGGCTGTCCCTGTGGTGGCAGTGTCTGGTGACCAGGAACCGGTGCAGCCATATGTCGCCGGTCGGGGGCTGTCGCTGTGGTGGCAGTGTCTGGCGACCAGGAGCCGGTGCAGCCATATGCCAGGGGGCTGTCCCTGTGGTGGCAGTGTCTGGCGACCAGGAACCAGTGCAGTCATATGTCGCCGGTCGGGGGCTGTCGCTGTGGTGGCAGTGTCTGGCGACCAGGAGCCGGTGCAGCCATATGTCGCCGGTCGGGGGCTGTCCCTGTGGTGGCAGTGTCTGGTGACCAGGAGCCGGTGCAGTCATATGTCGCCGGTCGGGGGCTGTCCCTGTGGTGGCAGTGTCTGGTGACCAGGAGCCGGTGCAATCATATGCCAGGGGGCTGTCCCTGTGGTGGCAGTGTCTGGCAACCAGGAGCCGGTGCAGTCATATGTCGCCGGTCGGGGGCTGTCCCTGTGGTGGCAGTGTCTGGTGACCAGGGGCCGGTGCAGTCATATGCCAGGGGGCTGTCCCTGTGGTGGCAGTGTCTGGCGACCAGGAGCCGGTGCAACCATATGTCGCCGGTTGGGGGCTGTCGCTGTGGTGGCAGTGTCTGGTGACCAGGGGCCGGTGCAGTCATATGCCAGGGGGCTGTCGCTGTGGTGGCAGTGTCTGGCGACCAGGGGCCGGTGCAGTCATATGCCAGGGGGCTGTCGTTGTGGTGGCATCACGCCCGGATGAGCGTCGAGTTTTGTAGCGGCGTCGGGGGTCAGGCAGAAACAGGCGCAGGTGCGCGTGCTGTGGCATGTTTCGTGTGCTATGGTGTTCCAAATTTAACTTTCGGAAGTGTCAGTTTGTCTCCATAATCTATTTTTGAGGAAAACAACATGGATTTTCGAATGCGGCAATGTCCATTCACATATGGTTGGCCAGACACACAGACCCATCAGGTCTGTGTGTCTGGCCCACTGACCCACTGACCAGATATTTCCGAATGAAAAATATTTTTGTTTTAGTCCTCTCAACCTGTTCGCGTGACGGTATTGTACCCATTTACGCCGAGCCCTATCCATTCAATCCATGGCCAAACGGGGGTCATGTCGACCTGGCACAGGCGGGGGCGGGCCTATCCGTTTTCTTTTTAGGGTGGAAGAGGTTTGCCTGAGCGAATCTTAAAAAGGGCAGTCCTGTGAAAGTATTTATCTAATGCTTATTTATCTAATGCTTATATAGTGTTTGATGTTAGTCCTGCAACAATTCACCAAAAGTTCCATGCGCTGGATTTCACTAGTATTTTTTTTAATGTATTTATGCTATCGTAATTCAGTGAAATGTTACGCACAACCTCCCAGAGCTTTTCGTATTGCAGTGCTTTAACTCATGGCAGCCTTTTTCACGCCATATTATTGGACAGAGATGGAATGCATAGAAAGCAGCGTACAAAGGGGCGAAACGCGTGGTATGATATAGGATCTAAACAAACGGTGAGTTCTACTCCGCAACGTTTGTGCTTCATCGTCGTGTACTCATTCGTCATTCCCCCCCCCCCCCCATGCTCCTTGATTTGTCTCATGGGTCCAGATCCGCATACGTGAAATGACGAACGGGCGCATAATCGCCAAACGAGAATTCTTCTGCAGCGAATTCACTCGGTGCTTTGTTAGGCCTGATGTCAAACGATGGACCTCTCATATATTTACCCTATTTCTAATGCATTTCAGGTTCAGTACCAGATTGGCCCTCTGTGTAATGACATTAGCTGAACAACGTTATAAGATTGCAGGTGGTACAAAATAAACGTGCCTGTGAATTATATGGTCAGATTTTCATTTTCAGCGGCTCATCATTGAGCGTACTGTGACGTAGCAACACCACGGCAAGGGGCCCGGCAGGGGCAACGCGTCTCTCGACCGACCGGTGTGCTGGGAGCGGATGGAGCGCGGCGGGCCCGAACAGGGCGGCGAACAGCAGGTCAGCTCCTCGAGGCGGTACTACCCCAATCTCGGCTCAGCTCCGGGCGCTGGGGAGCTCAGCACGGGGGAGGGCAGCACCGCAGATGAGCGCCCAGGAAGTCCTACTGCGACCCTATATTTTGCCTTTTCATGTTGAACGTTGCATGTGAGCAAATTGAATACAGTAGGAACCGTTTTTGATAAGGTCAGTGTTCCGTAAGACATCGGCACCTAGATGACGAAAAAATTCTAGTGCTGTCTGCATATAAAATGGCCCGCTAGACATAAATAGAACAAAACGGCCGCGTTGATCACTCGCTTCGAGCGTTGAATGGGAGCATCGCCAATGAAGACTACCGCTGCTGATGAGTTCCAGCTGTGCAAAGACACCCCGAGCAGCTGGATGGGTGGTGAATTCCCGGGGAATCGGAGTAAACGCGCAGGGCAATCGAGTAGGCGTAGCCGTCTGCGGTTCAACATTCAGCCAAGCAACGTCTCAACCGAACGATCGGTAACGGAGTACGGGGTCTATTGCTGATCAATGCCAGCGAAGTGATCCCTCTTATGGAACATTTGCGACGGGATGCAAAGCAAGAGGCGGGTTTGTCTCTTTGGCATGAGCATACACTTCAGTCTGAAGTGCATCAAAGTGCAGGGAGGACTGGAGACGCAGTCCACCCCATCAACTGCCCGGCCGCTGTCGACAGCGCCACCTATAACTAACCTGCAGTACCTATTTTTCCCTTGCCGGCGGCACGGTCGGCGGCTTAGAGAAGAATCTAGACAGCAGTCGACAGTTATCGTGAGGCACTCAGGGCAGTTACGAATTGCTTACTGCACCAAATGAACGAATAGATTGCCAAGATTGTAGCACCATAATAGGCCAACGGTAGCAGTGATTGGGTGTCACATACTATGATTGGAAGACAAATTCTGAGTCCGTGAAGTGACTACCAAGGTGATGCCATAACCACAACGTCGGCGTGTTTTATCCCCGCTTACCATCGCCGTCATCGTGATCAATTCAACTTTTTCTGCGCTTTTACTGCAAATAGTGTGTCAATATTCTGACTGGATTCAATCAAGAACCCGGTATTTACCGTATTCCTCGTCGTTGCTCACTGCTTGGATTTTCTTTTTCGACTTGTTTCCTCAGCTAACTGCCTGTCCGCACGCCTCCCGCTTGCCCGCATCGCAGCTCCTGGACCCCAGTCCCCTGTTCTTCTATGCGTGTCCCTCTCTCAGATGCGGCCACCGACGACGCCCGTACATCCGGGCCTCCGTCCCTGATGCACGCCGTCGACATCTGCTCCTGACATACGAGTGGTCCTGTTCCTGGCTGCCTACGGCAAACGCCTCTTACCCATCTGGAGGCAATGGGGCCCGTGCGTGGTGACCCAGCCCACCACCCCAGATGCGGTTATCCGCAACATCAATGTCTTTCGACCTCACAAACATTCCCACGTCATTTACGGGCCCGATGTAGCAAAGCTCGCAATTGAAGCTTCTGCTGCCGGATCTCCCTTTAAGACCACTAAATACACTGCACCGGATCGAGTCAGCGTCCTGCCTGGAAGACCGAGTAGGACATTTGCGCAATTAAGGCTACCGCAGACCTTCCATACCCCATGGCCAGAAGGGTGTTCCAGTCAACTGCGTCTGCCCATAACAAAGCCTCACACAAGCTCTTTTGTGCTCTCAGCTCCCCATGCGATCTTTACTGATCTACCTGCCTCTAGTAGAATGCAAGTCAGTGTTGCGAGGCCTTAAGTTCATTTATATACTATCAAGCACAATGCATGATATTTATGTGGTGATCTGTGAATTTGATAAAATAGGCCCATATGATATTATGGGCGGCGGCGCGCATCTTGGTTATGAGGAGAAGGAGCAGATCTTGAACTGGCGGTGAGAACGATTCAGATTTGTAATGCCGATAGGGTGTTCAGATCTTGATAAACACACTGCCATATACAACGACCATGCGTTTTAATGGGTCAGCAAACACACGTCTACCACAGAAGTCAGCCACGGGAAAGTACTCAAACAATTCCCAAAAGTTTAGCAGACATATTCCATCCCCAATCAACATAGTTTCACGGGACTTCAAGTAGTAAAGTCACTTCGTACACGCAAATTGGGAAAACTGGAAGTATATATAAAACAAAAATGTAACAACAATGAACAAATACAAATAATAAAGTTCCGAGCGCCGGTCAGGCTGGAGCGGCATTGGGGCGCCGTCAGAGGCTCACCTCTAGATCCCCAGGCTCAGGCAGGTAATACGCACACTTTCAAAAGTGGTTATGTCCTCGTATTACCTACTGTGGTCAGTTCACGCCAACACAAACAAAAAGGGCCACCCGCTCATCTTTGATTTTGACAAAGCTTTGCATACCGGGTT
This sequence comes from Pollicipes pollicipes, assembly GCF_011947565.3. NCBI lineage: Eukaryota > Metazoa > Arthropoda > Thecostraca > Pollicipedomorpha > Pollicipedidae > Pollicipes > Pollicipes pollicipes. The sequence goes on along the minus strand of NW_023596225.1, from coordinate 11,422,024 downwards.
TTCTTTGGCTTCGAGCAAAGGAAGTTTTGTTATGCTTTGAAGAAAATAAATAAATTCAATTGTCTAGAAAACTCTTACAGATTACAAGTTTTCGAACACGGCAATACCTCACACGTATGGCTGCATTTGAGGTATAAGTACGTGCCAAGAAGAAAATAAAAATACGTTAAAAACAGCATAAAAAATAATTTCCTGTTGAAGTTGGCAACACCAGATTTACCCCAAAATAACGAGTTCTTCGATTAAAAACTCGGTTTTCTATTTACCACGCGTAACTGCACTAGCATCAGCCAAAGACGTAATGAGTCGGCTACCGGCTACCGACTTCCAAACCAACTCATACAACGCCCCACACGCTGAGACCGGCCTGCGCTTCCTCAAGAGCCCCTCCCCAGCGTCAGATGCTCGGCAGTCTGAGACCGGCCTGTGCTTCCTCAAGAGCCCCTCCCCAGCGTCGGATGCTTGGCAGTCTGAGGCCGGCCTGCACTTCCTCAAGAGCTCCTCCCCAGAGCCGGATGCCTGGCAGTCTGAGACCGGCCTGCGCTTCCTCAAGAGCCCTTCCCCAGCATCGGATGCCTGGCAGTCTGAGACGGCCCGGAGCGGGAGCCGTCTGCGGTCCGGCAGCGGTCGGTTGGCGGCTGGTCCAAGCCGGCGACCAGCAATTTCAGGCATGACGTCACCGTTTCCAACGCCCATTCAGGGACGTTATTATGCCTGGCGCCCACCGCGCGCCCAGGTGGTCGGCTGAAAGCGACGTGCTTTGATAACCGTGGGGGTTAATGAGACCTCTTTAAGATATAGGAAATGACCCAATTCACAGGGTGTATATGACTCTATGCAGGATTGTTTGTGTGCAATTTTTTCATCTCTAGGTCGTGACTTTTTGGTCAAGTTATACCAAGGGGACACCGTTTGATGCGACTAGAGTCCAAAGCACGGAGTGAAGAGCGGTTGAGGCCCCAGCGCTTGGACGCATGGAAGTAATTACATTCATCTACATAAACTGATTTTCAGATTCCATAATCCCCGTTATGTAACCTGTAGTCATCCACGATAAATTGATGTTCTAATTGCCTGATTCTCGTAGATATTGTGTCTAAAAACACAAAAATGATCTAGGGTTAGCTACTTAAGATTTGGCGACGCTACACAGCGCCGTTGTCTTCCTTTGGATAAAACTCAGAGGGTTTAATTTGATTCCCAGCCTCACCCACGCATGGATTGATTTCCGATCGCATTGCTGTACTGCACATTGCGCCATCCATCCAATCCATTGTCACTGAAACCTTCCGACAGGTCATAATCCATTGTCACTGACACCTTCCGACAGGTCATATTCCATTGTCACTGACACCTTCCGACAGGCCATAATCCTATTTGCTCCTACCATTCCCTGATCCTTTTCCATCTGTCGTTTTCAAATAAGTAGCATGGCCCGATCGACATCGGATCATGGCCCTGGGGCATGGGACCAAGAGGCGTATGGTCAAGACAGACTCGTGAAAGCTCTCTAAGCCATCCGTAGTAGATCTTCGCTGCATATGGTCTTCAAGAAGTACAATATACCGAGAAAAAACGTGCAGGTGCCAGAATGTCTAGGAGCATCAAAGAAATACAGAAGCTCCTTTGTGGGTTCACACCTTTGAACGTACAGCGTACAGCATGCGAGTTTGCTGCAAAGATGAACCTGAAAGTTCGATTTGACAAAAAAGCAGGGCTGCCTGGGAAAGATTGTCTGCAGGCATTGCTGTGCCGTCAGCTTAAAGTGACCGTGAGAAGTCCCGAGGCAGCTTACATCGCCCGAGCCGTCAGGTTTAACAGGCTTCAGGTGCAGCGGTTCTTTGGGGCATACGAGTCGATGCGGAACGGCGGCGAATGCGGTCCAATGATAATTTAAAATATTGATAAGACCAATGTGACTACCGGCCAGAAGCCGGGCAAGGCAATAGCTTTAAATGTGTGAAGAGAGCAGGCAAAGTGACTAGCGGAGAACGCGGCAAAACGCTCGGTGTTCTGTGGGCGTGCAACGATGCTGGCGTGTATTTGCCTCCCGTCTTCGTCTTCGGTAGAATGATGATCCCATTGAACGATGCGCCGTCAGGTTCAGTGGGAACCTGAACGAAGTCTGGTTGAGCGATCAGGAGGCTTCCTTTCGTGGTTTTGCTCCGCTTCAAGGCTATGGTGAAGTCATCAGCCAAGGGCAAGCACCTCATCATACTCAATGACCTTCATAGCCGTGAGTCCCTCCAAGTTGTTAATTTGGCTCGGAAAACGGCGTGATAGTGAGCCTGCCGCCATTCAGCTCACCACACATGCAGCCGCTTGATGTAGCGGCATTTCAGTCGCTGAAGAGTGTCTGCAACAGTGCCGTGGACAGCTGGATGCGAGCTGGTGCCAATCTCAGAAGGCGCGAGACGGAATACAACGCGGCCCAGGTCTCCTGCACCGCCCGCTGAAGTCCGATACGAGGGATGGGGCCGGGGGGGAAACAGTTTTTGTCTGCCACCAACGAAAGTTAAAACTGTCTAGACTGCCACCTGAAGTCAAGTTCTTTACAAACCGCTTCAATGTAACTTTAAATGCGATACATCACCAAAACAAAGACAAGTGTAATGCAATGCAGCATAGCCATCAAATATTTTTGTTTCGTGAGTTTCTTTGCTTTTAAGTATCATTGGGTGGTCACCAAACACTGGATTTGGTGAGGCTAGTTGAGCTGGTTGAGGCTAATCTGATAAAATCATCAGATAGAGTCATACCTAACATAACCAGCCTAGAGGCGCGTAGTTCCCTATTTAGTTGGAGATGGGGGGGGGGGGGGGATTGTGCCTCCTAGCCAGGAATGTGGTTTGCTATTCCTATTAATCATTTTCTATCCAATGTTTTTCATTGATCATAATTTTTACAGCTCAGCCCCCAAGAAACTAATTTTATGAAACCACAGCCCTGCTCAAAACTCTGAGAAGGAAGTGCATTAAATCTGGAGAGAAAACTGCTTAAAGTGCATTTCAGAGAGAGGCTCAGACATTTTTCTTTCAGCACTCCTGCTCTCCCTCACCACTATGTATTGTACAAAACTGCAGCCATGTAGCCCTACATTTACCGAAGGCACGGTTCTACAAGCGCCTCAAAACAATATCACTTTTGGTTTCGTGACGTCATCGTACAATCAGCTGGGAGCATTGGTAACCTTCATTATCTAAGTATAATCGTCACCTGCGCAGAACCCGCATTTTCTAACATGATACCAATTGATGCCAATAAATCAGTGCGAACTACATGCAATGTTGGTATCAACAGATGCAAACGACATTTTTAAACACCTCTAGCACCTTTATTTAGCCTTATATGCAACGTGATGGCAATGAAATTTAATGTTCCACACTTATGTCTTTGAACTGAAATAACCATATTGAGCACTTTTCGGTGCTGTTCACAATCCGGCCCTTTTTAAGACCTAAGCTCCTCTAGTTTCTCGGCTAAACGCCCTCAAAAATTGGGAAGGTATATCGGGGAGAGTATTTCAAAGTCACTTTGGCATTCATGATGTCATGATAGCGCCATTCAAACCCTGCAGTTCTAGCCATACGGCGATCAAGGCCAAGAAAAGCATAGTCGTCCAGGCGGCCATATCTGCTGTTTGTGGATGTGGTTTCTAGATATGACGGTCATCAATTGGCCCTCAATGTTGTGCGAGGCACGATGACTTAATCCAACCATGACGCACTGAAGAGCATATTTACTAAACAGATAACTGTACTGCCTAGAACAGTCTTTTTCATTTAAAAAGTATGCCAATAGTTACAAGTGAGCTTGTTTTATCGTATCCCATGCCTGCTTCAATGGCTTCAAATTTGAAACATTCTCTTTAACGGCGTTTAATGCATGGAAAGCGTTAAATCACGTTCGTCGTAAGATGCTGTGGCCATTTACGATTCTTTCGACTAGTAGTAAGCCTAGCTATTGGTATTTTATACTGTTAAATATCTGAAGTGAATCTTGGATGAAGCATCTGTCAAAAACACTTACCTGCGGGGCATTGAAGAAGCAAGGTGTCTCGGCTGATCTGTGACGTCAGCACCAACACATAGCTTGTAGTGAATTTCTGACACCTAATAAAAGCTATCCTGATTAAAGATGCTATGTTTGGGAACATCTCCATACACATGATCACGCAGCAAGCGTTACCGAGTACAGACCAATACCAAGCTAAGAGTTTCGTCTAACGGAAATGAGCTGTTGTAATATGCTCTGGTCTGTTAAAATTTGTTTTTATTTCGCAATTTTTGTACTAATTGGCTCGCAAAAGTGTCCATTTTTTCTCTTTGATCTCAATCCAGGAAATCAGAAGCTTTTTCAGCCCCGGAGAGCAATGTCAGCGACGCAGCGCAGCACAAACAATTGGTTGATATAGACCGCATAACAAAGCAAACATCGCATCAAATCTTTCGAAACGCATTGGGGTGAGCACAAAAATGAAAAACCTGACAAAGTATCACTTATCGAAAACAACTAACGCGTGTGCATAAGTGGCTTGAAATAAACTTGAAAGGGGAGAGCTCATTTTGTGCGAATACTTTTCAGAACATACTTCTTTTGTCTTCAAAATTACATTAAACGATTTCATTACCATAGAGCGCAGGCAGTCGTGCATCCGTTCGTTGCAGCCAAAACGTTTCTTCCATGATGACCAATCGTCCGCGGCACAAGACTGAGACGGTACGCACAGCTTAAACGACGATTATTGGAATGCTGAAAAAGAAGAACAACTCGATCCAAAACATCAACTATCTCACCCACTAATCAGGTGCCCAAGATAAAACTAACCTTATTTTCCAAAACATGTACATTCATTAAGGTGAATTCCGGCGCGGCCATACTCGGCACTTTTTCGCCCAATGTCACGGTTAAGGCCATGTGACGGAGTAGCTGGAATGGCGAAATGACTCACTGCGGGGGCCAGTTTTCAGAGCCCAACAGACAGTCAGATTATGACCTCAAAAACAAGTTGGACATGTGTTGTCTCTGTAAATGCTTGTTAGCTTTTTCTCAGCCGTAGTACTTTATCCCTGTCCGTATCCCGATGCATGTAATATTATGACTCAAGTATCGACTGAAATGTTTGAGCCCAAATGCGTCGTGTTTTCGTTAGACGCTGCTATTGCCACGAAGCAGGTGACTGAATAAGCATGAATCTAACATATCAAAATGACAAATCCCTACAGCTCTTGATTTATGTTCCTCATTCATTCACAGCTTATGTTGCAATGAAGAACCATGGTTTATGAAAGTCGTAACATTTCCTCCGATGATTTGCGTGTAGACGTCTTTGGCAGTGTGTAGGAATCACTGTACGTGGCAAATACGTGTCATCCAGACAGAGGATGGGCAGCGCATCACACAAGCGTGGATCTTTGCCCCGTCGTCGGCCCATGAAGTCGGTCATCACACATGTGAAATCCACACGCATCACGACCGACTTCGAAACCATGGCTCACTGCCACCGGCCTTGACTGCCACCTGTGACTGTGAACAACTGTGAAACAACACCCAGAGCGCGCCCTTTCGGCGCCGCCAGGCCGCGTCACACTTCCGACCCCAGGGGAGGGCGCGGTCCGCCAGACCGCGTCACACGTCTGACCCCAGGGGAGGGCGCGGTCCGCCAGACCGCGTCACACGTCGGACACCAGGGGAGGGTGCAGTCCGCCAGACCGCGTCACACGTCCGACCCCAGGGGAGGGCGCGGTCCGCCAGACCGCGTCACACGTCTGACCCCAGGGGAGGGCGCGGCCCGCCAGACCGCGTCACACGTCCGACCCCAGGGGAGGGCGCGGTCCGCCAGACCGCGTTACACGTCCGACCCCAGGGGAGGGTGCAGTCCGCCAGACCGCGTTACACGTCCGACCCCAGGGGAGGGCGCGGTCCGCCAGGCCGCGTCACACGTCTGACCCCAGGGTAGCCTCGGAACACAACAACCTTCTCGCCAAGCCGAGAAATATTACGACGCGGACCACCAGCTGAGCGGTGAATACCTGTATTCCCCTGTTGTCTCAGTCAGTTCCATTGTCATCTCCCCGTATCGGTACCTTTTTTGCGTCATTAAATACCCTGCACCAGGGCAGCAATATAATTATTTGCATGACAGTGGGTATGGGGCCATACCCTGGGAGTTCGGCCCAACGAGGTTTTGCTGCCTCGAGGGAGCCAAAATCACAGGCTGACCGGGCACCAAAACCTTAATTTTAGGTCACCGTAACGTTTATATTAACAACGTCTCAAAGCTTCGTTATAAAAAGGTAGCAGATTCCGTGGGCGCAGCAATACTTCGTCTCCGACCCCGACGAATTCCTGGATAGGCCGCTCGGCAGAGGAGTCACCAAAGCTTTTTTCCTGCTGATTTCTGAATGAGACGTTTTGGGCATCGCAGCGTTTATTTTCATTAGGCATTTAACCAAAGCGGAACATTTCAAGGTCCAAGGTCCCAAAGTCCTTATTTTTAAGGAGACTAAAATCCAGTGGCACCACAATTGCTTTACCGTTCACCCTGACGAGATGCTGGATTTGTCGGGTTGGTGGAGGAACCCCAAGATTTTCACTTCGGGCTTATAACGGACCCCAAGAACTTCAATTTCAACAGGCAACAACCTCAAAGGTAGACCATTATGCCCGTATCTTTCCATTGACGAAATCCTTGTATGGCCACTCGGCGAAAAAGCACAAAAACACTGAATTCTGATACCATAACGTTTGTTCTCTAAAGGCAACAAATTTAAGCTGGCTATTCAGAGAACCGCGAAGTCTTCATTTCAGGTGGCACCAAATATAGGGGCACCCCCTTTTCTTTACCTTCCACCCTCATGAAATCCTGGATCAGCCCCCCCTCGGTGCACTGCACCAAAAGCTTTCCTTTTCTGGCATCACAATCTTGATTTGCAAGAGGAACCCCATTCCAGGGGACACCACAAAGCCTGAAACACCTTCATTTTTAAGTAAAGAAAAGCTCCAGGGCACCACATATGTCCCAGAGTCTTTATTTTTTAATGAGAAGTCACATACCAACGCTCACGGGGGCCCACGACGAAGCACCCGATCGGAGGGTCAGATGGGCAGGCCGGAGGTCATATCCAAAGTAGTCAAGCCCCCTAAAATGTCAGTAGTAAGGCTTGTTGCGCGGATCGCGGGCCCCCGAGACGGCGAGCGTTCAATATCAAGCGACTAAGACCACCAATACCGAACAGTCGATTCCGTGCCGGTCTAGCCCCCAAGAGGCCCTTTCCCAAGAAGGGGCAAGAGCAGGCCTGCAAACGTCAATCAGAAGACCTCTTGCATCGGTCTGTCCTCTGGAACGGTGAAGGGCCACCTGTGCTGGTCAGGGGACCACAGTGTCCCAACAGGGGGATCCTGTGTCGACAACGGGCCTAAAGTCGGCCAGGACAGATCGACTATTTCCTGAACATGACCTGACAGGACAGTTACTTTAAAAAGTCAAAAAAGCCTCAGGCATGGGTTCGGGATCGTTTCACATTGAAGACACATGAGGAATGACCACGCAAGGCTCCACTTTCGCCTTGAGATAGCGGAAGTGCCCTGTGTCAGTCAGAGGTCACAGTACCGAGTGGGGTCCCTCCGCACCGTTTCAACCGGTGGCCGCTAAGCCGAATTGGTGTCGCAGTGCCAATTATTGGACTTCCTACGCCAGTAATGGGTTGTTTGCGTACGTGAGGCCCGCTGCGCCGATTCAGTGCCAGGTGTACCGGTCGGAGGACTTGTCGCACCAGGGAGGGGACCCGCGCAGTGTGTGATGTTTCCCTTCGAGGCCCTCCGGATCGACCAGGGGTGCGGTCGGAGGACTTGTCGCACCAGGGAGGGGACCCGCGCAGAGGCCTTCCGGATCGACCAGGGGTGCGGTCGCCGTATCGCCAGAATGGCAGCTGCTGGGGACCTCCGGCTGGGCCGGAAGAGTCATTCGGGCCCTGACAAGAAAATTACTGCCGTGGTGTTTTCTGAGCTGATCATGATCTGAGCGAAATTGGTAGTTCCAGTAACATGAGCAGTTAGACATTACGCAATTACGTTTTGGGTTTACCGTGCTGTGCGGGCTAATCAATCGCGAGCATTGGTCTAAAAGTCCCACTAGTGAATTCTTATGTCCGGAACACATAACACGCATACGAGTTGATTTATTAAAGCTCTTGAAAGCATCGTTTTTCGGTGCGCGGCTGTTTTTGCTCGCCCGTTGACCGCCGCCAGATGTTAGCTGTGAAGCCGACGCTGTGATGTCAACGGAGACTGCAACGCCGGGCGTCGGTGTTCTTTCTCCCCAGATTGCGAGCGCGCATGCCTTAACTTTTATGTAATTCTTCGCCGATGGATTCTACAGACAGGATGAACTTCCCAAAGCGGGCAGGAGCAGGACATGCCAATGCAAATGTACGATGTCTTCAATAGCTTTGCTATCCTGCTAACAATACGCCCAGGTAATGCGGTAAATCTGTTCCAGTCAAGATAGTTCAGGATAAAACGGCTAAAATGTGGAAATTGATCCCTCAAAGTTAAGTGGACTAAGCCCGGCGAACCATTTTAGGGTGATTTTGGGAACAGATTCCCTGCTGCATTTCCACCAGCAGGCCCATTGTTAACCGCGTTGCCCCTCTCTTGTTGTGACTGGCTGCGCCTCTGGACACAGTGTCTGTGCGTGCCCTTGAATTTCCGGAGACCGCTCCACGTCATCACAGCCCATGGGGAGGGGGGGGGGGGGGGCTCAGACCCGCATTTTATAAATAATTCAGCACCGAAGATGGCTCTTGGAAAAAATTCAAAAATCAGTCATGAGCATAGTCATTTGATATCATTCTACCACGCGGTGATTATTATGAATTTACTTGAAGTGCTAACACAACGCTGGAGAACACAAGACAGATCACCACAAAATGAAACGGTAAAATCAAAACGCAGGTGCCACCCAAAAACTCCCCATGAACACACACTCCACAGCAAAACCAACCCAAGTGCAGCACAGCAACGTCATGTGCTGCCGTCGCCGGTGGTCGGCTCCGTAAACCTGGCGGTCCAGGATGCTGCGGCTCTATATGCAAACTCTCGCTGAGTTTTGGCCAGTCGACACCTTGGAAGCCGCAGCATCCCGGCCGCCGCGGCACGAGTGTCGCGCGACGAAGAAGCATGTTTGATTTGACTGAAGAGACACTGGCTGCAAAAAGCATTTTCTGCATCTGCGCCCAGTCGTGGCAGCGCGCCATCTCTTCCATCCCGGCCCAACAGAGCGCTTCTAGAGCTGGTGAGATATGTTCCTAGCACCACACCCCAGCCATAAATCTGGCCGGCGAAGTTCACAATTTTTGTTTTTTGGGACACGCTGAAGCTGAAGCTCAATGCGCACATTGCATTGGACAATACCTAAAGCGGGAGTCTGTTGCCTGCGAGCAGACATCTGTGTAGGGCAACGACAATAACAATTGAAGTCGTCCGCATTAGAATAGACGCAAACGATGGGGGCAATAATGAGGCGTCAGCCAAATAAAGATGCCACTGGTTAGCACGCTCGTATGTAACTCATTATGTATACACAAAATACGAAGTGCAAATAATTATTCCGCTTCAGCGTGACGAAAAACAAGTAACCCACTCATATACTTATTTGGTGTCGGGGCATTCAAGTGACCTTTTTGAGATGTGCGAAACATTGTGCGTGATGAGTTCCTTTGAGGGAGTAACAATAAAGGTGAGTCTTCGCCACAACAAATCTGTGCGTTCCCCTTGGCACACTTGGTTTGATACTGGCGTGACCAAACAAATACAAGTGCCAAAATTTGAAATATACGAGATGGCAATATTTCACGGAAGTTTCGCCACCGATACCAGCTACCACGTAATTATTCATGTTTTACGCCCGAATGCAATATAATTTTACATGCCGGCGGTGCAGCATATATAGTATACCTTTGCCGCTAAGTCTGTGGAGCCCATCTTCTTTATGCATCACTTAAGTCACATTCCTGACTTTGATTTTTTGTACATAACCATCAAAAGGCACCGAACAAATTTGGTGGATTTCCCGTTATCGATGCAGAATATATCACACATTCCAGGTAGATTTCTTATGTTTACCACCACAAAGTGTATTGCGGAAAAGTTATACGAAGACCAATGGCTTCACCGTTTTCGGCTACAGCCCTGACCACTTTGCTTCGGCTACAGCCCTGACTACTCATGTTATACGATGCCGCTCTAGTCATTACGACTTCGAATTTATGTAGAAGTAACTGCTTACGTTTTTAACGATTCGTTGCAAGCTGAGCAAACTCCAAAAACGCAACTGTTCTGATCTCATCGCACGTAACTTAACGATGGCTACTCATTTCTGTCGCGTTTTGCACGTGTCTTCGTCAGTATTTGCTAGTCAAATTTAACTCGATTTGCTAATTTTCTCCAAAGTACTTAGCTCAGAATAGTAGGACCCATCAGTGTCTGGAAAAAAACAGACGCGTGCAAAAAACTTATTTACCAAGTCTGTCCAGCCCCCAACGATGCGCGGAGGAATTTTCCTGAGTAATAGACAAGCATCTTAAATTGAAGTGGTCGGAATCCAGGGACCTGTTTGTGAGGCTGAGGGAAGCCTCAAGCTCCGGAAACACAGTTCCTCCCTTGGTGGTATCCTGGATCCACCTCCGATAAGCTGTCACTTTAATGTGTTAATGTTATAACATTTGATGCATTATCCCTGTAAACACCATAATTAGTGCCCAACAACAACATCGTGCGAAGCTCTGCAGCCATTTTGTGCTGTGCTGATGCGGATGAGTGATTCGCCCATCTCTAAAATGAGGCATATACTTATTTTTGTCGCAGTAATAATATTCATCGTGCATTCCTTGCTTGCTCTTCCAACTGGCTCTCGTTGCCTCAATCTGGTCGCTATGGATTATGCATAGAGGTCGTGAGCCCGCCAGCGGGTGGGGGGGGGGGGGGGGAGGCGGCAGAGGTCCTCCTGGCACCTATTTTGTGTTGTCCCCGGCCCTGCCCCTGGTGGCGGTGGTGACGTATACACCACATATTGTTATATACGCCCTGCCCCTGGCTACTTCCTTGCCCCTGGTTACTACTTAGCCCCTGGCTATCACCTTGTCCTTCTGGCACGGCCGTCCCACGACCCCCACGACAAATGTTCGATCCTGAATATGACCCTAGTAACCGCTCATGTATAAGCTGGGCTTAGGGGTCAAAGATTACTCACATCCTGCTTTTAACAGCTTGCTGTTGGGCTTCCCTCAGATGCGGCTGCTCTGGACACCTAGGTGATGTGACCTAACCTGTCCCGAGCTGTCGGGGACAACAATCGGCAGCCGAAGCTAGCGGCCTGACTGGAAGCCGCTTTATCGTGGAGGCGGAGGAGATCATGGTGGAGGAGGTGCGGGAGATAGTGGCGGAGATAGTTTGCATTGTGGCTGATTTGGTAATCTGATCCCATGGCTGTGTCGATAGAGACGCGTCGTACTGCTGTGGGATGTGTCGTTCTGCTGTGGAAAATCCTCTACCGTTCTGATTGAGATGCGTCGTTCTGTTGTGCTATGTCATGGCTATACAAGTTTGTTTGCAGTGGTGATTTGCAAGTTTTGGTTTTTGTCGTCATCATATGCCAATGGAGACGCGTCGTTCTACCACCATAGAGAGTGTTGCTTTACTATGGAGTGCGTCATTCAGCTGTGGGGTGCGTCGTTTTGCTGTGCCGTGTTCCGAAGACACGACATTATGTTGTGACGCGTCTCCGGCGTATGTCGATGGAGACGCGTTGTTTTGCTGTGGAATGAGTACACCTGCTGAGGTACGTCGCCATGTTGTTCTTATGTGGATGAGCCATTCTGTTGGGCTACATGATGGCTACACACGCTTGTGTTGTTACGCTGATCTGAGCGTTTTTGTTTTTGTCTCTGGTGGGTTTCGATGGAGATGTAGAAATATATTGCATGGTCGTCTATTGCAAGTTTATCAACACGATGACTGAAAAAGGTTTGAGACGCCCTAGAGTGCTCAGAGACCGGTCAGGCGTCTGCTCGGTCTGGGAACATTTTTAAGGCTCTCGGCATCAGTGTAGGTTGTCTCGCTCGAGAATGTTCAGTTATCTCCAACATCCAATTGGCCGGTCACGGAGATAATCAAGCATTCTCATGGGAGACAATTTGGGTTGACGCTAAAAACCTAGCCAAAAAGAACGACACAGGGTAAAAAGTCCCCCTCCGAAGTTCTCGTAAAGTGTGGCTCTCTGCAGAGCCGAGATCGATCCCTCGATAGGCCTTGAGAACTCTCGATAGGCTTTGAGAACTCGCGATAGGCTTGCCTGTTTTTCAGTGCACATTAAAATGCTCAAACGAAGCCTGAGTAGTGCAAAGGTTATGTTGTGCGCTGAAGAGACTTTTTGATTGCCAGAGGGACCTAAAGTAGATATAAACCCGCGACAGCGGCCCGAGTGTAAACGATGGTCAGTTGAAGCCCACTCTTTCATCACAGAGGCCTCAGGACGACCAAATGGGGCCTAGCGACTAGGCAGAGGATGGCTCTACTCAACGAGCACCGGTACTTTTCTTCGCGCTGTACGCAGCAAGAACCGGCCTCCAAAGAACCCAACTTTTGCGTTTTACGGAGTTGGAGAAAATGGACCCCCCCCCCCCCCCCGTCGCTGATCCAATATTCCACAGAACCTTTAGCCATGGCCTCAGTCCTGGCCCAATTATTTTGATGACTAGGTCATTGAGGATCCTGAGCAGCCAGAGAGAACTGTCAGTGGCCGGGGGATTGCGTGGGGTTAAAGTAACCCCTCCATGGCTACACAGGCCACTGAAGTGCAAAGTCTTGACCGGCAAGAGGGGCACTAAGTAGGCAGGTAGCCATGGACATTCTCTGACCTCTTGCTTGTTCAGAGTGTCTATGCCTGTCAGGGGGTCTAACAACAGTCAGAAGGGATCTTGGGCGATGGAAGGGACCGTTCAGGGGCCAGAAGGGCCCTGAACAGTCAAAAGAGCCCGAATTTCCAGACGGCTTTGAGGATGTCTAAATCACTCTGGTGACGGAAAAGGCCTCTGAGTAGTCAGGAAACCCTCCAGAGCCAGACGAGCGTTTAGCTGACCAAAAGCGCTCCTGAGAAATCGGAGGCGCCCATGGTGACCGGATTTGCCTTGGGCGGCCTGCGAAGCCTCCGAGCGGTTAGATGTAAGCGCCACCAAGGCTGCTCAATGGTCAGAGGCCCTAAGTGACCCGGTGAAGAACAGCCCAGAAGAGCCAAACCGGCCAAAAGGAGAGGCCAGAAGGGTCTTGAGCACATGAAGGGGCCTGAGCAGTGGATGTGATCCCTGAACCGTCAAAGGGCCTCTTCTTATTAGCTCCGAGGACCCCTTAGTGTCTAGAAGGGACTCAAAGGGACCAGAGGGCTACAACGGCTACCACAAACAAGGTATTGCATTTAGGTCTGCTATCAGTTTCACACCGGCCTGCTGTTTTTTTGCTGAACAACATATATCAACCTTGCCCTGATAGGAGAGAGAGAGAGAGGAGAGAGAGAGAGAGAGAGAGAGAGAGAGAGAGAGAGAGAGAGAGAGGAGAGAGAGAGAGAGAGAGAGAGAGAGGAGAGAAGAGAGAGAGAGAGAGAGAGAGAGAGAGAGAGGGGGGGGGGGAGCTGAATGCGACTCCCTGAGCTTTTCTGAGAATACCAGTCTGTCATTTTGTGTATTTTTTCGAATTTCTGGTAGTTTCCGGTGCATCAATTGGACTTGTTTTGAATTTTTTTAAACCGATTCTAGCATTGCTGGTTTCTGAGAAGTGACATTTTTAGGAACACTGCAAGACAATCAAGAGCCAGCGAGGGCAACTGGCGGCCAGCTATGATTCCGCCGACCGCGCGCAACGGCTAACACTGCTACATCAACGAAGCCCTGCATTACAAATATAGGCTCAAGTTCAAAGTTCAAATTATATTCTGGGGATCTACCCTACAATAATGTCGATTCGAGCATCCTTAATGATGTTTCTCCCCCCCAAACTTTTAGCTGAAAGCCAAAATTAGGAAAAAGCTTACTGACACGAAGACTATCCTTCCCTGGGCTTTATACACCGACCATAACCACCATGCTGCTCAAATAAATAAGTTGCAATAAAAGACAAGCAAATTGCTTGTAATCAAAACAAAGCTGACTAAACCTGTCGAGAAGCATATTTAGGGAAGGGGAGAATGTGAGGCCCATGGTCTACTACCCCCCCCCCCCCCCCTTCTCCCTGCCATCGATGCATAAAAACTCACGTCCTCGGCATGACGCCAACACCAAACAATACTGACTTCTACTACCAATGTAGGCTGCATTTAAGGCAAGCTTTATGCCTTAACGGCTTACACTTCATATGCATAGTGATCCTATCTAGGTTTCCATTAGAGGAATTTTTCATTTCAATATTTGCAAAAAAAGTGACATGTCAAAAAACATGACATGACAAAAAAAAGAAACATGTCATGTTTGCACCCATGTAAATACCATGTTCCCAGGTGTAAAGAAAACCAAGGCGAGCAGCAAATTGAAAGTTTACTACCTGCTTACTTCGTGAAATCCAGATGCAGTGTGGCAGTGACTCAGTCAACATATGGGCAGCATTAGAGCTAAGAGTCAGCATCTGGGCAGCATCAGAGCTCATAGTCAGCATCTGGGCAGCATCAGAGCTCAGAATCAGCATCTGGGCAGCATTAGAGCCTGAGCCGACCGCATGTAGTATTGGGATTTCGGCTGCCCGTGTAAGCAGGGTATCACTTGGTGAAAGAACAAGCATTTCATCGAGTGAAGTGGTCTGAAAACATCTAAGCCTCTGAAGGTCATGATAAGTAATTTCTGGGTATGGTAACCCCCGAAAACTTTGGACTTGTGCATTATGTGCACGGTTTTCTCCTATAACTAAGGCTATGTTTTGCTCAATTGGTTTGATCAGACATGGTATTTCGTAAAAAAGCCGACAATTTTTTTTTGGGGGGGAGCCGCACTAAAACCCTTCGTATATGTCCACTGGGGCTGCAGCTCGCTTTCTGATGAAGCACTCGAAGAGAAGAAAGAATACGTGCCAAGCAGAGGCGTTTTCGCGGAGGGGTCCAGGGGTGTGTGCGCACGCCCCATCCTGCCTTATGAGGTTAATGCTTGCAGAAAAATGTGTGCGCGGGGATATATGTTGACAATTGCAACTTCCAGGGCGTTTGTTTGTCTCGTTTGACCGTAACCAGTCCGTTACAGTATAATATTGATCCACGATGTGTAATAAAAGCAAACGGCGCAATTCATCGCTGCTAGGATTATTCAGCAATGCGATAATAGGTGGAGCCACGCGCTGTTCTTTTTCAATTAGCACGTGGCGCCAACGCCGAATCGCAGCTGTTGTCGACCGGCCGGCACGTGACAATCAGCTGATGATCGGAATCGCTCGGGGCGTCGGTGCCGCCCCTCCCCTTCTCCCGAACACTTGTCTGCGCCAGACGAGCAGCTGGCCGGGCCGCGAGGGGAGTGTGAGAGGCAACTGCACGGTTATCGATCCTAGTCCCGCGCTCGGCCTAGGTGAGGCCTCCAAGGGCTGGGGATATCTATGTGTGTGTAGATACATATATGAAGAGAGAGAGAGAGATAAAAAGAAAGAAAGAAAGAGAGAGGGAGGGAGGGAGACGAAGACGGAGACTATCAGTATCAGTATACTGAAGACCATCCCCAAGGTGGATATTGCGGTTTGAAGTTATGGAAATGATCCAATTACACACCAGAAGGTGCAGTATACAAAGGCACACTAAAAGTATGAAATACAAGGATGAGAGCAATGGGCGAATAGTTAAAACAGGCCTGTCGCCCCATGGGCCGGATCTGATCAGTGGTCAGTGGTCAGTGGTCAAAATTACATCACGTATGAAATTCTTAACGCGCCCAGTGTTGTGGTATCTTAGGCATTCAATGCCAGACGGTTCCAGGCAGCTGCGGCCGGTGAGAAAACGCGCCCTGTGCGGCGGTCAGCCGGCGTCTGCCGCAGGTGCAGCCTTCCTCTGTTCGAGGGGTGCGTTTCAAGGTTTGGAACAGCGGCGTGTGGGACGAAGAGCACGCGGACCTCGTGAGGAGGGCCCACCTCGTTCAGCGCCCTTAACACTTCACTCACGTCGCGGTGCGCCACCACAGCCTCGATCCTCGGCCATCCAGGAGAATGTAGAGCCGGTGTTATGTAATGGTGCCTTTGGAGCCGGCAATTACTCGTGCAGCAAAGTTTATTATTTTTAAAATGTTGTGTATTCTCTCGTTCTCCCCACCCCACACGCCCAGGCAGAGAATAATATGAGGAATGTGTAGGCAAGCGTGATGATTTTGAGAATATCTGAAGTAAAGTAATCACGGAATCTGCACAAAGAAACGAGGATGCCACTGCATTTTCTGTCACGACGCTCGATGCACGGTCACCCCATGACCGACCGTAGTCAGCTATGAGGCCGATAATATGTATGCTGCTTGAGGCATGCACGGTCGAAGCGTTTACATCAAAATGGAAGTAAGCTGACTTTAAAATAGATGTTTTGACACAGCGAGCATATAACCAGCTTTCGTTCCGTTCATTTGGAGGAAATTGACGCTGGACCAGCTCTGAAGCTGACGCATGATAAGTTCCGGGTTGGTTTTGAGGTCGGTGAGACCCGGTCCATCAGGGGGCGCGCAGTCCACGTGCATGATGTCGTCAGCGTGGGAGATGAGGCGGCCATAGGTCAGGTATCCATAAAGATCATTGGTAAACAAAAAGAACAAAATATGACCGACGGTCCAGCCCTGGGCACACCGCATGACATGGGGAGAATGAATCGTCCCCCACGCACCACCTGTCCTCGACCACTCAAACAACGCCTGAGCCATCCCACACCGGAAACGCTATACCAAGACAGCTTGGTGAGGGGGACATCGTGGTCAACACTATCGCACGCCTTGGACACATGTCGTCGCTACCGTTATTGTAACGCATACGTTGTTGCATATCTTCGTTACGTCCTCGTTATCGTGCTGACGAAACAAGACAGTCATCAGTGTTCGTGACCACGCATTCTACTGCGGCGAGCACGGCATCCTTGGTTGGGTGGCGCGGCCTAGACATAGACATATTGGGATGGATGCAGCAGCGCTGTCGCGTTGAAATATTCCGTTAGCTGTGTGCAAACTCCCTTTTCCAAGCTATCTTTTCCAAGAGAGCGCGTTGAGCAGATATATGGTCATATCGTTGGAGGGTACAACCGGGTCACCTGGCTTCGGAATTAGCACAACACATGCCGTCTTCCAGCTATCTGGGAGCATTTTGGTCACGAGAGACAGGTTGATGGGTTTTATGAGGACCGACGACTGGCCGAGGACCGACGACACGAAGACGGAGACGGAGACAGGGACAGAGACAGAGACGGAGACATCAACAAAGACAGAGGCAGAGACAGAAACAGACAGAAACAGAGACAGAGACAGACAGGCGAAATTATCGAGCGAGATATATCTGAAAGCCCACAGATGAAAGCTTAACCCTCCCCTGATAGAGGAGTGGGGGTCGGTGCGACCGCACTCCACTGAGGCCTTCTTAGGACACATTTCCAGCATGTCGTGCAACCACGCCCAACTTTTGCAGTAGCCTGTGGGGCATCCATAGCGCGCGTTTAGGCACAAAAGCGTGTCTCTAGCATTTCTGCGTGTTGGGTAGCGACTGAGATTTTGGAGCACTGCACGGCGATTCTCGGCCAGCGCGGGCGGCGGGCGGAACCCGACGATTTCGCAAACCACACGCGGCAGGCTGATCACATTATCTCAGCCCTACATCATAAGTTATGTTCAAAACCCAAATGGGTGCATGCCATGGTACGCAGAATTAAAAAAGAATGTGTATTTGTAAGTTTTGTGTCGCTATTGGGCACGGTATCGTACATATGACACATGAGTATGTAGAGCTCAGAAAGCCCAATTTTCAGGAAAAATTGACTGACTGCAATGACCTGGTATAGTCAATTATCAAGTTGGTACCAACTGCGAGATTTCGCAGTCAAATCTGTGATAATTTTTTGCTACGCTCTCCTGTTTTTGTAAACGACAGGGAGACCGCATAGCCCCCCCCCCTCTCCCCATGAATGCGCGTTACAAAGAACGGCGCATCCGGGCGAAGGTTAAGAAGGACCTATTGGCCAATCATATAACCTCATAAAACCAGTGTGCTTGGAAATTCGACTCACACGCATTCAATCGCGGTTGTCCAGGCCCAGTCGCTCTATCTGACCAGGTTGCGAGCTTCCTTATTTGGACCGGTTGTCGCACTATCCCTCGTAGGGCAAGATTCCCTCTATCTTTAGATATGTCTCCTCTCCGAACTGGTACGCCCAGAAGGTACCAATGTTGTTTGAGGGCCTGTGCAAGCTACAGAATGAAGTCGGAATCAAATCCCCCCAGCTCCATGCTAAGTGCATCTAAGTGCACTGTAGTGCACTTAGGACTTCTAACAGTAGCGTCAACTTATTCAATTACTCGTGCTCTGACATGACTAGCGAACCTGGGTCATGTTAGGTAACGGAGATGTGCGTCATGCATTATCCACATAGAGCGGTTATTGAGCAAGTCGAGAAAGGTACGCATGCTGTTTGAGCTCAAATGGCGAGGGTAACCGGGTTAGGGTTACAGGGTTAGGGTTACGGCGACACACGACGTTAACATTTGACATGACGTAAGCATTGAACGTGGTTAACGTAATGCCAATGGCCTTGGGCGACTGAATGTATTTGACTTGGTATGATCGGCCTGGTTTGACTTGGTATTTAAATAAGGAAATAACTTATGAATTAGAATATAATCTCGAATAAGAAAACAAATAATCGGTGTTGAGATCCTTCCTCGCTGCCAAATATGTGTGAAGTCAAACGTTTGCGTTAAATCGAATTTGAAACATCATGTTGGCCCAGTTCCGCCTACATTCTCTGGCTTGAGAACGCTCGGTGGTCGTTGCCTTTTTCACCCAAAATAGCTGGTCCCTGGTTTACATGGAAACTCAGCAGTAACATCAAACGCGCAACGCATGAAGAAGCATACTTGTCGCGGTTTTTTCGATGCTGACACACGTTTTTGGAAGAATGGGGGAAAGAGTCTAAGTTTCAGTGCGGCCGAATTGCGATCATTGTATCAATGTGGGCCATTGCTACTAGGCCGTTGGGAGTTCATGGACATGGGAGATCACATGGTGGTTCCCAATTTCTTAGGGGAGGGGAAGGGTGCTGAATGTACGCCCCTCTCCCGGAATAAGGATATCGGGAACCCCGCCCGAAAAATAGTTTAACAGTTTTGTGAATGTGCAAACGCGTGCAATGAAAAACGCCATTGAATTACATATAGTAGATCAGTACAAGTGTCACGCATTTCATTTTTTAAAAAGAAATTTGATCCGAACCCTTTGAATAGATAAATTTCTGAGATCAGCGCTCACGCTGAGCGGTGCTTGTGTGAGCCTTGACCCCCACCATCCGATCGTGCAATTCCAGGCAACGGCAGAATTTACTTGCGAAAGCTTAACGTGCCGCAATGCTCAGCACGGTCCGTCCTGCCCTCTGACGTCAACTGACCTTTAGCGCGACCGCTGCCACCGGCCGCAGGCCATACCTGTCATGGGCATATAGCGAGCGCCCTGAAGCTACTCGAACCCACCCTGCCATGGGTGGATGGATTGGAATGCAGGCGCGCTAACCAACTGAGCCCCCGGGACGGGGCTCTCCATCTTATTATAGTTATACATCTTAAGTGCACGCCACGTATTTGGTGTGTCGGCATCTAATATTACCTAGATGTAATCTACATAGATAAAACACACTAATGCATGCGAAAGTTATGCATCCCATCAGCATTACCATCGAACGGAAGCCAATTCCGGACAGGCGGCGGTCGCATGATGCACGTGCACAGATAATGACGCTCATGCTTCGATGGGGACCGGCTGCTGGCACTGATTGCGCCGTAATCGCCGGTCGCCGTGCGTGGGCTCATTATCCGGCCGATGATTGGCGCGGATAGGTGGCGGATAATTGGTGACAGGCGGTGGCTGTAGAAATAGGAGTGGTGCGGAGGATCGGACCGGGGTCAGTGCGACACAGAGCGGAGCAGGCGTCCGCCGCCCGGACGGGCCAACGGCCAGAGTGCGCGGCATCGTCCCACTAGAGAGATCGACTCACAGTGCGGTGCCGGGCGCAGGTCAAGCGCTAGTTGGCGGTCGGCGGCTTGGCGCTACCTGACTGCTATGGCATCTGTAGGCCCCTGCGGCATATCCTCGCCGTACAGGGGGATGTCTCTTTTGCACCAGCTGTCGCTTAAACGTTACAGTATTGCCGCAGAATGCTGCCCCGACATGGGCCATAAAGGGAGTCCAATACCCTGTCGTGGTACCCGCAGTGCCGCAATACTTTAGGCCCGAGAGGTTCGACCCCGCCAGCCCAAGCGAGATGTGTAGTGTCAGCCAGTTTTTCAGAAGTATAGTGCCAGTTTCGCTGCTGTTCGGTAGAAATGGAATTGACAAGCTATTAGGCATCCCTGTGATTTCCTGGCCGTGGTGGACGACAAGAGCTTAACTTTTTGGTGGGTCCAATTTCTTTAACTGCCCCACTTCGCTGACATCCATGAGCGGCGATTGCATAACTCGACGGGCGTTCCTATTTTCGTGTTATCTTTGCATCCTACTTCCGAAAGCACTGAGACCACAGCTGTTCTGGCATACACGTTCACCGAATATTCCCTGCTGTATAGGCTGACTGTTTTTCAGTATGGCTGTTCCCTGTGTGTCAGCTGAGCTCGAAAGCAATTCACAGGACTCGCCGTTTCACTGCGCCTGACCGGTTTGTGGGTATGCCGTGCTGCTGCTGAGAAAACTGGCGGACGCCACTCGACATGACGTAAGTGTAGTGTGTTGTCCTCTCCCTACGACTGTGAACAGCCGTAAGTGTAGTGTGTTATCCTCTCCCTACGACTGTGAACAGCCGTGTTGTGTAACTACGTTGCAGGTGATTGCATCTGTTCATTTGGCAGTAACTGAAAATGTGGACATTTGGTCACAACAATTATTTTAAACTGGATACGTCAGTTCAAAACCCAGCACAAATGTGGAACGCTCACTTGGCCTGTGCGACTGGTTATCCCTGCTTTCGCCTGGGATGTATATGGGAAGAACAAGGAAAGACACCGTGTTGAAGGTAGGGTTGGATTTCCACCCCTGCCTTGGACCTCCAAGATGCCTGCCAACAGTCGGCAAGAAGGCAGCAATTGGCTTCAACGGCCCAGGCAGGGTGTCATACCCTCAAGCAGCTGATCTTTGTAGCCACTCACCGCAGCATCACGCCGTTTTTAAGCAAAATCAAAGTGTCACTCTTTGAATGCTGTTCGTGCGGTAATTTGTGGGCATTCGCGCATCGGCTTTTCGACAAATAGCGATTTTCCTGCAACATTGAAATTCGATGAAACGTTGCCTTTACGTGTAAATTTACATGGAGACTTGAAATGCTTAACCTGTAAAATGCTAACGAAGCGAGTCGAAACCAGTTTCATATGTCGACGACCACGTGGCGAAGTGCCACGAGCCCCACTAATTTGACGAGGAGAGAACGGATAACCGTGGCAGGTGAAAGGGTAGGTCGATGAGTCCATTTCGACTCGCGCTATCGTGGGACCAAATTGAGCAGATAAAGTTGTGAAATTAGCTGAACATAGTGGGCGAGTGTATCGTCTAAAAATCATTACATTCCTAAGCGATATCGCCGCTGTCCGACCCATAGGTGCGCCAGTAGCCGATTGTAAAGGGGCCGATGTCACATTCTCAGAAACCGGTCTGGAATAACTTTACTATGACCTTAATGACCTTAAAGGAAGGGTTCAATATTTGTGTGGGGTTTTCAACTAAAACAGTCATCCTGAAGATCATTTCGTGTCGGAATTTATAGGGAATCGTTCCATCTGATGCAACAACGGAGTGTTAGGCGCAGCCATGCATCTCTGAGATGCTTCCTTAGACAACACAAATATTGAATGAGCAAATTGCGTTGCCCTTAGGTCAGGTATGAAGGTCAGACCAAGACCAAAACCAAGCTGTTTTATTACTCTAGCGCTTGCTGTATGAGGTGGTTTCTGGTGCTCATTTCGAATTTACTGATAGCAAGAACCGCATTATACATCTTCCATGGACTTTTAGAGGTCAGAATGGGTCGTTGACCTAAAATGGCCCGGGTCAACATTTTGTTTTTAGAGGCATACTGCCTAGCGTTATCTTTGTTGCTTATTTAAATGCAAAACTCAGAACAGTCCTGTGTGATTTTGGCCACCACGACCTTCAAAAGATCAAACAAGGGCACTGGCCTTAACTGAGCATTTCACTTTTTGCTTAGAAACAGTTAGCTTTGACCCGAAGGTCATGACCATAAGTGCGCCGGTAGCCGATTGTAAAAGGGCCAATGTCACATTCTCAGAAACCGGTCCGGAATAAACTTACTAATACATTAAAGGGAGTGTTCAACATTTGTGTGGGGTTTTAAGCTAAAACAGTCATCCTGAAGATCATTTGGTGCAGTTCATAGCCCTGCCCTTTTTAAGACCTAAGCCCCTCTAGGTTCTGACCTACACGTCCGCGAAGATGCACATACTTTTTCGGGAATATCATATCAAGGTCACCCAGGCAGCCATGACGCCATGCCATTCAAATTCTGCTGTTTTATGAGCCATACGGTTATCAAGGCCAAGATAAATATCATTGTCGAGTCGTTCATACCTGGCGTGCGTGAGCTGAGCGTGATCTCCTGATATAACAGCCGTCAGTAGGCTCCCAATCAATGTTGTGCAAGGTTCGGTGACATCATTGAACACTAACGTATTGAGGAGCATATTTACAAAGCAGAAAATTGTGTTGTCCTGAGCAGACGTTCCCACTTAAAAGCATGTCAATAGTTCTAAGCGGGCTTTTCATCTTGCATAACTGCTTGCTTCAATATCTTCAAATGTCGAGCATTCCTTCTAACCGAGAAAGTGTTCGCATGTTGCATGACAACGGCGTAGATAAATAGCCAGTTTTACTGTGCATATTGACCCAAAATATTCGCGTTTTTGCGGTGCCTTGGCATTGCTTATTGAAATGTGAACCATCTCAAATTCATTTATTTTGACAACTGAGATTGTCCGGCCTTGTCGGTCCCAAAGCCTATATATATATATATATATATATATATATATATATATATATATATATATATATCTATATATATGCAAGGCACAAGGCATATATTTACAGGGCACATAACAATATTACATTGTTAACCATATGTATATATATATATATATATATATATATATATATATATATATATATATATATATGTCGGAAGAATTGAGCAGAACCCTTTTTTATGTATGTTTGATTAAAATTAAAAGCTGAGTCAGCATTGACGAGCTTTTTTATGCATCGTTCTAGTTTCCGGGCTTTTTTCTTGGCATGCTACGTCAAAAGCCCGGTAACTAGAACGATGCGTAAAGAACGTCGTCAATGCTGAGTCAGCAGTCATCTTTAATGGAACATACATATACATACATATACATATATATATATATATATATATATATATATATATATATATATATATATCAGCTGCTTTCTTTGTAATGCTAATTGTAAAAAGGTTATGATATGCATAATACCCATCATTCACATATTTCTTCATTTACATTGTTAAACGTTTGGACAACTTTGGGTTTAAAGTCAACGTTAATCAGCCTCATATAACACCTCCGCGACGGCCCCATGAACGCAAAGGCATTTCGTGTTTTAAAAAAATCCGAATTACACATTTTATAACAGCTCACATTGCCTGGAAGACCACGCTGGTTGTGTGAAACACCCATCTAAACGTCAGAAGCTTAACAATACTCGCTGGGTAGTGCGGGCTCAGTTAATTCCTAGTATAAATGTGACAGTTGAAGTGAAATACCCTGTACTTGTATATGACCTGGATTTATGTATGTTCCCAAATACAGGTCAATTTGGCACGGCGGAAAGGGACGGTGGGGGTTACCCTCCGACATTCCGCCAGCCCGCTCCACAATGATACGGGACACATTACCAAGGTACCAACTAAGCGGTAAGACTAACTATGCAAACCGCTGCGTGGGAATTGTAGGAAACCGAACATGAATAGTTATTTCCGTGAGCACATCGGATATTCATTCATGTGATGTGGCTTCAAATGGCATGTGCTGTGGCTGATAGTTTTCCTCGACACCTCGTCCTAGAACCAACGCTCAACACGTCCGATGACAGCTGTCGCCCTCGCTTCCACCTTCTGCAATTCGTGTCGTTATTATTTGTGACCGTTGTTATGGGCAGTACATTTGACCTTGCCCATTGCCACGGTGCACAGATTTGTGACGACATAAAAGCTACACAGAGAAGCATACGAAGACTCATTGAACACACGAAAAATGCATTTTGAAATGTAACTGTAGGTAGTCCGTGGATCAGCGAGCCAATATTCATTACGACAGCATATGAAAATGGCTAGTTTGTGCCGCAAAAATTGGTACGCGGCGCGCGTGATCGCCTCGTACCTGGAGCCATGAATAAATCAGGGAAATGCACAGATATCCCTATATCGTAGTGGAAACATATATGGCAAATGGAATGATCGTGAGACGGCTATTAACTTCATTAAAGGGGGTGTGGCACCACGGGGGGTTATTTGCAACGCATGTGAAAGATTAATGACCACTGCACATTCATTACCAAGAGCTTAAAACCCTGCATTTAGTGAAAAATCTATACATACATGTGATGAGATCATGCAAATTCAACGAAACGTCTCGGTTTTATTACATCATCGTAGCTTGCATAGCACGGATGGAGAGCCAATGGACGGCCGTTTTGCGTGGAAATCGCGTTGGCGAACGCCAGATATTAACGCCTCGGCGATCACATTGTTATTAGCCTTGATCGCCGCATGTCTTATGGAATGGCAGAATTTGAATGACGTTATGACATAACGTTATAAACGCCAAGGCGACTTTCTAACGCTCTCTCCGATATACCTTTCCCGATTTTCGCGTGCGTGTCGCTCGGCAACTAGGTGGGAGGGGGGGGGGGGGGGGGGGAGGGGGGGGGGGCTAAGGCCTTAAGAAAGGCAGGATTGTGAACAGCACAAAAAGGTGTTAAATATGACTTTTTCAGTTTAAAGCCCATACCAATGTGAAGAACTCCCCGTAACAGCCGATCCCGCAGTCGAGCGGTGCGCCGACGGCAGGACAACAGAGGCGGCACGCTGGCCGTACCCTGGAGAAGATGGGAGTTCTGGTCGCCAACAGCCGCAACCGCTGACATCCGGCCGGGCAGCGTACCATGCTGCACCGCTGACATCCGGCCGGGCAGCGTACCATGCTGCACCGCTGACATCCGGCCGGGCAGCGTACCATGCTGCACCGCTGACATCCGGCCGGGCAGTGTGCCGTGCTGCACCGCTGACATCCAGCCGGGCAGCGTACCATGCTGCAGATCGAGCGCGGTGTGCTCCGCAGCACGGGCTGCGCGGGCTGAATAAGGACCCGCGCTGCAGCACGCCAGATCTCCCGCGCATCCGGACGACTGCCCACCTGAGCCAGGATTGTGTTGGAAACAATTTTTAGCTGCGCAGACAGGGCAACGGCGGACGCAACGGACTCGCGGTCATGGCGTCAGTGCTCCTGATGGCGCCGGCTCTTGTGGTGGCCGCCAGCTTCAACGGACATGCCGTGATGCTGAAACCGGACGCCGACCTCATTGCCAACGACGTCTGGACCCAGCTGACAGCTTGTCCAACTAGAACATGGAGGGTCTGGTCACTGAGGTAACACCGCGCGACAGGCCTAGTATAGCTGTATTTGCTAGGAGCGTACGGTGTGACAGAAGCGCCTCAGAATATGGACGTCGCGTGTTTAAGCCGTGCGTGTCCGGAGCTTCCATCCAAGCACAAATGCAGTGGTGTTTCGACCCCTCCCAGCCCCCCTCCAAGTGCTACCTGGAGACACCAACGCTGTGGGCCTAGAGAACTATGTGAATCCGCATGAAGTTGACGATGCAATCCCTGTTATAGAGTTTTGACCTCATTTCAGGCAAGGTTATGAGAGACAAGAGGGATGATTCGTAAAATCATCGTTTTTCATTTGTAAGTGAAGGCCTGCACAACTAAAACCGTCAGAACAGTTAAATGTGCGCATTTATCATTTTGTATGAAATCTTCTGAGTTTAAAAACAAAATTATATTCACAGCAAATCATCACACACACAATAATGCAACACTGTTTGGGGATGTAACAGCTTGTGTGTTATCTGTATCACTACCAATTTCCTTAAGTTAAACAATGTATCCTTCCGTCTTCAGTTTGAGAGCTCAGTCGAGACGCAGGCGTCGGAGGAAGCTGATCAGCTAGGGCGGGCATATGAGTCGGTGAGCGCTCCACCAGCGCCCGCCATCCCGGCACCCGGTGGCCGAGGGGGCTCCAGGCTCCAGGCTAGCGGCCTCCAGGCTAGCCGGTACCACAGCGCCTGACGCGTGTCGCCGGCTAACTTGCGGCAATGCCGCGACCTGAACCCGGTACACGGGAGCCGACGGGTGAGGCACCGTCCAACTCCTTCCCCTCGAGCTGGGTACGGGCCGGCAGTCGAGGAGGCCCCGCCTGGACGACAGTCGTGCAGGAGTTCGAGATGCTCTTCATTCTGCACCGGTGTGGTACAGAATGGGTGTGGACGGCGTGCCGATAAAAGCAGTACGCCGATACTTCCCTGTGGTCGGTACGCATCGTCTGTGGATGAACTACTATTCCCTCGCAACTCGGGTATTTTCCGACGAATGGCAAATGCGTGTGTGGTGCCCATGTGTGCTACCCATTCTAACATCTGGTGGCCCAACTGTACCAGCTAACAATCAGCACTTATCGCTCTTTGAAGCGTGCTCTCCAAATGTTTGAAAAAGCCGCCTACAGCCCACTGAACACGTAACTCCACAAGGTTGATAGGGAACATCTACAGCGGAGAGATAGGTTCGCGAATAACAGTCCACCTTTCCAAGGCTTTCGACAGCGTCGATCATGATTTGCTTAAAACAAAGCTTCATTGGCATAGTGTGGTCTGATGGGTTCAAACGTTATTTGAGATTTTGGGGGTAGGTGGTACATGGAGGACTGACGATCCTTCTGGTAGCGCCCAGAGTGCCCCAAGGACCCATAGTTGGTCCGATGTTATTCGTCCTATTCACAACCGACTTGCCCAGTCACTCGCCATATGGCCGCCGCACGTCATATGCAGATGAAACTGAGGTATTCGACCACGCCCCTTGCAAAAAGCAGTCTGGACCCAACAAAACATCGTCGGAAATAGAAATATGCGACCTTCAGGTTTCGTGCCGCGCAAACTCACTGAAAATGAACAAAGACAAAACCGACGTGGTTCTCATAGAACCGAAGACAACGGCAATGAAACATATACAGATACGATGCAATGTCTGATATCAAATTGCATGACTCTTATCATACATTTAGTGTATACCAAGAGGGACGAGTCACACCCAATTAAGTCAACTCACAATGATTTCTACAAGTGATAGTAATCAAGGACACCAACCGTACTTGCGTGAACCAAATGAGCCAAACTGAACCCTGCGCCGAGTTCCTTACCAATGACCAGTAATGACTATCTACACTAAGAGTAACTTGCAAGTGAGGTTAGCATTTTTACAAAGTTAACGCCTAGACAGTGTAAAAACAGCTTTCACACCACTTGTTTTGGTAAAACACTCTTTCAAGAGCATGCGAATGCAGCAAAAGCTTCGAGAAGTTAATATGCTTCAATGAAAAATGAACAGCTGAATAAACAGAAATAAATTCAACGCACTGCTACGATCCCCTAAACCGTAAGCAACCTGGGAAAGACTACGTTCGGCGGCGATTGGATTGTTCAACAACTAATTATCTTTCTGGTGATAATGTGCGGATTCTTTCATTTACGTTGGGCAAGTCCTGATATTATCCACTACTTCCCACACAGGTGCACCACGCATAGTATATGGCCATAGGTAGACATGACGAAGAAAAGCTTTCCTCCTGTCCTGACCAAGATCGGAAAATTATTTGAGTTAGCATTCGCCCTGGACGATTAACTGCGATAAAAGTCGGTGTCAGCAGTCTCAAATGCTATTCGGAAAATCCTTCTGGATAATTCTCCAGGCTAGCAGCTGTGAAGTAATTGTTGTAAGTGTGAAGTAATTGTTCAAATTGTTGCCCTTGTCTGTTGTGTTAGATTATGCAAGCTAACACACCAGACGATAATAACAGTCGGAAGAATGATTTAATCCGCCATACTTTTTCCTCTTCTCAATTTTCCCTAAAACTGTAAACACATATGTGTCTGCGCAATGGCTGTAATCGGGGTTAGATGTAAGCGGTGAATTAGTGGTGAAAAATAATTTTG
Source organism: Pollicipes pollicipes (assembly GCF_011947565.3). Taxonomy (NCBI): domain Eukaryota; kingdom Metazoa; phylum Arthropoda; class Thecostraca; order Pollicipedomorpha; family Pollicipedidae; genus Pollicipes; species Pollicipes pollicipes. The sequence continues at coordinate 11,393,497 of NW_023596225.1, read as the reverse complement.
GTTCACCCGATAACTCCCTATCCAATCGATGTAAATCGAAGTTCCCTTTTATCATACGTGCACAACGAAAAATCCCACTTCGACTAATTCGACTTGGCGTTGTAGAGACGCATCATGTGAAATGATGCCACGGTATTTATATTCGTTCACATACGTTAATGATTCACCACACAATGGAAAATGCGGCAACCTCATTTTCTCAAATATCTTGGACCTGGTGACCATGCACACCGTGTACTTTGCATTCCACTTTATATCATGTTCTTTGACAAATTTCCCGGAAGAATTTAAAATGTCTTGAAACTGAACGGTGATGGCATCCAAGAGCCATGTCGTTGGCATAAGCGATGTGATGTTTGCGGTCTAGATGGTGACAACCCTGTAGCGGTGCTATGAAGGGCTATGGACAATATGTGAGCACACATATGAAACAAAAATGGTGGTAATATTCAGCCCCAACGAATGCCGTTTGAAATGGTGAGCCCATTGTTGACATATTTTCCGCATTAAGTGTGGAACAGCTGAGATGTGTACCGTAAGGTGATATTCCTAACCATGTACATCCATGCCCTTCCTGAGCAGCTTGCTTATCGAAGGTTTCCAGTGTTCGACTCGGTCAGATGGCTTGCTAGTATCAAGAAAGCATCTGAACACAGTGCTGTTGTTGCGTAGGTAATGCTCAGATATTTCTTTGACGGCGTAAACTGTCAGGTGTGTAAAATAGACTTAAAACTCAAGGCCCTGGAACTAGAGGTAAACCGTCCAGTCAATTCCGTTGCTTCGACCGATGACGTCACAAGTGTGCTCCGCTCATACTGATGAACGGCCGATGCATGCCTGTCGCAGTTTGCTAGGCTTTTTGAAACAAGACTGCATGGCTTTAACTACTTTTGCTTGGAACATCAAGTTATTTTTTCTCCGAACAGACCATATCAGGTCAAGAGCTCATTATTCCTTAACACGCGCCCGGGTGGCCGTTTGGATACCCTTCGCTAGATTGGGGGGGGGGGGGGTCAATCTGATCCCGCTGAGGTCTCCGAAAGTATGAGTGCTTGCAATACCAAATTTACAGGGTATTTTGACCAATATGTCAACTTACTTAAGTGAAAATTTGATATTCCTATGCCAAGGCCTTGGGGTCAAATCAGGTCAAACAAGGTCAAATTCTAGATTGATCCCTAAAGTGCCCCCATAAAAAAATAATTGTTCTAAGGAAGGTGTGGCATTCTCATTAAAGGTCCTCATTAAAGGTCTTATTGAAGTTCACCTTGTTTGACCATTTCGAGGTCATAATGACCGAAGTCATAAACGACTGCTTTAAGTTTTACATTTGACTAAGCAACAAAGCTTACGCAAGGCCATGTATCCTTTTAAAAATGTTGGCCTTGGTCATTTTAGGTCAGTGACCTATTCTGACCATTAAAAAGTCTATGGAACTTGTATAACGCGGCTACTGTTACAAAAAACAAAACAAATTGAGCACCAGAAACCACCCCATACAGCAAGCCTCGGGACCTGTCGGGGCCTCACGTTTAAACTCCATCTACGACTGGATTTGCCTTCCTCGGCTGCAAGAAAAAAGAAACGAAGAACCCTGCTAACCAGAGCAGCAGAGTGCATGGTGGGTTTCGAACCAGTGGCAAGTAGCAATGGGAATGACGTCAAATATGGGGGTGGGGGGGTGGGGGGGGGGGGCTTCATGAGCCCATGCCCCTTGTGAAAATCACCTTTGTGCTTCAAACTCCATCTCAACCGTCATCAAACTATCTACCATACCTTAGGCATCCTCCAAGCCTGGCGGAACATGCTTTGACTGGTGGGCGCCTTTCGCCGTGCGCTAACAAGTTAAGCGTATCAAATTTTTTAAACAATTTCACATCATGCGGTTAGTCCGTTCTGAACGAGACACTCGCCCCGACGGGAGAGGGAGGAGCGGATACGACCTCTCCCCCTACGGTTTTCTGAGCACACCAACGCAGCATATTGCACAGTCTTGCTCAAATATTTGGTAACCTGTAAAGCATGCATCGCACGCGCATTGACACCAGGTAGAGAGCAGAGAACTGCGATGGGTGCGGGACAACCCGGTGGGCGCGCCGCCGGCTCTTGTGACGCGCTGCGCCGTGTTTGCATGGTGTGGGCGACTGGTCGCACACCTGCCCGTGAGCGGATGGCGTAGGCCTGCAGCGGCCTGGCTCAAACGGCGTGTGAACCAACTGACGCGGACGTGGGATGACGCCATCGAGGATGCGGCGCTGCGCGCTCAGATGGACTACGTCGCAGGACGCCTGAACACTGACGACCCGGCCCGCGGCGCGTGGTGCGTGGAGGGTGAAGAAATGGTCATCTGGTCGGACGCGAGTTCTCTGGCCACGGGGGTCGTGGTAGAGTCGGCGGACGGACATCGAGGACGCGTGCTGGCTGAGACGGGATGAAGCCACGCTCATCAACATGGCCCAGCTGGACGCGGCCATCCGAGGCGTCGACCTGGCCGTCGCCTGGGGAGCACGGACAATCGGCCTCCGCACCGACTCGGCTACCGTTCATCGCTGGCTTGATGACGCTATCAGTGGTCGCGCGCGCCTCCGAACCAAGGCGCACGGCGACTGCTGATCCGGCGGGGCGTCGAAATCGTCTGTCAGCTGGTCTGAGCTGCGGCTGCGGTTGTCGGTGGCGATCGGCGGCGAACGGAGCCGACGCGCGTGCCCAAGGAGTGGCTCCGTGATGCGAGTGCGAGGCTAGCTGTCGCCGCGGCGACGGTGGGTGAGCCGCCGCTGCCGGGCGTCAGCGCGGCGACCGTCGGCGAGCCGCCGCCGCCCGGTGATAACGCGGTGCATGCCGCCGGTGGCGCGGCCGCCGCTTGCTTGGTGCGTCGGTCCGAGAGTCGCACCAGCGGGCGGGTCACCCAGGGGTCCGTCGAACGCTGTACTTCGTACGCCGCGACGTGTCGCGTGACGTCATTCGAGCCGTAGCACGTGCCGTGGTGGAGAGCTGTGATGCGTGCCGCTCGATGGACCCAGCGCCGGTGTGGTGGCGACACGGCTCGTTCTGCGTGGCTGCCACGTGGTAGCGCATCGTCATTGACATCACCCACCACAACGGACAGAGCTACCTCACCATCATCGACTGCGGACCATCCCGCTTCTGCGTGTGGCGCCCCCTGCTCCATGCCGGTGCCGCCGAGGTCGTCGGTCACCTAAGACAGCTGTTTCCTCGAGCGTGGGGCTCCCGACGAGGTATGGCTGATAATGACACTGTGTTTCGTGACCGCCAGGTGGCCGCTCTCGCGGCGCGGTGGAGAGTGACCATGAGGTTCCGAGCCGCTCACGAGCCGGGTGGTAACGGAGGGGTAGAACGCTGCCACCGGACCGTTAAGGTCATCGCTGCGAGGCGTCGTTGTACTGTGGCCGAGGCGGTCCACCTTTATAATATGACCCCCCGAGATGGGAAGACGGCGGAATCCGCGCCAGCGTCGGGAATATATCGGTATTCTGTACGGGATTGTGTCTGGCCAGTGCCGGCGGGCGCCGCTGAGGCTGGGGAACCACGCCCACCCGTGTCTGACGGTGTGGATCTCAGAGTTGGGGACCGAGTGTGGATGCGTCGCCGAGGTACGCGTTGTACGGAAACGTCGCGTAGCGGGACAGTGACGGGTGTGGTGTCGCGGCAGGTGGTAGAGGTCAACGGAGTGCCGTGGCACGTGAGAGACGTTCGGCCTCGGTGCGAAGAGGGCGAGGACGGCGACGGGGACAATGACAGTGCCGACGATGGGCCGCCGATGTACGTGTCATGTGTGGACTGACAACCGGAGGCGGAGGACGGTGCTGGGGCGGCTGTAGACGCGTCTGAGCCGGCAGACCGTGCGGTTGGGCCGGCCAGGGACGAGCTGCTGCCACTGCGCCGGAGCGCCCGCCTGCGGAGGGCGCCGCAGTGCCATTGCTGTAATGATCCGTCATGCGCTGTTGTGATCCATAAGAATCAGGGGGGGGGGGGGGTTGTAATGTCGCGCGGGGCGGAGGTGCCCAGCGCGTAGAGGCACGAGAGCCGCACGAGCTGTGCAGCACGAAATGTGTTGTTGCCGGTGCTGACGGCGGCGGCGGCGGCCGCCTAGGTGGCGCGAAGGGGCGCGGGCGAGGGTCGGCTGGTTAGCCCTGTCGATTATGTGACGTTTGATTGTACCGTCGTACTGTACCGTAGCATTTAGTATTCGAATCGTAATTGAAATACACTTTGGCTTTTGTTAAGATAGGGCCAGATAATGTAAATATTATCTCACTGTTTCTTGCAAAATGCCAATGCTTATTTCCATGAAAGTATCCTATGTCAACCTACAGCCCTACCTTGCGTCATCCTGTCTACCCTATTTGTATCACAGCGGCACTTGTGAGCCACGGATTCTTGCAAAATTCCTACCGCCACTTGGTATGCCATTAACCAACTTGGGTTAACATAGAATAGCCCATATGCTGAACATCATGTCAAATCACCCCATCTATTTCTGGATAGCAGTACTTGTAATAAGTAAAGAGGCCTAGAGCTGTTTGGTCAAAGTTCGTAATCAACCAACTTGACTAAGATATGTGAAATTATCGTGCAAGCTGCGAATTTCAGCCTTCATATTTTATTTAGAAGGCATTTCTTGAATTTTTCTCTACGACATTTCGGGAGAGGTGCGATTTAGTGGTCAAGTTTCTTCCGGTAAAGGAAATACGTGCAATAAAATACTCTACCAGGCTTTGCTGGTGTTTGTATCAGGCGTTCCTTTGCTGTGGTGTTTACGTCGTGTGACCCAAACAAATTGGGGATGCGCGAAAACCTTGCATTTGGCACACAGCTGAAGATTGTGAAACATTTTGTAAGCAAGCCAAACCTGATAAATGCAAGCGGCTGGAGTCGTTAATGCCCTCAGGCTTGAAGGTGCCTGGTGCCCGTGGTCTGTGCATACATGGACAGTGATTCAGATGTAAGTGAGGCAGGATATAGTCATAGGTGTCCAGGTTCTATGTACCTTTGTTTATGTTTGATGGTTTCGAGTAAGCTTGGTTTTGGATGACACCTTAAAACCTCTGAAAGGGAAACATTGGCTTGGTATGTGTGGTTAGACGATATCAGGCAGGGGTGAAAAATTCGCATCAGATATGGGGAAAAGGAGTGCAAAATTCCTCCTCGTGTGCTGTTGCTTTACGCTCAAAGTCGGCAATTCTGGGACACCTCTTCCATGGCTTTCCTGTTGCATTTCAGTCCAGTTCAGTTAAGTTTATTGCAGCAACATCCTGGGATACTTCCAGGCTTTTCATGGACCAAGTCAAGATTAAAACAAAAATGAACAGTAAGCAATGGAAAACAAATTCGCAAGCCTCACAATTCAAACTACTAGCAATTCACAAATCAGCCAAACAATGCACACTCAGCTCAGCTGGTCATCTCGGACCAGATGGTGTATTACATCTGCCCTGTAGCGCGACACGTGCCTAGTGTTTTGCATGGCGGTTGGCACGTGGCTAAACAATTTCGCAGCCCCATGAGTGACCCTATGCTTCCCAGGTGTTCGCCCCGGCTCGTGTCACTTTAAGTTGTTCTGTCTGCCGAGCGCTGCAGTTGTTTTGGACGGCCTGGAATCATCCTCGCTAGTCTGTCGGTTGTCCTGTGTGGAGTGTGGTTTGGTGAGAGCTTATTGGGGATATTTTAGCAGGTTTTGAGCCGACAAAATGTCTAAACGTGATTGCTTCCTCCAAACTAATATCTTTCTTCTTTTTGCATGAAATGACACGGGTTTAAAAATTGACCAGTTTTTTGTATCCGGTGAAGTTGTGTGGTGCCGCATGTTCCGTGCATGGATATGCAGTAACGAACCGATGACATCACGAGTCCTTTCACCACTTGCCTGTCTTGCACTTAGCTGTCAGTTGGTCAATGTGTGGTTGAAGGGTGAGGTTTCTGTCAATCCTGAGACCCAGATTTGCCACAGCTCTGGTTTTGGTCAATGCCGATGTTCCAAGTTGGATCTGAATTTTGGGAACATCAGGAATCATAGATACTGATCCATGTACCAGAAGTTGAGTTTTTGCCGCATTCATTTGTATTTTGTTCTGGTCAAACCAGTGAACAAGTTCTGTGAGAGCGGTGTCCAAACATATAACACCTGCAAGCTGCTCTAAACGGCCACAAATGAGCAGTTGGATTCGTCGGCAAACTGGACCACTGTAGAGCTGCCGGTATGCAAGTTCAGCTCGTTCGGGGATATGGAGAACATGAAACAGCTCAGACTTCCACCCTGATAGACTGCAGTTGTGTTTGGCTGTGACTCTGAGAGGGTTTCACTTCCGTTCCTCCGAGCTATTCTGACCTGTTGAGTGTGTCCCTCAAAATACTTATATAGCCAATGGCTGTCTAAGTCGTGCATATTTAGTTTGCTGAGCAATTTTCCGTGATTGATCACGTCAAAACATTTTTAACAATCCAGGAACACTAACAGAGCTATTTCACCAGAGTTCATCGCACAATGCACACGGTCAGTCAGTACAGCAAGGGCAGTCTCAGTTGAATGATGACGTCGGCATCCGTGCTGGGAGGACGAAGACAAATCAGTCTTCTCGAACTAAGCGCTTATCTGGCGGTGCACGATTCGTTCCACCATTTCGGTCGCAACGGGCGGTACGAAAATGGTCCGCCAGTTCGGCGCACTAGCTAAATTCTTTCCTTTCGGTATTGGCATTACAAGTGCATGCTTCCAACTCGCTGGCACCGCTACTGTGACTAAGCTGGCATTGACAACGCCCAGCAACACGTAGTAAAGACACGCGAAAAATTGTTGGCAACATAAATGCACGAACTCCATCGGTTCCGGTTGACTTGGATGGCTTTATAGATCCTACTGTTATGCATAAGTCATCATAAGCTACGGGCCCTTGCCAGCCCAGAGCCCTCTGGTAGGCACTGTAGACCCCTGATAGATGCATGGGCCCCAGCTTGGTCGCTGTTCGTTCTGAAAGCGGGCCCTCGTACCCATACCAACACGGCGCCGACTGTACGGCACTGGTGGTGCCAGACTCAAATGCCAGTGCCAGTGCCAGTGCCAGTGCCAGTGCCAGTGCCAGTGCCAGTGCCAGTGCCAGTGCCAGTGCCAGTGCCAGTGCCAGTGCCAGTGCCAGTGCCAGTGCCAGTGCCAGTGCCAGTGTCAGTGTCAGTGCCGGCACCAGCGCTGGTGTCAGTGCCCAACTCAGTGCCAGACCCTTATCGACTCAGGGGTCCCCTAGCGGCGCGAAGGATCCGCTGACTGTCGTCTGAAGGCCCGTCCCCGCAGGCCAAGCCCCTAAAGGAGACTCCGTCTAGCCCATCTGAAGGCCCGTCCCCGCAGGCCAAGCCCCTAAAGGAGACTCCGTCTAGCCCTTCGTGCCCTTCCGCCCTCCGATCGGGTCTCTGATCGTCGTCCCAGCGGGCCCTAATGGACCCTCGGAAGTCGAAACCTAAGGACGGAGGGGGGCGGGGGGGGGGGGGCGTACCCCGTCCCCTTCTGCTTGCGCCACTCGTGCCACATTTGGTTTAGTTTATACGTGGCATGACATTTGACACAGAAATGATAGAACATGCGGAGGTTTTCAACATCATTGTTCCGCTCTTTCCTAAATGCAAGCCGCCAACCGGGAGCCAGGACACCAACGATTCTTCCTACGGGCAGCGGACGGGAGGGCCAGACATCCCCCCCCCCCCCCCTCCAACTTCGGGCATCACTGAGCATTTGGGCATTTAACTTTTTTACGTTGCATGGAGAGAAACGAGGCACAAATCATTGCCGCAACAATCACGGGTACAAATCGGGTCACACCTCCCCCCCCCCCCCTGTCTGCATAAATATTTCACCGCCACTGGTTCTTTCCGAGATAAAGATCGCGATTGTGATTTGTCATGCATGGTTTTGTGTGAGCCAAGAAAGGTTGAGTACACCGCACGCTCACAATAGCAGCCAAGAAAGGTTGCGTACACCGCACGATCACAATAACAGCCAAGAAAGGTTGAGTACACCGCACGCTCAGAATAGCAGCCAAGAAAGGTTGAGTACACCGCACGCTCACAATAACGGCCAAGAAAAGTTAAGTACACCGCGCGCTCACAATACCGGCCAAGAAAGGTTGAATACACCGCACGCTCACAAAAACAGCCAAGAAAGGTTGAGTACACCGCACGATCACAGCAACAGCCAAGTGCAGTGTGTAGCTGTATTTATATTAAGGACCCGCCTAACTGCATACCGCATTCTTTTAAAGATGGGGTCCCTGGTCTTGAATTTTCCAGTGAGGTGTTTGCTTAAACCTGTTCAATTTGGGTAACCTGTTTTGCTAGTGTGTCATGTCTACCATGATTTTTTTTCTCACTGGTGTTCTTATAAGATATAAGAATAGATTTGTTTCATCATAATTTTTTGTTTGGCAACACACTGGTTTTTGGATGACGTTGAAACTAACGAAATAGCAAGAAATGCTTGACTGCATGATAGGATTGTTTACCTCGCAAAGGCCTGCTGGCCCATAACTCTGGTCTGGCCCATAACTGGCCCATAGTGGCCCATGGCCCAAGTCTGGTCCATAGCTCTGCCAAAAGCTCGCGGGTTCTTACGGGTCAGAAACTGGCGGGTCGACGGATTGCAGCGCTACGTCTCTAGCGCAGACCGTCCTAACTTTCTTGGTGTGCATTTGCTACTGTAATCTGGGAGCAGACTTAGGGATGCACTGCCAGCAATGCTACGCGGCGATTTGTGGCCGACGCCGTGGCCTTGTGAAATGGAGTCCGGGGTTGCTCGGCATAATGCTACCGATACGGACGGGCCGTTTTACCCGACTGACGACTGCCGTCTGCTGGCAACTGACCAAATGGTTCAACCGGGTTTGTGCGATCGCATTGAGCTCTGCATGATATCCCCTCCCCAACGCGGCGGTGATGTCCAGCGGTCCGCAGTGAGGGCTGCATGATGTCCCCCTCCCCAACGCGGCGGTGATGTCTAGCGGCCCGCAGTAAGCGCTGCATGATATCCCCCTCCCCAACGCGGCGGTGATGTCCAGCGGTCCGCAGTGAGCGCTGCATGATATCCCCCTCCCCAACGCGGCGGTGATGTCCAGTGGCCCGCAGTGAGGGCTGCATGATATCCCTTCCTCAACGCGGCGGTGATGTCCAGCGGCCCGCAGTGAGGGCTGCATGATATCCCCTCCTCAACGCCGCGGTGATGTCCAGCGGCCCGCAGTGAGGGCTGCATGATGTCCCCCCCCCCCCCCCCCGACGCGGCGGCGATGTCCAGCGGCCCGCAGTGAGGGCTGCATGATATCCCCTCCTCAACGCGGTGATGATGTCTAGCGGCCCGCAGTAAGCGCTGCATGATATCCCCCTCCCCGACGCGGCGGTGATGTCCAGCGACCCGCGGTGAGGGCTGCATGATGTCCCCCTCCCCAACGCGGCGGTGATGTCCGGCAGCCCGCAGTGAGTAAAAAAGATGTGTATAAGTTAAACACGTGTCCTTAGTGCGCTTTTAAATCATAAAAGCACTGGGGCCATGTGGCTGAAGTGTCTACTGTACAGTTAGCACTGGGACCATGTGGCTGAAGTGTCTACTGTACAGTTAGCACTGGGGCCATGTGGCTGAAGTGTCTACTGTACAGTTAGCATAACTTCTGTCATCGCCAGGGCCGCAACTCTGGCACGCCACCCCGACCCTCTGCTGCCAGGAGTCGACGGCCGGGGCGCGCGTGACTCACCTGCGCCACAGGTGTGGCCGCCACAGCTGGGAGGGCGGGGCGACGGGGCCGTGGCTGGCGCCATGCCCCTCCCGGCTCTGCTCATCACCGGTGCAGTTCCCTGCGGTCCTGCCGGCTGGCCCGCCCTCCACCGCCTTTCAGAGACACCCTAGGGCACTGGCCATGACCTCGCCAGGTCACCAACTGCCGGCGGCCGTCGCAAGTAAGTGCCGCCATCCTCCGTGACCAATTAGGCTGGATGCCCACGTGACCAAAGCCTGAGTTGCACGGAACGTAGTTGGGGGAGGGCGTGGGGCTGAGCAGTGAAAAATTACAAAACCTGCACCACAATGCGCTAACATTTTTGTCCACGAATTTTGCGCTCTTTTCAGATTTGGATGGTTCACTGGAACCCATTTTCGGGGGAATGGGGGAGGGGGCTGTGGGCTCCCCTGATAGAAGGAGCTAAATAGGAAACTACAACTCTAGTGAGTCTCTAGTCTAGTCTAGTCTCTAGGCATTCGGAGTTTTTGCTTTACGATCATGTTCCATGTGTCGCTGAACCGCATGACTACTGAGGTGGGTGCACCGCCTGCTGGAGTTGAGTTCGCAAACTGTCGCTGAGTTCAGGAGTGGCATAGCGCTGTATTTGCCTTGGCTTATGAGTTCACGTCGCATGTCTTGGGGTGACTGGAGGAATCGAAATAAATGGGAGTTGTATGTTTTGCCCCAATATAGCCACGCGATCCATCCGTTGCTCCGACCATTTCGCTGTACGGTTTACTGGCTGACTGTTTCTAGAGCCACTGTGTCGCAGAGATCCTTGTGTGTTCCACACTAGAAGATGTTCCACACTGGCACTAGAGAATGCTACACAATATATCGAAGCAAACATAGAATATGATGTAATAAGCGCACTTATCAACTTCGTATGCTTTTTTATGGACAAGACAGCTTTAGACGGCATAGTTTCTCTGTTTAGTAAATATGTTTCTCTATAGCTCATTGTTTGATTGCGTATTCGTGCCTTACATAACATTAATTGAGAGGCAGTTGATTCCGTTATATATTAAGGTCGTGCTCGCAAACGCCATATTTGAAAGATTCCAAAATTATGCATTTTCTGGCCTTGGTTGCCTCATAGCTAATGGAAGGGCAGCATTAAGATAACGTTATTATAGCGTCATGGATGGTTGGGTGATCTTGAAATAGCCCCCGCTAAATAGCCCGCACATCTTCGCGGCGTAAAGCACAGAAACTAGAGGGATTTAGGTCTTACGGAGGGCAGGCCGTGAATTGCAGCAAATGACCTTCAAGATAATTATTCAGTTCAAAACCTCACAAAAATTTGGAACACTACCTTTAATGGCTTTGTGTAGTGTTCACGTCGGCAGTTTTAAGTTGTATATTATGCACATCGATGCGTGTACGTACGTGTTCAGTGAAACAAAATGAGTTTATGCTCTTTATGCCACTCGAGGGCAACACATTCAACCATACATTCCGACATTATCGAGGGTTTTCAACCCTCGCCATGATAAGGAGATCAACGCGACCCTTATAAGGGTTTTGGAGGATACCTCTCTGGCATGTTGTGCAACCGGACCCAAAATTTCCGTAGCCTATGGGTCATGACTTGGCGTGTCTTTTCACCTATAGCATGTTCCTAGCGTTTTTAGTTACGGAGCAACGGTAGCACTTGAGGAACACTGCACAGCGATCCATGGCTGGCGTGGGCGGCGGGCGGAACCCGACGATGCCGCGAAACACGCGCCGCGGGCCGACATCATGACATTAACGCAGCCATGCATCTTAAATGTATGCTCAAAACAAATGCATTTTCACTATTGTGCTCATAGATGAACATGAAACGCGCCTGTTTTTGTGTTGTTTTTTTTGTTTTTGTTTTTGTTTATTGGTTTGTTTGGTTTTGTGTCGCCATGAAACAAAGTCTCGCTTGTATGATGTTGTAGAGCTGAAAAGTGCAATTTTCACGAATATTTGGCCTTTGACCGAGCGCGGTGGGGCTTATTACTGACCTAATAACACAGAACTGCTGTCAATGATGAGTTTGCGCAGGGCTTTATCCGCTGGAGCTTTCAGCTAAGCTTTATTAACTTGGGAACATCAGGGGGTCGTAGTGACTCCCCTTCCCCCTATCAGTATGTATTATTAAAAACGGCGATTCAGGGTGAGTGTTAAAAAATTGTCCATATTTGAAGATATTTATGCAAACAACAGATATGATGAAATAAGCTCACTTACGATGTTGACTAAGTTTCAAATTCAAAAGCCTACTCTAGACAACGTGTCTACCTATGAAATGCTCGCTTTGCACCTTGCACAACATTGAGAGCCAATGGGCGGCGGTTACATCTGAAAATCATCCTCACAAACGCCCGATATGAAAGACTTAACAAACATATTGTGCTTGTTTTTTTTTTTGGTTATTCGTTTATTTCGGACATAGGCATTCCACAGGCAAAAACCCAATTTCGGAAGCATTCCAGTTTTTAAAAAAATATCGATGCACACAAAAAACCTAACCAAATGCTCTCTCACACACACACATACACTTTGCGCACAGTTGCGTATCAAGTTATCAAGAAAATGTTCCACGTGTGCTGGCTAACCTAAACAAATAAGATCGGAATCGTTTTATGGACTGAAAAAGTCAGTTCAAGGAAAATTCTGCAAAAACTTATTGCAGACAGCGGGTAATCGTGCAAAAAAATTCATTTCCAACAGTGTTGACTCTTGCAAATGGCTGGTGGAAAGGCCGATATGCTGAGAACGCCATATCGATAGAACGTTAAAGTCGACATACCGGGAACGCGATATTGACCTTGAACGTCTTGTCCTTCTACGCCGCATATTTGATGAAAAAGCATGATTTGAATGACGTTTGTATGGCGTCATGGATGCCTGGGTGACCTTGAAATAGTCTCCCCCAGTACTTTGCACATCTTCGAGGGCGTGTAGCTCAGAACCTAGAGAGATTTAGGGTCTTAGGCAGGGCTGTGAACTGCACCAAATGATCTTCAAGATTGATATTTAAGTTCAAACCCCGATCAAAAATGTGGGACAATTTCTTGAAAGGCTGTCAGCAACACCGTTCCGATGAAGCTTTTGGTCGCTGTTTATCGCATGGCATGGGTGAATACTTATTTTAAATGCATCTGCCTATGGAAAAACACAACACTCACTGGTGGTTCACCTATTAGCTTCCAAATATGAGAAGATAGGCCAAGAACGCACGATTACGTCATCATCAAAAGATCATTCGCAATAAAAAGAAGCTCTGTCCAAACAAGGATACCTTTTGCGAACGGCATGCAGTCGGTGCTGCAAACTACAGGATAGGTGCTGCGACGATCATTTTTCAAGCATCGGATTTTCGGTTGCCCGATGCTGTTTATTCAGACGTATCATGAGACTCAGCTGCTTTAGCGTATTGCCTCGTTTCCTGCATATTGCTATCAGTTTCCAAATAATTCCACTCATCCAACTGAAATCATTATTTGGTCATTTAGACCTTGTTATCCAAGCATTGCTCAATTTTAAGCTTTTGCTCTGATCAACGTTCGATTGTTTTATCTTGTTATGTTTTCCCCTTTGCTCTTCAATGTATCGTTATTTTCGCGCTATAGTAACGCGTTAAATCGTTGATGACCTCGCACTGTGATTTGTCCCGATGGTCAAAATCGGCTCGCTTTGTGCCATAACGGAGAGAAATACAAGTATTTGAATAAAAAACTTGACCCATAGCACTCCATGGTGTCTGATGATGTTTTACTGAAATTAGAGACCCACAATTCGCTATAATCCATGACACACACACACACACACACACACACACACACACACACACACACACACACACACACACACACACACACACACACACACACACACACACACACACACACACACACACACACACACACACACACACACACACACACACACACACACACACACACACACACACACACACACACACACACACACACACACACACACACACACACACACACACACACACACACACACACACACACACGCACGCACACACACACACGCACACACACACACAGTTCGGGTCAATTTAGGCTATAAGACGTTGGGTGTATAGTACCTACATGAATCACGCTTTCGTTCAAGACCACAAACCATTGAGGTTTGTAGCTGATTCCTTTCCTCTTGTTGTTGCCACTTGGTGAGAGCATGCGTGCATGCAAACGTTTGCTGTGCACCATATGAGCCATTGTAAAATTAAGTTCAGTAAGAAAATCATGCGTTCCGTAAAAAACAACGCGAAATATACCACTGACAACCGAGCCCAGCGCTGCAAACTGGGCAGGGGTCGACATGGCTGACGAGTCATCAGTCAAAAACCCAGTGTGTTGATTTGCGCAATGACGCATCAGTTTTTCTGACGCAAGTTCTATGAAGCACGGAAATGTCTGAACACGTGCACGCTGTCTCAAGTAGGCAAAGAAGGGGCAAGTAATAGGTTTCAGTTAAGTAATAATAAGGCAAATAATATGTTACGAAAGCTGGAAACACTATATAGGGAAAGAAAGATACAAACATGACCTAATATCACGCGAATTCAACGAAGCGTTACATTGCGGTTTTGATTTCCCCCCTAAGGTGTTAAGCACAGAGGCTCTTTTCGAAGCGATTTCTGGCTTCGGGAAAAAGTGCGACTGGAAACTTCGAATACGGCCAACATGACCTCATGTGTTGTTTTCTGCTTCTAAGCGATATGAAGCGTGACTGGAGACGCCAAGGTGCGGCCGTCATTGGCTTGCATGTTGGGCCCTCATATCCGCATATCTTACCCAATACCCGCATATCTTACCCAATACCCGCATGCCAATCTTACATGCTCAACAGTGGCAGATATAAGATAGGCCCTTCCTAACCCCGGGTTGAGTTATTCCTTCCTCATGCTCATAAATTAACACCCGCAATGTCCGGCATGAAACCGACAGTCGGTGATATCCTCCTGCTTCAGCGGAGCCCTTGGGCCACCCCAAATGCATAGCAACGCATTAAGTAAATGCATTAAGTATCTGCCGTTATAGCTCATAATGCCACACATGGTACACATTATCGAACTTTTAAAATACAACTGATGTGCTTTTAAAAGGAGTGCTTCTCATTGATATGAGATTTTGAACTGATCTATCTATATTGAAGACCTTTCGGTGCTGTTCACAATCCTGCCCTCCTTCAGACCTAAGCCCCTCTAGTTTCTGCGCGACACACCCGCGAAAATGGGGAAGGTACATTGGGGAGAATATTCTAAAGCCACTCTGGCATTTATGACGTCATAACAATGCCATTCAAATATTGCCATTCCATAAGCCATATGGCGGTCACGGTAACAAACTATAAGTGTTGAGGCGTTCATATCTGTCGCTCGTCAGCGCAATTTCCAGATATACTGGCCGTCACTTGGCTCTCCATCAATGTTGCGCAAGGTAGAAGGACGCAATCAAACCATGACGAGTGGAGGAGTATGTGTACTTAATAGAGCATTGTGCTTTCTGGAGCAGTAGTTTCCACTAAAAAGGCGTACCGATAGTTATAAGTGAGTTTGTTACATCATATGTGATGCTTGCTTCAATATCTTCATCGGTGAAGCATTCGCTTTATGCATAGGCTGCTGCCGCCAAGAAGGCGTGCAGGTACAGCCAAATATATAAAATGCAGCAGTGCCCATGGAAACAGAGCCTGAGTGTCTTCAGCGATCAACACATAGGCTAGAGGACCTACATCTGGGACGATTACCCGTACCTGCTGGCCTACCTCCACGACCGTGGATCTGTGGCCTAAACCCTGCAGCTGTAAAAATGCACGTGGCCGGCGGCAAGACGAAAATAATCAGAAAAAGGGCCGATATTTCACCTCTGATATGATAGATGGCTGCTTGGTACTCAAGTGTGCGTTCTCTTGTATAATGCTGTTAGTTCAGATGCCAATTGTTGAACTTCCCCCGCTGTCAGCACGTGCGAACGCAGCATTGTTTGTTTTTTTCTATTCGGGTGGAAAAGAAACTGTTGTGCCACAAGTGCTCACCATTCGATCAATGCAGAGCAGTCATCGGCCAACCACCTGGCGGCAGGCGGGCCTCCCCAAAACATGTGCTGTTCTCTTCCGCTGGCACCAGTGCTGGGAAGCCCAATTGGTGTCCTGGCGTTGACGGAGTGAGACAGGGTCGCGCTGGCGGCTCAGCATCACACCCTGGGCGTGCGCGGCAGACGGCGCGTGCCGAGCACTGCTCCGTGCTGTTGCGATGCGGTGGTGACAGTGAGGAGAGGATAACCGGGTGAGGATTCGACATT